>NC_044980.1:10331154-10639808 GCF_008728515.1 Papio anubis
CCTCTTGATGGCCACAGGATGCTAGAACCAGCTTAGGTTTAGGAGGAAGAGGAGGAGAAAGGAGAGTTAAAAGGAGCAGGCAGTGGAGACAGGAGGGTAGAGAGGTATACAATATGCAAAAAAGAGATGCGTATGGCAGGAAGCAGCAGTGGGCCACCTGGCCTGGGATCACCTGGCCTGGGATCACCTGCGTCTCATCTATCCCATCTGTTGCTAAGTAAAAACACGACCAAATCACCATGATTTGGTGTCTCTGGGGGCCTTCTTACTAGGCTTTTCCCCCTGTATTCTGAGTCTATGATTCTGCCTTACCCTCCAAGTTGATCTATACCTCCATGCAGTGGTATTTGTCCTCTTTAGTTGTAATTCTGTCCCAGGCTGTTAGCAATATTGCCTTCTTATTATCTCCTCCACTGAGGATGACTCATGGTCCTTTCCGCTCAAAGCACTGGCTCAATAATTCCTGAGTGTGCCTCGTCCATCATCCTTCATGTGTGAAGGACCAAGCCTTCATGAAAATGGAAAAAATATATTGGCCTCTGGCTGCAGTAGTGCTCACTGTGGATCACATATCACATCTCTCTTGTGTTCATAAAGGTTGTAGATCTTGAGAAGCTTTAACTTCTCCACAGAGCTAACCCCTCCACTGAGGCCTGGTACACTGACCCTCAGCACATTCCTCGCTCTCTTCTTCCTCCTTCCCTGGCTGTATTTAAACATGACAAGAGTCCATATCTTTTTGAAATAGGAATTATACCTCTGTTTGTTAAAGTCACTGCCTTCATTCTTTTCCTTTGTGCTGACCTAACTTCTCACATGTCACCCAGCTGTTTCTTGCAGGCTGTGTGCACAGCCGCTAGCATCCTGGTGGCCAACCTCACAGGAGAGCTTCATCTTGCCTCGTGGCTCCTGGACTATTCCACAGTGTTGTTCTGGAAGGTTCTTAGTCAAATACCCCTCCACTTTCTCCCACTTACTAATGTTCTCTTATTTCTGAGTCTTTCTGGTTTACTTCCTAATTACAGATTACATGTCCTATCATAAATCACTCACATCTCCTTCAGATCCAATAAGCCACTTTGTTTTTATGACACTTTCTTTGTGTCATTTTTGGATGATTACAAGTGGCTACTGTAGGTTACTGGGCAGCCCTTTTTGGCTTCTTTTACATCTTCCCGGGCAATCCCGCTGTGAAGTGTGATATATGACATGCTGTCTCTGTGGTTCAGAGCTCTAAACTGGAGTCAGACAGTCATTGTGAGAAGGACAGCCTGTGTTTCTTGCTAACTGGCAAAACAAACAAACAAACAAACAAAAAACAACTAAAAAAACCAGGAAAAACCAGGAACTTGTCTGGAACCTTTGAAGTGGGTCAAACTGCAGTGACCATCACATTCTGGAAAACAGCTGAATTTCTCCAGCACTGCAACCCTTGAACAGTGACCACCAGTAAACTATGGACGCATGATCTAAGTCAGCCACCTCTACCAATAATAATTCTCCAAAACAATTTGTGTAATCACTCTGAGCTTCCTTTTAGTTTTCTCTTAAAATCCCCTACTCCCCTCTGTCTCTTCAGAAGCCAAATTGTCTCCTGAATTACAATTTCTAAGATTAAGACCCCAATAAACGCCTTGTCTTCTTGCATTGCAGTTTGGTCTCTCACCTCTTCTTGGCTGACACTACCCAGTGAATTTACCCATTTCCCTTCTTCTTTAGAGCTTCTCTCCCTCTCCTTTTATACCACCAGCTACCCCTCCTTTGACCATTTCATATATTCCACAATCTGGTGAAGCACTGTTTCTTAAGATGCATTACTTTCCAAACCACCCTGCCAAAAAGCACACCCAGCTCTCTCTCCTGTGATATTAATAACAGGGCATTGGCCTACGTGGTTTACGTGATCCAACCCTGGGATATTACTTGTCTACTCTCACCTCCTACCCCTCGCCACCTCACTTTCTAGGTTCCAGCCACACTCTTTGTTACTCCTTGTTATCGGCTGAATATCGTCCCCCACAAAAGATATATTGAAACCCTAGCATCTGGGACCTACAAACATGGCCTTGTTTGGAAATAGGGTCTACACAGATGTAATCAAGTTAAGATCATGTCATTAGGATAGGTCCTAATCCAGTACAATGTAAGCCCTTATAAGAAGAGGAGAAGAGATACAGAAAGAAACACGCCTAGAGGAGATGGCCACATGAAGACAGAGGCAGAGATTAGAGTGATGCATCCATAAAGCCAAAGAATGCTGAGTACTGGTGGCCACCAGCAGAAGCCAGGCAGAGGCAAGGAAGGATTCCACCCTGAGTCTCAGAGTGACCATGGCCCTGCCCCTTCTCAGTCTTGGACTTCTAGCCTCCAGCATCATGGGAGAACATATTTCCATTGTTCCACATCTCTCAGTGTATGGTACTTGCTTCCCACAGCCCTTGGAAGCACACTCCTGGAGCACATGCCTTAGAGACCTAGCTCTGAGGTTCTCTCTCTGACTGCTTTCAAGCTCTGCTCCGAGGCTGCTTCTCAGAGATCTTCTCAGAGAGGGCTTTCCTGACCATTTGCTACAGAATGGCAGCTGCCTCTCTCCACCCACTCCTTATCACTGTCCACCCGCTTTACTGTGTTGTATTTCCTCCATGGCCCGCATCACCATCTCACCCATGATCAATGCATGCCTGTGTATTAGTCCTTTTTCACACGTCTGATAAAGACACACTCGAGACTGGATAATTTATAAAGGAAAGAGGTTTAATTGACTCATAGTTCCACATGGCTGAGGAGGCCTCACGATCATGGCGGAAGATGAAGAAAGAGCAAAGGGACATCTTACATGGCATCTGACAAAGAGAGAATTTGTGCTGGGAAACTCCCCTTTACAAAACCATCAAGTCTCGTGAGACTTACTATCACAAGAACAGCAGAAGACAGACCCGTCCTCACGATTCAATTACCTCCCACTGGGTCCCTCCCACGACATGTGGGAATTATGGGAGCTACAATTCGAGATTTGTGATATCAGCCTATATGTGTTTATTGTTGCTTCCCCCTACTCACGGGGGTCTATTTTGTTCACTGCTGGATTATTGAGGTCAAAAACAGAGCCTGGAACTTTAAAGTTGCTCCATGATTATCTGTTGAATATGAATTAGTTTCACTTTCACATATCAATATATCAAGTATTTGGGTCTATATGTTGCTTTATGTTGGTATGTACAGACGGCTCTTTGATTCTAACTTCCTAAAGGGCAGTAGTTGAATCTAGTTGTGTAAACAGCGGCTTAGCACAGAGTCACACACAACGTGTGTGTGCATTCAGCTTCCCTTGCCAACAACAGCAGATCTCAAAATGTGGATGATGAACAGTACAAGTATTCTGTCTATAAAACTATGGAATTGGTTTTACATTTAACTGTTGGAAAGAGATTTCCTTATTTATTTTGCAGCCCATACTAAGAATAACTCACACTCCTTTGCCACCTGCTCTGTGCTGGCAGTCTACGTGTGTTCTCTCTACCATGATATGGAGTCTCAACGCAGTTTCATAGTCTGGGAGATGGAGTCTCAGAGAGGTAAAGCAACTTGCTCAAGGTCATGGAGCTAGAAAGTGGCATGGCAGCCAGGGTTCAAATGCAGGCAGCCTGGCTCCAGAGCCCTTGCTATAAGCTCAGTGGTATCCTCTTTACTGATATTTAATCAAAGAAATATGGGCTCTTTTTCAAAAATGTGAAACAATTTACGATGAAAGAAAGAAGAAATGATTCAAAGGTAGTCGACTGAAAAGATGAATAGCACATTCGCTTGAACTATATGAGGTAGAAAGAACTAAGAATAAAATAGAAATTATGAAGCACTTTAAGTCTAGTAGACAGGAACAAGTCTCAATTTTTTTTTTTTTTTTTTGAGATGGAGTCTCGCTCTGTCGCCCAGGCTGGAGTGCAGTGGCCGGATCTCAGCTCACTGCAAGCTCCGCCTCCCGGGTTCACGCCATTCTCCTGCCTCAGCCTCCCGAGTAGCTGGAACTACAGGCGCCCGCCACCTGGCCCGGCTAGTTTTTTGTATTTTTTAGTAGAGACGGGGTTTCACCGGGTTAGCCAGGATGGTCTCGATCTCCTGACCTTGTGATCCACCCATCTCGGCCTCCCAAAGTGCTGGGATTACAGGCTTGAGCCACCGCGCCCGGCCTCAATTTTTTTTAACAGATGTAATAGTCTAAATTTGTTGGAATAAAAAGTTATGGGGGAGGGGAAACGTATGCATATTTTATACACAGAAATCAATTTCTATGTTCTATACTTAAAGGCAATCTGAATTTCGACAAAATATTAGTATAAATGATATAAATATATTGAAACAATCTAGTCCAGACACACAGACACATACACACAAACAGACAACTGCAAATACGATGGCTGTCTTCCATCAGTTCTAAGTGGGTATGCCATAGGTTATATTTTTCTGGCAACTTCTAATTTAAGACTTAGTGTAGCCATCAGTGTAGGAAGCAGGCGGCTTTCCCTGACTCCACAAGGCTGGGATGTAAGCATTCTGTAAGGACTCTCGCCAGCTGTGGTGTCATCTGTTCATCACGCCTTAACACATGGTATTAGAACGCCCTGTTGACTGGGTGTGATGGTTCACACCTGTAATCCCAGCACTTTGGGAGGCCAAGGCTGGTGGATCTCCTAAGGTCAGGGGTTCATGACCAGCCTGGCCAACATGGTCCCATCTCTACTAAAAATACAAAAATTAGCCTGGTGTGGTGGTGAATGCTTATAAACCTAGCTGCTTGGGAGGCTGAGGCAGGAGAATCACTTGTACCAGGGGGCAGAGGTTGCAGTGAGCCAATGTTGTGCCACTGCACTCCAGCCTGGGCAACAGAGGAGACTCTGCGTCTCTAAAAAGAAAAAAAAATGCGAATGCGAATGCCCGGTTTACTGCTGTGGCTTCACCTCTCCATCATGTGTAACACACAGTATTAGAATGCCCTGTTTACTTATTTTCTCTCCTGCAGGTTGTGGATTCTTTTTTTCTTTTTCTTTTTTTTTTTTTGAGACAGAGTCTTACTCTGTCACCCAGGCTGGAGTGCAGTGGCCTGATCTCCACTCACTGCAGCCTCATCCTTCCAGGCTCAAGAGATCCTCCTGCCTCAGCCTCCCAAGTAGCAGAGACTACAGGGGTGCACCACTGTGCCCAGCTAATTTTTGCATTTTTTTGTAGAGACAAGCTCTGGCTATGTCGCTGATGCTGGTCTTGAACTCCTGAGCTTAAGCAATCCTCCCACCTCGGCCTCCCAAAGTGCTCAGATTACAGGCATGAGCCACCACACCCAGCCAGATTCCTTAAAGATAGGATCTATATGCTATTGATATTTGGACCCTCCCACTAACACAAAGCTAGCTATCAATATACTCTTTTGTGTTCCACTAGGACTGAAAATTTCATTTCTTTAAAAACAAAAATGCTTTATAGCAGTTAGGATGATAAGGTAATTGGAAAGATTGTTGGGAGTTAGAAAAATAAAATCAATATTGATTTCCTAAAGCAAGAGTTCTTATCTTGTGCCTCTGTAAGTTTACTATATAAGATCTGGAAACACTTCATATATATATATATGACAGTTGAAGCTACTTTTTGATATAGCAAGAAGTAATCAGGTCAAAACCTGAAATTACATCTTTATCAGTGCTGCTCACCAGACATTTCTAACAAAAAGAAAGGAGTACAAGTCAATCCTTCTTACACATAAAGTCACATAATAAAGTTTGAATTTTTGAAATAAGGCATGTTGTTTAAAAATGAGGCATGTCAATAGGATGGTCTATGTTTAAAAGAAAATACATTTTCCAATTATTTGAACACTTGTAATTTTTGTTAGCTTAACTTACATTTTTAAAAGTTAATTGATTTATTAACTTATAACAAAATTAAATATGTAGCTGGGCATGGTGGTGCACACCTATAATCCCAGATACTTGAGAGGTTAAGGCTGAGGACCGCGTGTGCCCCGGAGTTCAAGGCTACAGTGTGCTATGATTGTACACCACTGCACTCCAGCCTGGGTGACAGAAAGAGGCCTTGTCTCTAAAAATAAATATATAAACAGAAATATTTAAACATTTAAAAATAATCCCTATTTGCCACTTGAAAATGTGCACACACTTCTAAATCACTAAGATACATATTACCTTGAATGAAGCCATATAGTGTGTACATATATGTACATATATACACTCTTTGTTTTGTATAACTGTCTATATATGAAAGGGGGTGCCACCTGCATGCCAACTCTGGTGTGTGCATTGGAAGAAATCGGGAAAAGTGCAGGCAGGAGGCACATAAATAAACTGCAATCCTCACAACCCATGAAATGTACTTAGTGTCCCCAAATCAATGGGATAATGAAGAAAAGAATGAATCTTTTCTTCATTCTTAGCTGAGGGGAGTTTCCAAAAAGAATGAAGAAAAGATTTATAAAAAATGCTCAAAAGTTAGCAGCATTTAGACACCTCCTAAAAGATGCTTATAGTCCATACACCTGAGGGAGTATCCATGTTTAATAATTCCTCTGTCTAGAGGCTTAATTTATGCTGACTTTCCCAACAATCTAGGAGACAGTGTAGATGACAGACATCGTTCAAAGAGTACTGCCATCCATTCACACTAATCATGCCTGTGCCCTTGAAAGTGCAAGGATCCACTTCCATCTCAGATATTCATTAACCCATGAATATGGACCACACAAACTGTGTTTGCAGCAATCACCTGAACCCTCACTTTATTCCTTCTCCTTTTCCCATCCTCTTTAATTTTTCCTCGACTGCTTTTCTTCTGATCTTATCTCAATCTGGCTCTGACTACTGCCTATGTGACTACACTCCTATCTCAAGTTTTTAAACACTTGCTGATCTACAAAATATTTAAAGCCAAATATCCTACCCTGGATCAGAGAACTCAGTGGAATTCAAACTCTGCCTTAGTCACTGGAGATTGCTGAGCTAGACCCCGCCCAGCCCTCCCTCCTCAGTTCCACCTCACTGCTGGGAGGGTGATATGGTTTGGTTCTGTTTCCCCACCTAAATCTCACTTTGAATTGTAAAAATCCCCATGTGTCAAAGGCAGGACCAGGTGAAGGTAATCAGATCACATGGGTGGTTTCCTCCATGCTGTTCTTGTGATAATGAGTGAGTCTCATGAGATCTGAGCATCTGACACTTCCCCTGCTTGAACACATTCTCTCCCCTGCCACCCTGTGAAAAGGTGCCTTCTGCCATGATTGCAAGTTTCCTGAGGCCTTCCCAATGCTGTGAGTCAATTAAACTTCTTTCTTTTATAAATTACCCAGTCTTGAGTAAATTGGTACCAGGAGTGGGCTGTCATTGTAAAGACACTTGAACATATGGAAGCATCTTTGAAACTAGGTAATGGGCAGAGGTTGGAACAGTTTGGAGGGCTCAGAAGAAGACACGTAGATGTGCGAAAGTTTGGAACTTCCTAGAGACTTGTTAAATGGCTTTGACCAAAACGCTGATAGTGATATGGACAATGAAGTCTAGGCTGAGGTGGTCTCAGATAGATATAAGGAACTTCTTGGGAACTGGAGCAAAGGTGACTCTTGCTATGCTTTAGCAAAGAGACTGGCAGCATTTTGCTCCTGCCCCAGAGATCTGCGGAACTTTGAAACTGAGAGAGATGATTTAGGGTATGTGGCAGAAGAAATATCTAAGTCACAAACCATTCAAGAGAAAGCAGAGCATAGAAGTTTGAAAAATTTGAGGCCTGATAATGTGATACAAAAGGAAAACTCATTTTCTGGGGAGAAATTCAAGCTTGCTGCAGAAATCTGCATAAGTAACAAGAAGCCAAATTAATGCTAATCACCAAGACAATGGGGAAAATATCTCCAGGGCATCTCAGAGACCTTCACTTCCCCTCTCTTCACAGGCATGGAGGCCTAGGAGGGAAAAATGGTTTTGTGGGCTTGGCCCAGGGCCTCCCTGCTCTGTGCAGCCTCAGGACATGGTGCCCTGTGTCTCAGATGCGTTGGCTCCAGTCATGGCTAAAAGGGGCCAAGGTACAGCTCAGGCCATTGCTTCAGAGGGTGCAAGCCCCAAGCCTTGGTGGCTTCCATGTTGTGTTGAGCCTGTGGGTGCACAAAAGTCAAGAATTAAGGTTTGAGAATCTCTGCCTAGATTTCATAGGATGGGTGGAAATGCCCTGAATGTCCAGGCAGAGGTTTGTTGCAGGGGTGGAGGCCTCATGGAGAACCTCTGCTAGTGCAGTGAGGAAGAGAAACAAGGGGCTGGAGCCCCCACACAGAGTCCCCACTGGGGCACTGCCTATTGGAGCTGTGAGTAGAGGTTCACCATCCTCCAGAACCCAGAATGGTAGATCCACTGACAGCTTGCACCATATGCCTGGAAAAGCTGCAGACACTCAACATCGTACTGTGAAAGCAGCTGGGAGTGGGGCTGTTCCCTGCAAAGCCATAGGACAGAGCTGCCCAAGGCCATGGGAACCCATCTTTTGCATCAGCATGACCCGCAAGTGAGATATGAAGTCAAAGGAGATCATTTTGGAACTTTAAAATTTAATGATTGCCCTGTTAGATTTTAAGCTTGCATGGGGCCTGTAGCCTCCTTGTTTTGGCCAATTTCTCCCACTTGGAATAGGTATATTTACCCACTGACTGTACCCCCATTGCACCTTGGAAGGAACTAACTTGTGTTTGATTTTACAGGCTCATAGGGAGAAGAGACTTGCCTTGTCTCAGATGAGACTTTGGACTTCGACTCTTGGGTTAATGCTGAAATGAGTTAAGACTTTGGGGATTGTTGGGAAAGTATGATTGTGTTTTAAAATGTGAGGACATGAGACTTGGGAGGGGCTAGGGCAGAATGATATGGTTTGGCTCTGTGTCCTCACCCAAATCTCATTTTGAATTGTAATAATCCCCAGATGTCAAGGGTGGGACCAGGTAGAGGTAACTAGATCATGGGGGCAGTTCCCCCCACTGCTGCTCTCATGACAGTGAGTTCTCACGAGATCTGATGGTTTTATAAGTGTCTGACATTTCCCCTGCTTGTACTCATTCTCTCTCCTGCTGCTCTGTGAAGAGGTGCCTTCTGCCATGATTATAAGTTTCCTGAGGCCTCCCCAGCCATGAAGAACCACGAGTCCATTAAACCTCTGTTCTTTATAAATAACCCAGTCTTGGGTATTTCTTCATAGCAGCATTAGAATGGACTAATACAGAGGGGAACTGAGGAGATGGTGTTAAATCCAAGTTCACTAGAGCAGTAGGAAAAGCTAGGGATGAGGATTTTTATCTGCTGACTTACAGAAGCAAATTCTCATCATTGCACATATAAGATCTAGTTATCATTTTGGAAAAAAACTGATGTTCTTGGCTTTATTATATTAACACTGTACAAATCACAGGAATAAGGAACAAGAAGGGAATGATTTATGACCCCCTGCATATAGAAGATGTAGTTCTGCCTTTTTTTTCAATGGCCTACGCATTGTGTGAGCAAAGTCAATACCAATAATGAAATGTAGACTGAAGGGCTAAATCAGTTCAATAAAATGCAATAGAAAGACTAGAGGACTGAGTAAATTTGGAAAGGCTAGTGCCTGCAAGATTAGTATTTGGACAACAGGTAATTACAAAAATCAATGTCTGTATATGAAAACACGACAGGCAGCCATCTGTCACAAAGGGAGAACCAATTACTAATAGTTTGGACTTGCAGTTAGAATGAGAGAACAAAATAGATCTGTGTAGAATCCTTATTAGAGTTTACGTGTGTGTGTGTGTGTGTGTGTGTGCATGCAAATATGCATGCCTCCCTATGTGACTGAATGGGAGAAAGAAAGGGAAACTCTGGAAGCTCACTTTGTGTTTTATTTAAGTCTTTTGTACTTCCCATGTTCCTTTGGCTAACACTTGCTAACTTCAATCTCATTTTGTCAACTCTGGATCAGGGTGTACACTCAGTCATACATCACACTTCCCTTCCTTCTCATTCCAGCCTCCCAGGTCTCCTGGGAACATTATCATGGGTCCTGGCAGTGTTTGCAGCCTTTAGAAGGTAGTATGGAGGGTTGCCATCGATAACATGAACTGCTGCTAGGAGTGCCAGCTGCTGGGGGCCACCCCAAACAATGAGAAGTGATACAAGCAACCTTGAGGGCACACATAGCAAAATAAAAAAAAAATAAGCAGAAGCACACATATGTACACACATGCACACACAGACATACACACACAGACACACTAAGACACACACATACACACACAGAGACACAGGCATACACACAGACACAGACGCATGTACACACAGAGACACATGTACACACTGACACCTAGAAATATACATGAAATAAAACAGTAACTTTAGTGTCTTTACTGTTCCTGGCCAAAACGAAGGAGGATGAATGCACATTTCACCACTAAGCAGTTTGCATATGTTAAGTCATTTGATTCTTACAAAGACTCTACAGAGAAGGTATCAGCATCTTCATTTTAAAGATTAGAAAAGAGGCCCCAGTATAATCAGGTAGTTCGAGGTGACTGAGCTGGTAAGCAGGAAAGCCAGCCCGGGAAGCTCATCCATTCGCCATGACTTGTGCTGGTCGCCCCTTCATTGGAAGGCCTGTGTTCACTATAGTGTGCTAGGGGTCATTCTGATGTAGCCAGAAACAAGTCTACAGCTGCTGTCACTACAGCTCCTGTCAGGTGGCATCGCCACTGAGAGGCCCCAAGGCTGGCCCATGGATCATGTTTACGGAGCCAGTTAGACCATGACTTCAGACTTCCCTGGGCCATGAAGCCTGCACTGCCTGGCCGGGTGACTCCCTGTAATAGAGTCTGACTCTATCTCTTGATGTTTGACTTCTGACAGCTTTGAAGCCTCACCCTTCCCTCCTCTGCCCCACATCTGAGCAAGCTGAGAAAACTCAAGAGCTTCCTTTTCTGGTACCCGCAGGGGTTTCAACCCGTACAAGGCCCAGTCTGCATGTGAGAACCCACTTCCTACAACCATAAAAACTCCATGCCAATTTCCTTTCCAAAAGCTTTCTCAAGCCAATTTTGGACCTGCCTAGGATCCACTGTGCTTGACCCAGAGATCCTCACTGTGTAAGTGATACCTTTTCAGGCCCTCTTGGTGTGTGAGTCATGCCAGCAACCTTGGCATCAGAACAACCAAATTTTGGGTGGGAGTCCATCCCACTTTGGCAGGGCACCACAACACTCTTGAATCAATTCATGCTAACAATGAAATGAAATACTTTCATGACCTTTGGAGAAACTCTCAAAGTTATAGTCTTCAAAAAAGAGAAAACTTATGATCTTCAAAAAAGGACAATATATGATGATGGTATGCGATCCCCTAGTCAGAAATCTGTCCTTAATTTTGCATGGCCATTTTTTTTCTATTAAAAATAGAGAATGACTAAGTTAACATCTGTTTGGGACAATAGTCACACATAACTTTAATGCTTTTTTAGGTCAATTTAACTGACCTCATTTTTTTTTTTCACATTTAAAATTTTTTCACATTTAAAAATTTTCTCAGATGGACAATATTTCTCTGTATCTAAACTTTGGCACTGCTGACATTTCGGGCTGGGTGATTCTCTTTGGAGGGCTGCCCTGCACTTTCTGGGATGTTTTGCAGCATCCCTGATTTCTACGAGTGATACCCACAGCCTCCTCCAGCTAGGACAACCAAAGATGTCTCCAGATGTCAAATGTACCTTGGGACAAAGTGACACCTGGTTGAGAACCATCGCTCTATATTCATTCCACAAAGAAACAGCACTTTCCTGATAAGCATGAGCATGGACCATGTTCCCTGCGGTCCCAGGGGAAGAGAGATGGAAAAATATAAAAAGCCATGAGGCTATGTATATCCCCATGCAAGCAAGCAAAATCTATAATAAATTGCAATTATATCTTCAAGTCTCTCTTTCCACTCTTAAACTAATTTAGATTCATCCCCAGAATTGCTTACATGCCATAAAGATGACTCGTTATAGTTTACAAAATCTTTTTTTAAAAAATTGACTACTCAGTTCCTTACATGCAAATGCTTGTCCCTCGTCTCAAAAAGTTAGATTTGGCTGCAGCGACCACTGTGATTCTCCAAAAATACCACACAGCACAATATATGCACTTTATGTATTCCAAAAACACAGAGCATGTTAACAGCTGTTTACATGATGGACATGGACAATAGTCTCCTTAATGGAACACATATCCACATTTAATCCACTACTCCTTTGTAAATAGCGCCAAACACGTGGTTATAACACAAAACCAAGTTAGTGCCTAGAGTCCTTATCCTATCAATGAGTTCTTCAGGAAAGTCAGGTCATAGCTTATACTGACTATAATAATGTTATTGTAATTTGAGGAGATAACAATTGATACTTAGTATGTCTTTAGGATTCAGGGGCAGAGAAAACTCCCAGAGTCGGAATCAGGAAGAGAAAGACAAATCAAATTCCAAGTATGGCATTTGACAATCCAGCCTCTATTGATAACTAGCATACACTATTGGTCCTCCGTTCCTCGGTATTCAAATACTAAAAGTGAAGAATGCATGAAAGGCCTGCTAATCAATTACATGAAACATGCTATGTTTTAGTCGTAAATATAGATCTAAATTTTAAAAGCGTAACTTCAGTTCTCCTAATTCCTTTCCCTGCCAACATTAAGAAGATCTGAGGGCTTATGAATCTGATACCAATCATTTCAGAATCCAAGGAGCACTTACCTCGGCTTTAATTTTGTTGTCTCCAAAACAGAGGTGTTGCAAGTAGGCTGCCGCGTTAGACTGGACTGAGGGAAACTGGTGCTGCAGCATCTGAATCACTTCCGGCAGTTCCGGGTCTCTCCATCCAAACTCTCTGAACAAAAGGAAAGAACAGGGGAAAATATGAGAGAGAAATACTACCACACTGTTAACATACGGTTAGCTCATGTATGAAATGTACCTGAGTTTATAAGAAGATATTTCACAGATGACTGTTCTGGTTTTCTTACATGCAGACCCATTTAAGAGGATTTGGAAGAGATTTCCTAGAGTAAATAGTTTTCTTATTCTTTTATATTTTTAAATTTTTTTTGAGATGGAGTCTCACTCTGTCGCCAGGCTGGAGTGCAGTGGTGTGATCTCTGCTCACTGCAAGCTCCGCCTCCCGGGTTCATGCCATTCTCCTGCCTCAGCCTCCTGAGTAGCTGAGACTACAGGCACCCGCCACCATGCTCAGCTAACTTTTCATATTTTTAGTAGAGACGGGGTTTCACAGTGTTAGCCAGGATAGTCTCGATCTCCTGACCTCGTGATCCGCCCGCCTCGGCCTCCCAAAGTGCTGGGATTACAGGCGTGAGCCATCGTGCCTGGCCTAGTAAATAGTTTTCAAGTGTAAACATGTGCATACTACATATATTGATTATATAGATTATATATACAGATCAATCTATCAACTGAAGTTATATGTTAATGAAGATTATGAAAAATAATCTAAAATAGCATATGATTTTAATATACACATTTTCATTTGAGCTTAAGTGGATTATTCATTTATTTATTTTTAACTTTTTTAAGAGATGAGGTCTTACTGTGTCACCCAGGCTAGAGTGCAGTGGTGTAATTATAGTTCCCTACAGCCTCAAACTCCTGGGCTCAAGCCATCCTCCCACCTCAGCCTCCCAAATAGCTAGGGTTACAGGCGTCTGTCACCATGTCCATCTTAAATGGATCAGGTATAGAGGTCATATCTATTTTAGCATATTGTTTCAATAGTCTGATTCAGGCACAGAATTAAGCTAAATTATCGGACAAGAGAAAACAGAATTGGATGAGTCCAATCCAAAACGTTGTGACAGCAGCCAATGTTTCTATCATTATTATTTTTATTACAGTTGTTATTTTCACAATCTCTTCTTTAAAAAGAGACAGGGGCCCTATACAATTCTCTGGGGATAAAAATATAATAACATAATGACTTTATAAAAGGAAATTATTTATTTAAAAAGCTAGGCTTATTTGCAGAACGTTAATACATTTTATGCATTGCACATTTTCCTGTCTCCTCCTTTTTACATCTGAGCTACTCCAAAAAGCTGGTTGTCATCTTAAGCAATATGCTCTAAAATATTTAAGTCCATTCTAAAACATTATCTTGATTGTACTGTCATACAAAGAAATATTCTTTTATTAAATCTCTCTGCTCAACCAGTTAGACCATGCTGCTAACAGGACCAACTGTATGAATTCTATCCCTGCAGCAGGGAACCAATTTTTAACAGAGAAATAAAATAGCAACCTCCAAGACCACAGGTAAAAACTTGACCCCACAAGCCACCAAAGGGCACTATTTATCCAAAGGACAGGCTAGAAAAGAAATGAGCCAGTTTTGCAACCACCTCTATTCCTCATGAAACAACTCAAAAGCATACATCCTATCAATGCCAGGTCGATGCTGTCATCTAGGAAAAGAAGACATGAAAAATGGGATAGAGAAGGAACAGACAAAGGTTAAAAGTGTTCTCAAAGATTTTAACCTCGTCTCTTTATCTTTCCTTTATCACAACTGGTAGAGGTTGTCAGGCAAACCTTGAAACAAGTTGGTGCTTCCTTTACAGCAAGTGAATACAATATGAAATAGAATACCTCTTGAAGTGGCTTAGTTTTTATTGGAAGGATAAAGCATTCTATTTAATGCGCATTTAGCATTTTATAAATTTACATACAGTCAGACAGATTATATATATATACACACACAGACTCACATACTCAGAAAGACATACAGTATAATAATATATGTGTAAAGAAACCTACTCAAGTGATTGCTGATAATGAACAAACTATTGAATCCTTCTTGTGATCACAGTAGAAAACATAGAATTAAAAATGTAAAGCCTGTTTTTTTTTAAAATTTAATTTCTTTTGTTTTATAATTCTAAACCACGTCTGCAACGCTCAGATAGCACAGTCCTTCTTATAAGAGTAGCCCTCTAGAATTATATTCTTTATGCAAATTAAATCAAAATCTACTAAATATCTGTTAATTAAAATTAGAAGTGTAGAGACACTGGATGGTTAAGATGAATTCAGGTAAAACTATGCTTTCGGAAAGTGATTAATAAATAATTCATTTCAATCTATTTTATTAACCAGTCAGTAATTGCTCTATTAGGCGACGGCTTACATGGCGTATGCCAAGAACACCTTTTGAATGAGAACTCTAGGGAGCAGACTTAGGGGCTCTTTGCACACATGCATGCACCTGTGCACACGTACTTGCACACACCCTCCCCAAACTCAGACAGGTGGATGAACATTCCAAAGACTCATGAGTGCAGAAGGGATCCACGTCCCTCACACTAGGTCAAAAGAAAGGCTGTTGCCAGCTCTGCCCTGTCCCCAACCCCCAAACCTCTGGAATCCCAAGCATCCCTTCCCTCCCCACTTCTGCTCTCCCAGACCTCGTTACTTACCTTCATTCTGCTGATCTGCAAATGTCCTCCCACCTCCCAATCACCACTCTTCCCACCTGAGGCATTTAAACATGCAGACATGCACACGTGATTGTGCCACTTTCCTGCTCCACACTCCACAATGGCTCCCACTGTCCTTGAGAGTCTAAGACACTCCCATGACCTTGGAGGCCTTGCTGGGCTCACCCACTCCTGCCTTGCTGGCTCCTGCTTGGCCCTGGCCTGCCTCTGCTCCTGTCCTCCTGTCACCTGGCCTAGTGGCCTCTCACTCAAATGCGGGGCCTCAGGCTCTTTACGACTTCCTCAGGGAATCCCGTCCCAACTCCTATCCATGCAATGCCCAGTGGAGGATGACACAGTCATGCCGTGGGCCATGAGGTGACCATCTCTTGCTTCACTCTGGTAGGCTTTGAAGCCAGGGCCGCAACTCTGTTGGTCATCTTTATCAGCTGGTTCCTACAGTTCTCCCTGACATCAGATGGACTCCACATAAATGCGTTTTGAAAGAATGAAGGTGCCAAGGAATGAAGAAAGGGCTTGGACAGAGACAGTGTTTCCACAGTTCTACTGGTGACTCTCAGAAGAGCAAGAGTCATTTCTAGATTAGACACCCAACACACACACACCCCCAACACACACATACACTCAGCACATATACCCCAACCTACACACACACACACACACCCAACACACACATACACTCAGCACATATACCCCAACCTACACGCACCAAATACACACATACACTCAGCACACACACTCCCAACCCACACACACCCAACACATACATACACTCAGCACACACTCCCAACACACACACCTCAACCCACACACCCAACACACACATACACTCAGTACACACACCCAACACACATATACACTAAGCACACACACTCCCAATCCACACACACCCAACACATACATACACTCAGCACACACCCCCAACACACACACCTCAACCCATACACACACCCAACACACACATACACTCAGCACACACACACCCAACACACATATACACTAAGCACACACACTCTCAACCCACACACACCCAACACACACATACACTCAGCACACACATTCCCAAGCCACACAACACACACATACACTAAGCACACACACTCCCAACCCACACACAGCCAACACACACATACACTGAGCACACACACCCCAACCCATACACACCCAATACACACATACACTCAGCACACACACGCCCAACACACCCTCAACACACACCCAATACACACATACACTCAGCACACACATGCCCAACACACCCCCAACACACACCCAACACATACACTCAGCACACACACCCCAACTCACAAACACCCAACACACACATACACTTAGCAGACACCCTCAACACACACACTCAGTACACACACCCCAACACACACACACACTGAGCACACACACCCACAACACACATCCAACACATACACTCAGCACACACACCCCAACCCACACACACTCAACACACACAGCACACACACACCCCAACACACACATACCCAACACACACTGAGCACACATAACACACACACACACACACCCACATCACGCCATTACTCACATTCCAACAGTTCCACACACCTAATTCTAACACATATGCACACACACCAAACACCCAACACTCACACACACACAACATGCTCACACACACCAACACACACAGAGGAGTCCCTGTCCATGCTGCTAACCTGAGCAGCCTTCTCTATGCCTCCATCGCATCCCACAACTCTATGGCTTAGACTCACCAGTGGCTTCCCACTGCGCTTAGACAGCAATCTGTGAGGGGGACGTGAAGGTGCAACATTTATGGGGGGCAACTCTGGGGCACAGTGAAAGGGGGTGAAGGAGAAAAAGCCCAGATCACAAAGCCAGACAAGACTGGAAGGTGAATGTAAAGTTAGTGTTCAAATCCTCTGGCCTTAAACCAGCTTCCCAGAAATTGGGTTGGAGTTGATTGTGTCTCCAGGCAGTTGACTTCTGGTTTATTCTAATTGGCAGTCCCTCAGGACTCAGTCACTGCAGCAGTTACCCACTAAGAAAAGACTAATCTTTTCAAATGTTCTCCTCAATTTCACAAAATAGATGCTAAAAGAGCACCCTCCAGCAGAAAGTCTGGGGGAATGATTTATCTCCAAGGCTCTTTTTCCATAACAGTTTCGTTTCGCTTAGATGAGATTCTGTTTGGTTTTCTTTTTGCTGATCATGGAGATATACCCCAGAGAAATAGCAGCAGGCCCGGAGAAAATAAGTCTGTCCGAATCATTTTGGCCGGAATTCACTGTATAGTATGGTTTCTTCAGATAAGGTCTTAATCCTTAAGGACAAAGAGGATCTTGTAAGACAAAAAAGTTCTGGAAAGAACAAATATCAGAGGAGGGAACACACCAAAGTGTGAAGTCACAGGAGGGGTTATTTGGGGAAGGTGAGCGATTCAGCATGTCGGGGGCATCGCTGTGAAGGGGATGGGGGCCTCCAGAGAGGAGGGCTGTCTAGGAACAGGGGGAGTTGGAGCAGGGGCTGGAAAGCAAGTTTGAGATGAGATCATGAAAGATCATTCATTCCAATACAAAAAAATCTGGACTTGGTCTGTGGATAGTATTGTGAAAAAGAAATCAAGTAAGATTTGTTTAGAATTACAGAACAGGAAGAATAATAATCTCCAGTAATAATGTGAGCACAAACTAAAAGTCAGTTGCCAAGGTTCTCTGCTCCCACACTTTAATGTTCTAAACCTTAATGAACATTGTGTGGTTTATTTTCATCTTACAGAAGAGGCAACTTAAGGTGTTACTGAACTTAAGTGATGAAGCTGGGATAAAATGCTAGTTGTCTTCTCTCAAATTCATAAATGTAGCCATAAAACTATGTTGCCTGCTATAATCATTCTCTTGAAATAATGTCTAAAACAGTGATTTTTTTAAAGACAACGTCTAAAGAATAACGTCTAAAACAGTGTCCCTCCGAGGACATTTGGCAAAGCCTGAAGACAGTTTCGGTTGTCACCTGTGGAAGGCGCTGCTGGCATCCAGTGGGTAGAGGCCAGGGAAGCAGCCAACCTAGGGCAGTGCACAGGACAGTCCCTACAACAAAGAATTATTGGTCCCCAAATGCCACAAGAGCCCGAGTTGAGAAGCTCTGGTCTCAACATGTACTGTATTTGATCAGTTTTGTTGGGCAAGGATGTTGTAAATCTTTCCCTCTTGACTGTTTTTTTAGAATGAGCACAGGATTTGGCATCAGAATACCTGTCAAGAAGTTCAGAATTTGAGCATCTGGCTCTGTCCCTTTTATCCCATAAATACAGGACAGTCCCTTAGACCTTGCTGGCCTTAGTTTCCATGGATCAATATATAAAGAATAATACCACCTATTTTACTGCATTTCTCTTAAAATGCCAAAATAAAATAATATATATGAAAGTGCTTGAAAAACTACTAAGAGCTAGATATTTTCTAGTAATTTTTACTTTAAGACTGCCAAAAGGGATGCATTTCTCTTTAAAATCTATGTAATACCACTTAAGGTTTTATAAACCTTACAATCTTTCACTGATGTGTATTCATTTAGATATTATACTTATTTGAAGAACTCTAAATGTAAAGGGGGACACTGCTTTGGCTAGTAGTAAAATTTGCCCTTTCAAAACAATTTCCTTTCTTCCTAACTCCCCTTGGGAGGCAGTGTGCTACAGTGGGAAATGGTCTTTGGATGCAACCAGACCTGGTTGGAATCCTGCTCCACCGTTAACTGTCTCTGCAGCCTTGGGCTTGGGTCTGAGTCTTGCTGGCTGGCAGGGAGGTGCTCACTGTGTAGATGAATATCGAGTCCATCTGTCCCACTGAGATAAAAATTCCTACCTGGGAGTATTACTGGGATGATTAGAAATAATATATGTGAACCCCTCAGAGCAGTTGCTGGCACCCAGCTTGGGCTCTCCAGAAATGTCAGGTATTGTATGTAACTAAGAAGAGGAGAAATGAGAACCCTCTACAATTTCCCACAGTAGCCAAACTCATAACTCTCATTTGTGACTGGGCTTCACTTTAGAAATGTTAATGGAACTGGGGATATGCAAATGTAACCTTTTCTCCATTAAAACTTGTCACACAGGCCCACAATATTGTGACTAAATCCTCACTCTTACATGGACTATCTGAGTTGTTAAAATCACAACGCTCAGCACAGCTAAGCAGCCAACAGTTCATGACTATGTTCACCAGTTCATGACTGTTCTGCTGGTACGGAAACCAAAAAGTTGATGCATTGTCACAATGTCTTATCAAGTTAGTTTCTCCATTGGAAAGAGTCCCAGGACAACTAGAATCCTCACAATTTCAAACTATTTTCAGCAAAGCTTTATGGTGGTGGACATGGCTCACTTTGATTGCAATCTAAACTATTTCCATTGAGGGCAGGGCTGTGTGGACATTATTAAAATGGATGATAATTTTAATCCTTTAGAAACTCTAAACTCAAAATGTTTTGAAGACCGTACCGATTTTGACTTTCATATTTGAAGTCATAAGGAAGTAGGCGATTTTGTTTTTCATTTGGTCTTGTTGATGCAGTTGGGAAGGGTGCGGGGGTGATGGTCATAAGAAAGTTAGATAGATTTTTTAAAGAACAAAATGGAGATATTTACATTCTTGTTGACCAAAGAGAACTTATTCTATAATTAACATACAAAAGCATTAATATCTTAATGCTCATTCTTGGATAGTTTGTAACCAAAAACAAAAAGCTGCCCTATACAATTTTTTTTTTTTTTGAGACAGTCTCACCCTGTTGCTCATGCTGGAGTGCAGTGGCGTGATCTCGGCTCACTGCAAACTCTGTCTCCTGAGTTCAAGTGATTCTCCTGCCTCAGCCTCCCTAGTAGCTGGGATTACAGGCACTCACCACCACACCTGGCTAATTTTTGTATTTTTAGTAGAGACAAGGTTTCACCATATTGGCCAGACTGGTCTTGAACTCCCGACCTCAAGTGATCCACCCACCTTGGCCTCCCAAAGTGCTGCGATTACAGGCATGAACTATGGCACCCGGCCTGCCCTATACAATTAATCACATTTTTTCAAAACACCAACTTGGCTTTTATATAAACAACAGCACTAGAATTATGACTCTCTGGAAAGCAAGCTCAATGGTTATACCTTTTTTAAGGAAGAAATGGCCTTCTCCAAGCATATGCTAAGAAAAATTAATTCCTCAAACTGTATCACAAACATTAATTCATTCAATCAGGATTTCTGGTCCTGGCCTCATGATGGAGCAGCCACAGATCTCCCTGGAGATGTGCTCAGCTCGTGGGGAACTAGAAGGTGCTCTGGGACCATCCAGCCAGCAGCTCCTTCCTCCAATCAGATATTCCCTTTTCATATGAAAGTTGTATTATTAATTATACCCACGTTTCCACAAAAGATTGAGGCAACTCAAACAAACTGCATATGAGATAAGATGATAACACAGAAATGAAAAATCAAGTACACAAAAGAGAGATAATTCAAATGTTATAAACACAGGGTCAGCATTCAAGCCTAATTTGCATCAAATTTGATTCTTTCCTTACCAGTAGCCCTGACAACAGGAGAGAAATGAACAAAGGTGAGAAGGGGCTATTCCTGTTCGTTCAGTGAAAGGGCAGAATCCCCACTGGGAAATTAGGGGGTGGGGATGTGAGACCTTTTCTACCTACCCCTATATTTGTGATAAAGACTCTGGTTAGGACACTAGGAAAGACTGAAAAGTAGCCCCCAACATTGTCAAGGTCCTAGTTCCTGGAACCTGCTAATGCTGACTTCTATGGCCAAATGAGATGGGAGATGATTCTTGGTTATCCAGTGGGCCCTGAATGCCATCATAAGTGTCCAAAGAAGAGGGAGGCAGAGGGAGACTGTAACAGTGATGCACGAGGCCATGCTGCTGTGTTGAACATGGAGGAGGGGGCCACAAGCCAAGGGGTGCAAGGAATGCAGCTCTACAAGCTGGAAAACGCCAGGACAGTTTTCCCTAGAACCTCTAAAGGGAGCCTGGCAGTACAGACACCTTGACTGCAACACAATGAACTTGATGTTGGACTTCTGGCCTCCAGAACTGTAGGAGAATAAATATGTGTTGTTTTAAGCCACCAGTTTTGTGTTCATCTGTATTAGCAGCAGCAGAAATCTAATACAGAAGCCCATCTGACCCCAGGACATGGGCCTTTTAAGCCTGGAAAGAGACCACCCCACTAGGGCAAGAAGGTGAGAGAGGCCAAGAAGCACCACCTCTGATTCCAATTTGGAGAGTCTTCAATGTGACTCTGATTATGAGGCCAACTCTTCCATTGATTTACTCTGACTTTCTGCCCACCTCTCGTTCATCTAAGAGTTGGAAATGCAATTTCCCTGAGCTTCAGCTTATTTCAGTAGGGCCCAGTAGCTTTCACCTCTTGCCATGTTCCTGCAGGCTGGCTACCTGCCTGCTTTGTCTAAGGATTCAGTCAGGAACCCTCTCACTTCTCCAACCAATGTTTAATGGCCACTGTGTTTGTCTAATGGAATACAGCATTGAACAGAGCAAAGGGTCCTATTCTTGGGGAGTTGACTTTCAATTGGTCACTGGTCATTAAAATTATTAAAAGCGCAGAATGTATTATTTGTCAGATAGTGATGCATGTGTAGTGGGTTGAAGAGTGTTTCCCAGAATTCATGTCCTCCTGGAACCTTAGAACGTGACCTTATTTGGAAATAGGGTCTTTGCAGATGTAATTGAGGTAAGGATGGAAATGAGATCAGACTGGATTGGGGTGGCCCCTGAGTCAAAAGAGAGTGTCCTCATAAGAGACAAAGGAAGACACAGACACAGAGAGAGGCAATGTGAAGATGAAGGCAGGGGCTGGAGTGATGCAGCCACAAGCCCACAGACACCAAGGATTCCGGGCACCACCAGAAGCAAGAAGGGAGGCAGGACTCTCCCTCAGCACCTCTGGAGAGACGCCACACTGCTCACACTGTGATTTTGGTCTTCAGGCCTCCTGAACGCTGGCAGAATCCATTTCTGTTGTTTTGGGCCACCCAGTTGGTGGTGCTTTGTCATGGCCACCACCAGGAAACTCATACACGTGGGATGGGAAAATAAAGCCAAGTAGAGATAAGGACAGGACAGTCTGTGTGTCTGTAGGTGGGCGGGGAGTGAGAGGTGGTTATTATAAATACAGAGGCCGGGGAGACTGCTCCGAGAAGGTGACACCAGAGCTGAGTGGAGGGAACATTCCCGAACAGGAAAACGGGAGTAACAAGCCTCTGAGGCAGGAGTGTGCCTGGCATGTCAGACAAGAGGTAAGAAGGTCAGGGGGTGAAGAGAAGTGAGCCCCAGGCCCTGCTGGGAGACCAACAGGGGGCCCCGATGTGTCTGCCACTGCAGGTCTCTCTGGCTTCTGCTCCAAGACATAGGGAAGCCACTGGAACGCTGGGATCTGACTCATATCCTTAAAGGATCCCTTTGACGGTGGCTGCCTGGATGTGTGCATCTGTTGACTCTCATAAACTGCAGGCCTCAAATCGTGCATTTCTTGGGTATCCATTATACCTGGATGACGCTGAGTTCTGGAAAAGGCCCCCGCTGGATGCTGGGTTAAGAATAGATTCTGAGGGGCAGGGCAGGAGCAGAGAGCAGTGGGGGGCAGATGGTGGCTCAGTGCCAGCAGGGACAGAGGGTGCCGAGAAGCGCGGGCAGTCTGCATGCCCTTTGAAGGTAGAGCCTGCAGGAATTCCTGGAGGGGTGCATTTGAGTGTAAGAAAAGAAAGAGGCCCTCCATGAGCCCCTATGTAAAGCCTACTCCACCCCTCCCACCCACAGCACTGGAGGCCTGGGCTCACTGCGCAGGTTAGGCAAGGCCACCTTGTGGGGACTGGGAGCTCTTGTTTTACAATTAGGAGGAACAGTTTCAACTAGCAAGTTTTCTACTGGCTGGTAAAGTGAAGACAGAAAAACAGTAAAATGATCAGAAAATTGGATATGTCTGAACTATTATGGGTACTAAGTGCCTTACATTAACCTTGGTCAGGCAATGGGCTTCTTCTCTGAATTCAATGTATTAGAAGTTAGGGGTAAGGAATGATGTAAAATGATTAGCCCCAATTTATGCTATTATTTATCATATTTAATTACATGTAGCTTAAATATTAACACATTTCTGCTTCTGTATAGAATATTTAGGTCCTTTAGAAGACATATTCTCCAAGACCATTAGATTACAAAGGATATCATCAATTATGTCATAATACCCATGCAATACCCAATTAACTTTAAAACAACATTTATTCATTTATTCATGCAACTAGACTTTTTCAGTAAAAATATGCTACAAAATTAAAAAATAACCTCAAACATGTAAGAATTTAGTTGCCCTGGAAATTCTAACAGGTTCTGCCTGGTGGTAACAGCCCAAGGGAAACAAGTACAAATTAGTTTCCATAAACTTTACCTTGTAAAGCATGATGACTTTATAGAAAATGTTTATGTTCACCACTATGTATCTATTTTAAAATTAACAGCCCATGATGTTTCTTAGAAAATCACCTGGACCTGTGAACCTGGAGCGGAAATAAGAGGGAAGGGATTTGATGCCCAAAATACTCGGATTAGGAGTGCATGATTTAAGAATATTTGAGCAGTGGTTTTTACTTTGTTGACAGCAGGGTAAGATCAGAATTTTGCCTCAGGATTAGATTAAGAATTTGGGAAAACCACAAAGGCCTTGGTCACCCTCAAAAAGTTTTATTATACATACATATATATGTGTGCATGTGGGCACATGTGTATGTATATGTGCAGATATATGTGTATAAAATATAGTGTGTAGATATTATATATGTATAATACACATAGTATGTGGGTATGTTTGTACATATGCACACATATAATGCATATATACACATATAATATACATATTACAGGAAACTTGATATATAGACTTAAAATATATTGTGTATAAACCATAGACTAGAGCACACTTTCTTATAAATTAGGTAACCATACCACTTGACAATTGTCACTGAAAAAAATACAAATGGTGCACTTAATGAATCTCTTTATGAAAACTTAACTTCTGATAGAAGGCACAATGATACAGGTAGATGCATTCTAATAACAAGAACACTATCTCTTGAGATTCCACACTAAGCTCTGTGTTTCTGGAAGTGAGAACCTGTCCCGAAGCACCTGTCACAGTGTCTTTACAATGTGAATCATGAACACATACTTTGGGGCTGACGGTTTACTAGAGTCTAGCCTTGGCTAGAACATGATTTAACAATATCCATTTTTGGTTTTCATCATCATCACCTTATCTTAGTTCTTCGAAGAATGCCAACTTAATTTATCTCAGATAATATTGAGCAGAGATATTTCCTCTAAAGAAAATCTCAGCAGAATCTAACAAAATGTGGTCTAATTTGGTCTAACATGTGGTCGCTGTGCTCTCCAAAGCTCTCAGCCTCTATTACCAAACACTGGTTCCTGCCCTCAGATTGTAGGGGCAACACAGTGGGAGCAGAGTCATCTACCAGAAAAAGCCTGTTATCTAAGAAGGAAGAGGGTACTCCTTGTTCTTATTTTATGGGTTCATTTCCTGATAGGCCATGTGGCATGGCATTCAGAAAGAGTGTACTTTAGAAACAAGCTGCTAGTAATGTCACTGCCACCCAACTGAGGGGATCAGGATCACACCTGTGTTTGAACCAAGTTGGGCTTATTGCTCATAATAAGAAAGAACTCACACCATGGGGAACCATGGGACATTTCAGTAAGAGGGTGTTGAATAGACTGACAAAATTTGACTTGTGTTGGGTGTTTTGGGGAAGATTCAAAGGAGCAAGGCTTTGTTCTGGAGTGGGTGCTACCAGGATGTAGGGGAAATTTCCTGGTTGGGGGGCTTGGAGAATCTTATCTAGAAGGAGAAAAAAACAGAGTAATGCTCAACCTGTGACTGGCCGAGAATGAGCAGTCATTCATATCAGCCGGGCTACTGTGAGTTCTGTGGTCATTTCTGTGGTTTGGGGGCCATGGTATGTTATATTCATATTTACCATTCGTACTCATATTTGACACTTCAGTATAAGTTTTGAGGAATGACTTCATGGATTACATTAGATTGTTTTAACCTGAAATACATTAGGAATGGGAGGAAAGCTTTTGAATGTGGTTGTTTAGCTGCTAGAATAATACAACAACAACAACAACAACAACAACAAAACACAAAAATCTAAAGCCATTTAATTAGATCTACAGTTATTAGTATCCATGTCAAACACATGGATCTATGTGTATTGCTTCACTTTGTCCTTAAAGAAATCCTAAAGAACATATGAATATTTGGGTATATTCTTAATATGAGGATAAAAAATGCTGCAGTGTCCAAGTGTCCATTCATAATTATTTCTCATTACTAGACATTAAAAGCAAAGCAATTCCATAGGCATTTTCTTTGATCATATTTCAGAGTACTTTGCTATAAACCTTTTAACTTACCTCCATTTCCAGAGTCTGCATTTCTTTAAATATAAAATGTGGAGGATATTTTCACCCTTCCATTTGAATAAAATAACCAACACTGGACCATGGGTGAAAAGGCTGTGGAAAGGCCCAACTATAGGTCATTGTCTTGGATGATTCTATATCTATACAACTGAATACATAAGCTAGTTTTGTTTTCAAGTGCAATAATAATAAAAAATAATATTGATTTCAATATAATGGTACCCAATTACCTTTCATTTCTACCCACTGATCAAGTCTTAGACTAGCCTTTTTCTTACCTCTGTGTATGCTCAACTCTAACTAGAATGTGTGTAATGAATTTGAAAATTAATTGAAAGTTTGCAGTGAATTTAAAGGGTGTTACCTTTCATTGCTGCCATAGATCTCTATAATTTTTTTTTTTTTTGAGACAGGGTCTTGTTCTGTTGCCCAGGTTGTGGTGTGGTGGTGTGATCGTAGCTCACTGTAGCCTTCAATTCCTGAGCTCAAGTGATCCTCCTGTCTCAGTCTCCAAAGTACCTAGTACTACAGGCACGCACCAACACACTCAGCTAGTTTTTAAATTTTTTGTACAGACAGGGTCTCACTAGGTTGCCTAGGCTGGTCTCCAACTCCTAGGCTCAAGTGATCCTTCTGCCTCAGCCTCCCAAAGTGCTGGGATTACAGGCATGACTTTACTGCACCCAGCTCATAGATCTTTATAATTTAAAATGAGGTAGAGGGGTACACAAGGCAGATGGAAGATGTTTGACTACACCATAAAGACTAAGTGGTAGAGACACATAGCTTTGTTCGTGCAAATAATAAATGCATCTATGATCTTTTTCACTAATTATGAATGATGGTTTCTTTATTAAACATTTTTAAAGTTCTATTTCCACAGCAGCAAACTGAAGCCACTAGGAAAAAAAAAGAACTTGGGTCTTTAAGAATGTTGGTTTATTATTTAAGTGTTGTACACATTTATTTTTTATAAATCAAATATTTTTTCTTTATGAGAAGTGATTGAACACAATTATTGGCTGGACTGTTTCGGCTGCTTGACTTTATAGAACTTGAGTTTCCCAAACTTTATTGGTTCACAAACTTCTTCATGTTTCACAGGGTGCCCCCTGGACCAAAATAAATGCCTGACAGTTCCATTTAGTAAGTCTTTAGGTCTGAGCAACTTGAAACACCTACACATCCTAACATGTCCGTGCTTTAGGGCACTGCACAACTTCTCAAAACTTGGAAGCAGACAATGCCATCTTCACACCCTCTCCTATGCTGATTGTCACTAGCATTTGCTTCATATCACAGAAACCTCTGAAAATCCAGGTATGCAAGGTGATGACATCATCGAAAGGAATGTGGCACAACTGGATTTTGAAAGGAACTAAACTAACAGGAGCTCATGTTTCAACCTGGTTTCAAGATGTTGTATTTATCTTGAAAATTTAAAATATCCCTCAGAATCCCTCAAGTTTCCTGTGTTGCCCTGGGACATGTTGGCACATAGTTTGGTAACAGAGCAAATAAATGGTCCTTATGATAGCCATGACCTAACCATTAATGAAAAACTTTACCAAAATGAACAATTATTGGGGGAAAGGCAAATTATGTGCATATGAATAGGAAGTTCATCTTGTAAAGTTTATACTCAGAATTTCAGAATTTCAATTAAGTGACACAGTAACTAAGTCCAATAAACAAACACTTGTCATTTGGGAAAATAGACTTCCACTCATTTCTAAAAATTTGCTTATGTAAGTGTTATGAAATGTATCATTTTATGACTTTGAAAGTCCTAAATCACAGCTTTCCTTAACAATTCTTTATATATTTAAAAATATTATAAATTTGGGGGAAAATATCAGCATTTAGAATTGCTTTATCTTTTTTACGTTAGCAAGAATCAGTAGAATGAGATCATGCAATGTTCATGACTAAAACACCATTTTAGTGGCAGTTGCACTACTGGAAATGCTTTATTATATTCGGCTTGTTCTTCACTACATTAAATTGCTCTTAATGTCTTCAATCTTGTACATGAACTTAAGGGACCTCCTTCACACCCATTTGTTGCCCTTTCTCCAGATCCTTTATTGGGCTGATACGGACTTAGACTGCAGAATGAGAAATCACATGAGAGACTTGAGAGCCAGAGAAAGCAAACAAACTCAGTGATGTGAAAACTGCTGTCAGGTCAGTGTAACAAGCAGCTCTTTCTAGATTTCACTGCACTGCAGTGGTCAGAAACTGGGTGTGGGGGCGGGGAGATTATACCTTAGTCCTATGTCTATTGACAATTATAGATTTAATAATTAGAGAGATTATCTCCTGTACTTAACATTATTCTACAATAAGCACTGGCATAAGTTCATTTCTTACAAGTAGAAGTCAACATAATGCAAGTTTACATTTAAGGAGTATGTTCTGTGTTGCTAAGAACTGTTCTTATGCCTTCCTCACTTAATGTTCACCACATTCTCATCAGGATGGTGCCATAAATATTCCATTTTATAGATGTAACAGCTGCAGTATAGAGAGCTTCAGTCACTTGCTAGGAGTCTCAGAGATGATCAGGTGATAGAGGCAGAATTAACCATAGGCTCTCTTTAAAGCCTACAGTCTTACCCAGGTGGCTCACTGTCTCATCAAACACTTTTTGTTACTATTTTTATAAGCCGCTGCAAGTTGGGCACCAAAATGAATGTGTACCCCTCAGTAATTTCATTAGGATAAAGCAAAATTCATCTACTGTAGGACTAACACCATGTTTCTTATGGATCTTTCAATTATAATTGCCTTCTCCCCTCTAAATCAAGAGTTGTATAATTTAAAAATAGCAGTATCTCACACAAATATATTTTATGTTGCTGACTTTTATAAAGCAATGAACTGTTTGCAAATAAATATCTCTGCTATGCTTTCTCCATTTATAATCTCAGGCAACCTCAGTCTGAGGTTATTCCAGGGCCCAGGGTCAGATGGAACACAGAATAAAAGGTCATACCTGAAGAAAAAAATCATCAATGCTCTCAACCAGTTCTTACACCTCTCCTTTTCTTTTCTTTCATGATCTGTCTCTAAACTTTATTTGGTTTCTCATTGGGCCCCATTTGTTCAAACTCCTCCCAGATTTGTCATGTCCTGCCTTTCTCTGGCTTTTGTGGGTTACCTGTGATTTATTCAATTAAGGACTATTGATATGGTTTGGCTGTGTCCTCACTCAAATCTTGTCTTGAATTGTAGCTCCCATAATTCCCGAGTTTGTGGGATGGATCTGGTGGGAGATAATTGAATCATGGGGCTGCTTCCCCCATACTATTCTCATGCTAGTGAATAAGTCTCACAAGATCTGATGATTTTATAGCAGTTTTCCCCTTTTTCTTGGCTCTTATTCTCTCTTGCCTGCTGCCATGTAGGATGTGGCTTTCACCTTCCACCATGATTGTGAGGCCTCCCCAGCCACATGGAACTGTGAGTCCATTAAACCTCTTTTTCTTTATAAGTTACCCAGTCTTGGGTATGTCTTTGTCAGCAGCGTGAAAACAGACTAACATAACGATGATGTACAAATACAATAGACCATCTAGATATCTATGTCCATAAAGAGTTACGCTATTTGTTGGTGCAATAAATAAAACCTTCTGGATAAAATACTTTTCCTAATTTGTATTATTCTACTCACCTTAGTGTTCCCCTGGCTTAAATCTCCCAAAAGAGATTTGCTAAGCCAATCAAAATCTACTGGTTTGATTTGAAACAGATATTTTCTTTAAACAAGGTCTGATACAAAACACCTATCTTTCTGTACACTCAGTATATTTAATTTTTTATGTTTACTTACTTGGTGTAATCTATTGCCTTGTCCCAAAACTATTTAGTATTTTTAATTACAATCCATTATGACTAAAAAAAAGTTTTACATCAAGTGGCTACTTAGAAAATGATGACTTTCTAGTCATCAAATTTAGTTACTTGAAACACTGACTGGATTTGTAAAATTTACATAAATTACTGCAATTTTAACACACTCAGTTTAGCAGAGTGATGGGCTTTACTAGTTGCTCAATAAACATTAGTAGTCAATCCACTTTTCTTCCCAGAGCCTGATTTTCAGACATCTTAAATGACTTGTGCAAAGGTGGTAAAAGAAGCTCCCATCACTTCAAGTTTTCCTGAATACACACCCTCTGCTCAATGCATGAAGCAAAGCCCACCCTATCCTAGCTGTGGTTCTCAGGAATAGTAAAGGAAGCTGGATATGATACCTGAATGTGTCTGGGCACAAAAGAATAATTTAATCATAGGCAGAGGAAAGAACGTGGTTCCTACCTTGCACAATAGAACTGGGAACTCTCAAAATTTCTGGTGCTCTTCAGGGAATGTTTTTGACTCCGTTTGAATAGGTATCAGAGGCGCAGGCTGTGGTCAGAGGCAAGATCTCCAAGAAGGCTTTCTTCTATTAGGTCAGAAGAAATGCCCATTTCCTAGGTTCTGAGAACATTCAGATTCACTGTACAACAGTGCATGTCAAAATTATGAAGTGGAAGACGGTCTAGAAATGTTTTTTATACTTCAAGAAGTATGAAATGTATAAAATACTTTTCTGAGCTAGGAGAAGCAGGTATCACCCTTACTTTTAGACTTGCAAATTATAATGCAGGGCAGCCTCCCTTCCCAATTAAGAATTATCTGGCCCCAAATCTCAGTAGTGCTGAGGTTGAGAAACCCTGGCATATACTGATATTATGCACATTTTGATAGCCCAGAACATAAACTGTAAGAGGCACTACATTAGGTCAAAACACTGTCAATTCAGCCCAACATCTTTCTCTGAATAGGACCAAGGTTTTGGGTTGCTGTTGTCATTTAAAATTTGTCTTTGGAGTCATGCCAGAGCTAAAGGTTTAGGGATGCATTTCAAAACAATTTCCCTCCATCTCCTCTTATGTTTGTGTCATCTATGAGCTTTTTCCTAAATAGCCCTTGATTTGTTTATGTTTTAAGACTTTACAATACATGAGACTTTAATTTACTGCCCATTATATGATTTAATACTTCTTTGTGGTAAATAGAAGAAGGAAAAAAGGTCTGAATTAACAATTCCAGGGCAGAAAAAACTCACTTCATGAAAAATGTCTATGTATCTCAGTTGCAGTGAGGACTTGTCACATTGGCCCATTTCTGCAACAGTTGGGCCTCCAGCTGTCTCTACACTTCATTCCTGGACAGCGGACTTTATCTGTGCTGGTTTTGCACAGAGGCCAACGAGAACTTTCGACAGGCAAGTGTGTGATGCAGAAGCACCTTGAAACCCTAGCATTTGGCCGGGCGCGGTGGCTCAAGCCTGTAATCCCAGCACTTTGGGAGGCCGAGACGGGCGGATCACAAGGTCAGGAGATCGAGACCATCCTGGCTAACACAGTGAAACTCCGTCTCTCCTAAAAAATAAAAATGCAAAAAAACTAGCCGGGCGAGTTGGCGGGCGCCTGTAGTCCCAGCTACTAGGGAGGCTGAGGTAGGAGAATGGCGTAAACCCAGGAGGCGGAGCTTGCAGTGAGCTGAGATCCAGCCACTGCACTCCAGCCTGGGCGACAGAGCAAGACTCCGTCTCAAAAAAAAAAAAAAAAAAAAAAAGAAACCCTAGCATTTTTCCTGTTCATTTAACAGCTAGGGAGGTTTCAAACATCTTTCAAAAAATACTTTTTTAGAACTAAAATCACCATAATATTGTGACATAAAGAAAAATTCAATCTTGTCTCATGCTCTCATTTTCTTTGAAACACAAAATCCATACTTGGCTGCAACCGCAAAGGTTATGCATTCTATCTAGTAGGATGCAGATGAAGGAAGGCACAGGCACGGTTATCATGGAGGAACACAAATATTTAACAGAGTCTGTTTCTTCAGTAACTATTGGGGAAAAAAAAAATAGTGAGAATAAAAGATTGGTTTCTAAGCTCCTCCCAGCATCAATCACTCACAAGAGCTGGAAACTCACTTTCCATAATATTCCCATTACTGGAGCCATAGCCCAGGGCCTCATTACCTCTTGCTTTGAAAACTGTGATGGTTTCCTAATGGGCTCTTTAGCTCCAGGCTGTAGCCTGTCCAGTTTATCCTGCATACCTGCATCCCTGTGAGGCTTTGACAGGCAAACCCCAGCATTTTACAGACCTTCTAGTAACCCTCCATTGCGCTCTGTCATGGGACTTTGCTCCAGAACAGCCCTGCATTCTGGTTGCTGTCTCCTCCCTGGCTGTACTTGTGCCTGTATGCCCTTTGCTGCATGCCCTGTGCTCCAGGCCGAACCGTCTGTAGTTCCCTACTCATGCCAAGCTGTGTCAATTCCTCCTCAGCTAACTTGGCCCCATCTCCTACCTGGCAATGCTGGTTCTGCTCCAGCATTAGTACCTGTAAAGCTCCTTTCCTAATGGCAGAAACGTTGATAATATTCCCAGGTCGTATTTGTTGACATAGATACATAAAACACATTTGTGGGTCACACTACTCTGAAAAAAGTGCTCTCTGGTTTTGGACCCCATGAAAATTTCCCCAGCCTCTCTGTGGCAACCAAGGAGAACATGTAGCACTCGTCACGTTGAAACTTGACACTTATTTGTGTAAGTTTGTAATGATAATTTCCTCCACTCAACAGTAAACTCCAGAGAGCAGGGTTCATGCTAAGTTTAACTCATCATTATCTTCCCAGTACCTGGCATACTTCTTTGCAGATAGTAGATACTCAATGAACAAATGAAACTATTCCAAGATACAGTCATCTCAAAGATAAAAATAAGAATGATGACAGAAAGAGTATATATGCTATATTACATACGTACTAACTTATCAGTCGCTTGCTCTCTGGCTTACTATACCTCCTCCTTAACCCCATTCATTAATTCAGCAAACATTTACTGGATACCAATGAGGCATAGTGAATAATATAAGATCACTGGCCCCCAGGGTCTATGGACGATGAGGTCAAGGTGGGATAAAAGAGTGGGTAACATCAGTGTATGCCAGGGTTTCTCAACTTCAGCACCACTGGGATTTGGGGCCAGATAATTCTTGGTTGGGAAGGCAGGCTGCCCTGCCTTATAAGATATTTATGCAACATGCCTGGTCTCTACCAATTAAATGCCAATAGCACCCTTTCCCCCCAAGTTGTGACAACTAAAAAAAGTCCAGACATAGCCAAATGTCCCCTGGGGAGCAAAATTATCTCTGGTTGAGAATTACTGGTGTAAGGTAATATTTCTGAAAACAGCAAGAGAAAGGTCAGAGGAAATTAATCTCTGTATGACCTCTGGTCATATTACATAGACCTCTATTGACTTATTTCTTGCTAATAATATTGCCAAATGGTACAGCAAGAGGTTTTCTCCACTGAATCTCAGGGACTTTTGGTCCGGAATTGTGTTGTGAAGGAAAGAAAGAATGGGACAGGGTGTGTAATAATCACCTCTTGTTTCCTTGGTTCAAGCACCTACATGAATGATTAGTCATTGGCACATGTGATAAGGCTGCAGGAGTCATGGGAATATTCTCAGAGCTCATCACCATGTACTAATTTATTGTATTAGTCCATTCTCACGCTGCTATGAAGAAATAACCGAGACTGGGTAATTTACAAAGAAAAGAGATTTAAGAACCAGTTTTGCATGGCTGGGGAGGCCTCAGGAAACTTACAGTCGTGGTGGAAGGCACCCCTTCGCAGGAAAGCGGAAGAAATGCCAGATGCTTATAAAACCATCAGATCTCCTAAGAACTCACTCATTTTCAATGAGAATAGCATGTGGGAAACCACCTCCATGATTCAATTACCTCCCATCAGTTTTCTCCCACGACCCATGGGGAATATGGGGTTACAATTCAAGATGAGATTTGGGTAGGGACACAAAGACAAACCGTGTCACCCACCTTAATAAGAGCCTGATGATTGTTGGGCTTTCTACAGCATGTCCTCCCTCTCAGTGCCCCATGAACCTTACCAGGCAAACAAATGACTATTTTCTGCTGGCTCCTCATAGCTCTGCAGTACTGCACTTATTCAGATGGAAAGGCACCTGACAGTCTCCGTGCTAAGTAACTCTTCTCATGCATTTCAACATCACCATCATTCTCCTACTACCCCATCCAAGCCCTCTTCCACTGGGGAATAGAGCTGGTGCAGCGCCTTCAGTTCATTGTACTCCTGGGGGAGAATAATGCTCTTCAACTGATCTGGTGTCTCAGTCAAACTTAGATCTCTCTGAAAGTCAGATCCTTTCAGCACAGCATCCATGAGCGCTGTGTTGGCAGGAAGCGAGACTCGTACCTTAGGCTGAATGGATTTATTCTAACCAATCCCAGATGTCAGAGTACTGCAAAGTCCTGCCCATTAGGGAACCGAAATATGCTGCATCTTCACAATGTCCACAGGCCAGGGAGGCAGCAGACATATGGCCCAAAGAGGGACTGGAGGGCCGGCCAGGCCCAAAGCATTTGGAGGGGCTGGCTGGGCCCCTGCTCTCCTTTCTTTTCTCTCCCTGGCAGCATCATGGCTTCCATCTGGTCATCCAAAAATCTTTTAAGACACTCACTCATCAACATTGCTATTACTGTTCACAAGCTTAGCTCAGGCACCAATCCGTTCAGTGAATTATTCAGGGTCACACAGAAACACTTTACAAAAGCTGAAAAAGACTTCCAAGCCCCTCCAAGGCAAGCGAATCCGGTGACCACTTCATCCTTACTAGATTAAAATTATCTAATCTTCGTAACTTTCGCTTTGTCTACTCTTTTCATTTTGCACAGAAAAGGATTATGTGTGTGTGTTTTTTTCTTTTCAATTTGGCAGGTTATGAAAAACTCTCATGAGAGGTTTCTTCACCTCTGAAATGGAAGAAAGTGAGTTTTTCTGAGATTGCAGAATTTAAAAAATGATCAAAACCTAAGGATTTTAGGTCATTATTAACAGAACTCCTATGTTTAGATTTCATGAAGTCTTGTCTGAGGTGCATTTTAACAGAAAAATTCTGTACATTCTCCCTATCTTTTTTCTTTCTTCTCATTTCCCTCTGCGCAGAAAAGATCAGCTAATTAGGAGATTCTTACATCTCCTTCCTATTCTTCATCTATCCCCAATATATGAATCAGTGTATCCCTTTTGTAGGTCATGCTCTTTTTGGCTAGGCTACAGTTGCCAGTGATTTAATCAAACACAAATCCACGAGTTTCCCTGAAGGTATTTTGTAGCTAGGATTACCATCTACAATCAGTTGACTTCAAGTCTAGGACGTTACCCTTAATAATACGGGTGAGCCTTGTACTATCAGTTGAAAAACAAAAACTCAAGACTTCAGCAGTAACTCCTGCCTGAGTTTCCAGCCTGATGGTCTGCCCTGCAGATTTCAGACTTGCTAACTCCCACAACTGCATGAGCCAATTCCTTAAAATCAATCTCTCTCTCCCCCTCTATGTGTATATGTGGGTCTCTTGGGATGTTTATTCTTGGGATATACCCTTTTAGATCTCAGCCACCACGCCAAAAAAAAGACAGTGCCATGTAGAGAAGACGTTGGGTCAGTTGCCCCTGCTGGGCTCCCAGCTGACAGCAGCTTAACCTGCCTGCACGAGATTGTGCCATCCTGGACATCCAGCCCTATGGGACCATTACAAGATGCAGCCCACTGACATCTCACTGCATGCTCAAGTGAGAACTGCCCAGCTAAGCCCAGTCTACACAGAGAATCATGAGAGGTGAAGATTCACTGTTCTTTTAGACACTACGGGTTGGGGTGGCTGGTTATGCAGCAAATGACAATGACATGCAGGAAGAGCTTTTGCTATGTTGTTGTCGAGTCATGTTTGTATTTGAAAAGGAGCTTCTTCAAATAATTCAAGAAGATAATGCAATTTGCCCAAACAGCACCTGGATTTTGCTGAATTATTTCTCATCAGACAGGAATAAAATATCTGAAAAAAACCACTTTGTTGAGGCCATCAGTTTGTTGTTAGCAACCCTCAAAGTCAGCCTGGAATGGATTTAGCTCACTGTATCAAGACTGTGGACCCTCAGAGCTGTTCATCTGCTATGTTTTTTCACTAATATTTTTTTAAAGGGATAAACACATTTTAAGCCACTTAAAAATTGTCCTCAAATGGAGATACTGCAAATACTACCTAATTTTTCCAACTCGTTTATGACTTTCCTATGCAGCTTTGCATATGGTGAGTGAAATAATGTATCAGTCTGTTTCGTTACATGCTGAGATGGCCTTCCCTTGAATGATGTGTTCATATCTAATACTTACTGTTGTGAAGTGACGCAGATAGGAAGGAGGAGTAGAACAGACCATAGGAATGAGAAGAAACAGAGCAAGCAAGCAAGTATATTTTAAATAGACAAAGACTCATGCAGAGAGGATAAATGGACAAAATGTTGTTTCCTGGTGTTTAGACCTCTTTGGAAGACCCTGTCTATAAGATGCTATTAAATTACAAATTGCCACTGTAATATATAAAATAACGACATATTTTATACATTAATGACATTTTAAATTTGTTGCTTCTTCTAAAGACCTTTATTTACACACTAAGAAAAAAGGCTTAAAAGTACAAGGTCTCACATGAAAACCCAATGAAAAAAAATCAGTAAAATTATTTTTTACAATATCAAAATATTTTAAAATTTCATATAATATATGTAAAAAGAGGACAATCAATGTCCTAATCTGTTTTGTGTGGCTATAACAGAAAATGCATCTGCAAGGGATTTCTTGCTACATCATCCCACAGTCGAAGGGGAAAAGGCAAGAGAGCACACACAAGTGAGAACCTACTCTCACAATAATATGCCTGCTCCAGAAATAATGACATTAATCTATAAGCCAGTCACCTCTCGAAGGTCCTACCTCTCAACAAGATTGCACTGAGGATTAAGTTTCCAACACACGAACTTTGAGGGATACATTCAAACCTTAGCAATCAATAATTTGAAAAAAAGTCAAGGTGACAAGGACAACCATCTTATTGGCAATCATTAAGGGGGTAACATAAAATTTACTATTATAGGGAAGTATAATAGATGAGTTGGTGGGTAAAGACTGAATCCATACAAAGGTTATTAAATTAATTCTGACATATCTGTAATTAAGACGGGCCTGAGAGCAGGACTCTCAAGGTTCTAGCTGTCATTGGCTCACACATCTTGGAGGGATGGGTCTGGCTCTGTGCATGCAGGTTGATGCCAGGCAGGGCTCTGACATTTTCAAGATGACACCCAGCCACAGTCACACGAATGCTTGTGTGGATTTATACTTCACCTTGGCCCAGAAAGGACTTGGTGGGGGTTTCCTCCACTCTAACAAAAATTTAAAAATTAAAATTATGGCTCTTCATATAGAGGCAAATGACACAGATAGCATTAGTGACAGTGATATCGGGCTGGCCGTCTGTCCCAGCCTCTCATCGGTCTAGGCCAGATCTCTTGGTCTTGCCCCAAGACAAGGGGCATGGGCTTGAGCCTCTTTATATTCTGAGAGTTCCTTCCTCCAGAACTCGCTGAGAGAATACTTTATCTGTTATTTGTTGCACGCTGACACTGTGCTTAGGATCTGGCAAGCTACCCAATGTCCTCCCGGGTGCTTTGCAATTGAGACTGACAAATACCCAATTATAAAATCCACCAGCGGAAAAGGCAGTTAACTCTGCAAAGGACAGACTCACTTAGCATTTTTATTTGGCTTCCATCTCAGACACTAAAGCAGCCTCAGAATGAACAAACCAAGGGTCATGCGTTTCTCCAGCTCTGGATGGTGGGATGCCCTGAGGGCAAAACATCCTTGTGTCTCACCCACCCCAAGGTGGATACAGGGGGTCTTCCACCACTGCAAACCTTGGTCTTTCTAACCGAAGTTAGAATACTATAGTATAACCAACTAGTATCGGTAAATGGGAAAGAAAGGGAGATCATGGGAAATAATGGATTTTGCAGCTTTTATTTGTGAGTGACTGGGCCCACAATTTTCCCTTCCTGAAAGTCAACTTGAAGTTGAAATAATGGGGTGATACACCATGAAACAACTCAACGACTACTCGGCCCGGTAGTGTTAGATAAATATTTAAAGTTAAAAATCTCATGTAGAAAGTCTAAGTTAATCATAAAATCAAGGTGAGTCAAAACATATCCATGCCTTAGTTATGTATTTCATAATTTATCTATCATAGAGATCAAGAGTTTCATAGGCACCTGTTAAAAAAGATAGCAGGCTCCAGGTAGAGTCACTCATGCTGAAGTTCCACGTTACCAATCGAAACGTAAGTTGTTTACGTGGAAGATCTGACCTTCCCAGAAGCCAGGAGAGAAATGAGGGCCACATTTCCAAACAAACATTTCAAAACCAAAACCAAGAGATTTCACAGCAACCGACCCACCAAAAGGGCCCAGTCAACCTGAGCAACATAATAGGGAAGTCTCCTCTGCTTAAACCCACACCAAACTGAGGGTAACCATGTGCTTTTTGCACTCTGCTGTCTCCTTGTTCCTACTAAAGCTGCCTTACTGAAGACAATTGTTCTAAGATGCCCGGTGCAGCTCCGTACTATTTTCTAGACTGGATGTTGCCCAGTTCACGAATCATTAATAAAAGCCAATTCGATCTTTAAAACTAAATTTGTTGAAATTGTGTTCTTTGCCACACGTTTTCCATTCACAGGCTGAACTTCTGATTTCCCTAACTCCTTTCAACAACACAGGCATTTAGAAACTTCAAAAAAGACTTTTCCTGTCAGAGAATCGTTTAGTTTATTTACCAACAGCCTGACATGCTCTAGAATGAAGTTCCGATGGCTCTCACAAAAGCATAACATTTCAGAGGTGAAAGAAACCTTGATGCCCGCATAAGTGCAACTTTCACCTGAAATGTGACCTTGGATTGTAGAGACATCATCTGTGTGTATGACAAGAGGACACCTCCTCTAGCTGGCCCACTTCCATTCAAAGATGACTTGATTCTACATTTTCTTTTTCCATGGACCCAACGTCGATATCTCAACCCACTTGGCTTTATTGCTGACTTCTGAAACCTTTCAAGATAACGAAAAATCTCTTTTGTATAATGGCCCATTTCGTATTTCAATATGAAATCCATTTCAGGATTTAATTTAAATGCATTTTAAATAGAGCAACCAAGGAAATGATTAAAGAATACTATAACCGTAGAGTAGCATATTCAAAGCCAGTAAAAAATAATGTGTTGAAAATATACTTAATAACATGCTCCATCCTGGCTAACACGGTGAAACCCCGTCTCTACTAAAAAATACAAAAAAAAACTAGCCGGGCGCAGTGGCGGGCGCCTGTAGTCCCAGCTACTCGGGAGGCTGAGGCAGGAGAATGGCGTGAACCCGGGAGGCGGAGCTTGCAGTGAGCTGAGATCCGGCCACTGCACTCCAGCCTGGGCGGCAGAGCGAGACTCCGTCTCAAAAAAAAAAAAAAAAAATAACATGCAAAAATGCTCATGAAATGATAGTCAATAAAAAAAGATATAAATCTATATTGGAACTATGATTACAAATGTGTGTGTGTGTATGTGTAAGGTGGAGAAACAGTGAAGACAGAGGAAAAGAATAAGAAAATTAAGAGAATTTTAAAAGCCTGGGAGAGAATAAATGGGAATAGTGTTATCAGTGGTGGCACCATGAACCACTTATAAAATACGTCTTTGTATTTTCCAATATGAGCCTTGAATTCACGCCTTTACAGTTACTGTGTGTATCTCTGCACTCACACCCACCCTATACTCTTTACAGTTAATTTCATCAAATACCAAGTATTCCTCGCTGAAGATTTTGAGTCTTTTGTCCTGTACTGTAAACACACTCCAGTTTGTGCATGTGTCTCTTTCTAGAACTGCCAATAACTAGACACAGCACCCCAGGTGTGGTGTGAATAGCTCAGATGCAGTGGATTAGGGTCTCCTTTGCCCTGGACAAGGTCTTTCTTTCCATGCGTTTGACATAGCCTTCCCTCTGGTGGCACGTCATCTGTAATCTCACGTGCACCTTCGAATCAACTAACATAGATGTTCTTTTAAAACATGTTTTGCTAACAGCATTTTGATAAGTCTTTTTTCTTAGTTCTGGCCATCAGAATGACCAATTAACTGAAATACTTATTTCAATTATTTGGTCTGATCTAATATCTAGTTTAAAATACAAGGAGAATTGTCAATTTTCCAAAGGATAGTCATTCAATATTACGGGTTGACTTGTGTCCTTCAAAACACTATACTGAACCGGTGAATCCAGAACCTGTGAACGTGACCTTATTTGGAAATAGGGTCTTTGCAGATGTAAGCAAGTTATGAGGTCATACTGGATTAGGGTAGGCTGTGGCAGTGGGCGTGGCTATGTGTCAATAAAACTTTATTTTTCAGAAATAGACAGTGGGCCACATTTGGTCCATGGGATACAGTTTGCTGATGACTGCTGAAACTTCCTCTGTTTGAGGAAGATAATGGTTTTACTGGGTTCACAGGTGAGGGAAATGAGGCCGAAAGTTAAAAATCTTGTAGAAAATCTCACAGTGAATACAGGGTAGTCCTGGAGTTTCAACTGACACCACATCTCCAGAAGCCGCCATTGTAATCAGTCGGCTACACTATCTTAGAGGCAAGAACAATTCTGCACTTTTGTTAAAAGTGCATTAATTGGCTGGGCATGGTGGCTCACGCCTATAATACCAGAACTTTGGGAGGGCGAGGCGGGCGGCTGGCCTGAGCTCAGGAGTTCAAGACCAGCCTGGGCAACATGAGGAAACCCTGTCTGTACTAAAAATACAAAAATTTAGTGGTGGAGTGTGTCTGTGGTCCCAATTACTCAGGAGGCTGAAGTGGGAGGATCACTTGAGCCTGGGAGGTGGAGGTTGCAGTGAGCCGAGATTGTGCCACTGCACTCCAGCCTGGGTGACAGAGTAAGACACTGTCTCATTAAAAAATAAATAAATAAATAGCAAGCTTTTCCAATACCTATATTATCTTGGCAAAAGAAATATATCAACAAGCTCGAAGCAAAACAAAGACAGGCTAAATTTTATATAAAAAAAAACTGCCATAAATTATATATTTTAGAACTATATTATCGTGGCAAAAGAAAGATATCAAGTTCGAAGCAAAACAAACACAGGCTAAATTTTATTAAATCAAAAAAACTGCCATAAATGTTCTAAAGAAGTTACATATGTTAGAAGATTCAGGCAATTAAAATTCAGAGTTATTGAACATTAGTGTCTCCAACAATCTGTGTATGGGACTGGAAAACACAATGTACATGAGAGAACAGAGAAAACAAAAATCTTAGGGAATTGGTGAAAGCTTGATGTACATCTCAAAGCTTCTGTTGGTTTTCCTAGGTCAAACCCCAATTAAAGGGATTTCTTTCAAGTTTCTGGGGCACACAGAAGAAACCATGAGGATTGTGATGTCTCACAACACAAGCCCTTCTTTTGCAGGATGGTCTCACCCTCTGCAAAGCCCCTCTCCACACTGCAGAGGGGCCTTTTACTTGCCTCCAAACCATACTCCTATATTACTCAGTAGTGTTTTGCTGAATCTTTTATTCCCCTAATACAAAAGTACTCCAAACTCTCTAGTAGTGTTTGACTGAATGTTAAACTGTTCTGCTCAGAAGACATATAACATTAAGTTGTCCAAAATTAGTTGCAAATCACTCAGCATCGCTGTATGTATTCTCTTTCTCTCTCTCTCTTTTCTTTTTTTTTTTTGAGATGAGAGTCTCGCTCTGTAGCCTAGGCTGGAACGCAGTGGTGCCATGTCGGCTCGCTGCAACCTCCGCCTCCTGGGTCCCAGTTCAAGCAATTCTCCTGCCTCAGCCTCCTGAGTAGCTGGGATTACAGGATTGCACCACCATGCTCAGGTAATTTTTTAATTTTTAGCAGAGATGGGGTTTCACCATGTTAGCCAGGCTGGTCTTGAACTCCTCACCTTGTGATCCACCCGGCTCGGCCTCCCCAAGTGCTGGGATTATAGGTGTAAGCCACCATGCCCGGTCATCTCTCTCTGTTTTTTAAAGTACCTTTTCATTTACTGGTTTAGGTAGTTTTGATCCATAAACACAAAATCCACATTACTAACAGAATTTAGAGATCTTTAGTTAATAGAATAAAATAACTTTTTCATCACCTAACTACAGCATGATGTTGATGCCTCTCAGATCCTTCGAATTAATAACTCAGACTCAAAAGGTATTGCTACCACTTGGGTTTTGTTTGAATTCTAAGTAAAAATAATTTATTTCCCAGAATACAGCTTTAGTTGAACATGGCAAAATCACATTGGGCCAATGGATTCCTGCCTCATTTCCATAATTATCATAAATACACACAAAAGCATAAATAAAGAATAAAGAATTAACTTCACAAATATACTTGGAACAAGACATAAAGCTGCAGAGTGTCACCGCATTTACCTCTCTGCTGTAATAAATGCCACAGACAAATAGAGTTAAATGGGTTAATTAGTTACCAGTGGTTATTTTAATTGCAGTATTGAAAATCAGGCACAAATGCTAGAAGAATTCTCATTACAGGGTTACCTGGGCTTTAATGGGAGGGTTCGCCTGGGAGAGCGGCATCTCTAAAACGTTGTGGAACTGATGACATCTCTTCCTCCCCTTTACCTTTCATAATTAGCTGTACACTATTAAGTTAATGCACATTTATCTACAACAATTCAATTCAGACTGCAAGAGAGAATCTTTCTAGTCTATAATTACACTCCAGCTTAATTAGCATAATTTCCACTGCACATATTTTAATAAAGAAGCTGCCATTATGGGTTGGCTTCCCATGTGGAAACTCTTCCAGGGAGATACAAATGCTTCCTACTCTCTAACTGCCACAAATGCAGAAACGACCTAAAGCTGACTTTCTTTTCTTTTCTTTTTTGAGACAGAGTCCAACTCTGTTGCCCAGGCTGGAATGGAATGGCACGATCTCTGCTCACTGCAACCTCCATATCCAGGGTTCAAGCAATTATCCTCAGCCTCCCGAGTAGCTGGGACTACAGGCACCTACCACCATGCCTGGCTGATTTTTGTATTTTTAATAGAGACAGGTTTTCGCCATGTTGGCCAAGCTGGTCTTGAACTTCTAACCTCAGGTAATCCACCCACCTCGGCCTCCCAAAGTGCTGGAATTACAGGCGTGAGCCACGGTGCCCGACCTGAAGCTGCCTTTCCTTGAGATAGGACTGTCGGGAAGGGCAAGTTTCTGCAGGAGGGGACCTGATGGACTCTCCCCACGTGGAGCTAACGGGGAATCCTCCGTGATGGCTGACGGTTGGTGATGGGGGATTTGGCAATGGTGCCACGTGATGATGGGGTTTGACCTCATCAGTCTGCAAATGTCTCATCTAAGAGGCTTGAAAAACATTTCTACAGTTTATTTTGGATCTGGCTCTCCAGGGGAAAGCCATTTGAGTGCCTGAAATCCAGCTACCACTAGATGTCACCAGTCATTAACTGGGACACAGATAAATGAGCCCTTTAAGATGTTTTTATTAACTTGAAAGACCCTAAGCAACTGGTTGTCTTCTCTGCGGCTCCCTTGTGTGGGAGCCTGTTAACAACGAGGGAGCCAATCTATTTGTCCAGCCCTGAAATGGCAAATGCCTACCGTGTGATTTAAAAGGACTGCACACACTTTTCAAGTGTCAGAAATCTGTCCTGATAATAACCAGAATTGTCTGATATAAAGGAAAATCTTCAGTTCTAGTAGCTCATTATATTTTGCACAAACATCTGGCTATTCAAATAAAGTTTGCAAAAAAGATTTTGCCAATGGCATTCATGTTCTTGCCAGATCCCTTAGAGAGAAGAATGAGAGGCATTTTGCCTCCTCTGAATTTCCTGATGTTGAACGGGAAGTCACAGTATGATGCACAAGAAGATGAGCTTCGAAAAAGAGTAGGAAATCATCGCTGTCATCCCAAAAAACTTTAATAAGAAAACTAGAAAGGAGGCAGATGCAACAAACCAATGATTGTTGTGAATTCCCAAAAAAACTGTTTCAAATCCAAAAGTGGCAAAGGTAGAAGGTGCGAGTCTACCAATGGTTGAAGAGTCCTTGAAAGAAGTAGGGGTTTTTAGAGATGCTAGACACCAGCATCATTTCTGGAAAGTCCAGGTAGGTGCCATGAGGCATGGTACATGTGTCATACATTTCCTTGTCTGCATGGATATTTTAAAATGTAAACATTTTTAAACACCTATTTTGAGTGAATTTAAAGAGTAATTTCAGTAAGGTGTCTATTTACTTTCTCAGTCACCAAAGGTTCAATTTAAAAATAACGCAACAGCCCGGGCACGGTGGCTCATGCCTGCAATTCCCGCATTGTGGGAGGCTGAGATGGGCGGACAACTTGAGGCCAGGAGTTCAAGATCAGCCTGGAAAACATGATGAAACCCCATCTCTACTAAAAAGTACAAAAAATTAGCTGGGCATGGTGGCATGCACCTGTAGTCTCAGCTACTCGGTTTCAGGGGTTGAGGCAAGAGAACTGTTTGAACCTGAGAGATGGAGGTTACAGTGAGCCATGATCACACCACTGCACTCCAGTCTGGGTGACAGAGTAAGACTCTGATACACAACAAATTAAAAATAACATAAAAATAACATAGCAAATACGTACAAAGCACTATCATACTATACTGAATGGATTAAAAAATGATGTAATGAAGACTCATGTATGCTATCATAATCTGCATTTTTTCACTGCAACACTAACCATTTAGAGCTTATGTGCCTGCAGACAGTTACTTAAATTTGTACTTATGTCTTCAGAATGACGGGTATATTTCTTTTCTTTTAAAACAAGATGTCCATTGCAGGGAGCAATGTGCACACTGACTCTCTTAAACTCTGCCACTGTTGCAAAGGTTTTCCAATAGTATTCTCATAGATGTCTGAAGAGATAGGGAATGTTAGTTAACAAAACTGAACTGTCCTCATTTCAAACGTGCATAAATGCTCACTCTGTTCCTTTTCTTTATCAAAACTTTTCATTTAGAAACACAACAACAGAGCTAAGAGCATGGCCTCTGGAGGCTACCTGCCTTGGGTTGAGTCCAACTTCTCTGCTTACTGACTGTGAGACTGTGGGCAAGCCACATTAGCTCCCTGGGATTTAGTTTGCTCAGTTGTAAAATGGAAAAATAACAGCAGCCAGCTTACAGAATTGAAGAGGAATGAATGGGGGAAAGCGAGGCAGCGAGCTTTGAGCAGCGCTTACCCCAAGCAAGTGATAACTGAATCACTCATCTTTATTTGCTCCTTAGCCTTCAAAAATGTAAGAAAACAGCTTTATAACACTTTGGGGCCCTTGATCTGCAAAACTTCTCTTGGAAATCTACTCTGGTTTATTACAATAGAAATGCTAGAAAATAGTTTCTTCTGATTTACTGATGTTATCAAAATAGATATAGTCTTTAAAAACAGTACACTGTCTCTTCACTTCAGAAGGACCTAGATTTCAGCCTACATTTACGTTATATTCATACCTAATATTCAACTGGACCACAGCACATATTTAACTCATTGTACTGTAATGGGATTGAATGAACCGACATAGATTTCCATGTTTAATATAAAGAAATCAGTGCTTCTGGCTTCACAAAGACCACATGAATAGGAAGTTCATAATAGATGGTTGGCATAAATGCCAATATTCACAAAAAAGGTGCCTCTCTTTGAAACTGCTGCCAGAGTTCCTCCCCAGACTTGCACTTTGGACCCCTGCAGAATGATTTTTACAGGAGTAAGCTCTCCCCGCTCAGAATATGCAGGACATCATCTGTATTTACTTTAATATAACATAAACCAAAAGGCAGACCTGGTCAGAAAGTTAGATATTTCTCTAGAAAAATTATGCTAGTGATTGAAAATGAAAAAACATGGGGCCTTAAATTGCATGATTATGTCAACCTTGGAAATATTAATCACATGACAATAATTTTTCAAAAATGTATATATGTATAAAACAACATTCACAAACATTATATTTCACCAATTCTTAACTTCAAATGGGAAACAAAACTTTGTGGCAAACTTCAATTAAATTTGTATCTAAATCCTCAATGTTGAGTCCACTTCCCATGAATTTTGAAATTTACTAGAATTAGTTCCTTCTAGAAGAACTTTGCCAAAGTGGGGCTGTTGTTATTTTTATTTCACTCACAAAATGTGTGAGCATGGTAGGATTTTTCCCTTTACATTATTTCTGAAGTTCTAACATGTAACCTATATATATATCTATATATATAGATATATAACTATATATAACTATATAGTTATATATGTTACATAGTTATATAAGTTATATATATGTTATATAGTTACATATATAGTTATATATATAGTTATATAGCTTATATAACCAGAGACACACACATTAAGCAATGCATTTATATGTAATTAATATACATTGTCTAATAACAATTGGTGAAATACCACACATAACAACTATGCGACTTATCAGGAACATGATTGTGTTTCTATAAGCCTATTAGTATACATTCAAAGGAAAACAATGTGGTACAAAAAGAAAAAAAGATCCATTCACCGTAATATTTAGCCTGTGGGAATTTTCATGCTTTTCAGTGTCTGATTTCTGTCTGAATTAATTTTTGCTCAACAGGGAGACAATAGATTATGCAATGCTCATAAAAAATACAGGATCCCTGCTTCAACACGTGGTACCATGAGAAGCAGCATTAGAAAGGATCAAGCTCTTTTCTCCCTAAATCAGTGTTCAACATTATACTTCTAGGCTATGTCTCTTAATACTTCCTTTGGTTGGTATTATTGGATTACTGCAACCCAATCCTTAGGCTTATTATTGCAAGAAAGCTTAAAATAGCAGATAAGAAACCTTCAATAACCAGCAGATAGAAAAAGCTAACCAAATAATAGTTAGTTCACGTGAATGCCACGTGGAACCAAACATGAAAGTATTTATTGAAGTTAGATTATATGAAGAAACATACTAATTAGCACCCTTTAGCATTTGGCAATAAAATACAAACTACCTAGAAGAATAAAAGAAACATGTTAATCATTACTGTCACTATGACTTTAGCACTACTTTTAAAAATGTTTAATGAGCCACAATATAAAATAATTACATGGCAAGCCAGTTCACATATACCCAAACACACACATATGTGTATGCATAATGAAGTGAAAAACAAGTTATCCTTGCAAAGGTAGATGCATTTGAATAGGCTCTGCTCTTTTCTAGTCTGTTCTGTTCTATTCCATTACATTATTATTCTACAAACACTGTTCAAGACCAATAAAAGTATTTTACCACCCACTAATGGATCACAACCTGTAGTTACAAAGTGACTATACAAACATATGTACATGTGTAAACTAATGTATGAGAACTAGATAATCATGCATACTCATATCACATAAAGTATTGCATATACAATATCAACAGTTTGGCAATTTGGGTAATACTTAGCTTTAAAAGCTAAAAGTAAACCAAGGAAAAAAAGAGCTTTCTTTCATGATTTTAATTTTATTTAATTTCCTGGTTTATTGGGTATTTCCTTCCTTCCCTTCCTCCAAAGATACGGTCTGCTTTTCAAAGATATGTGCACATGATGAGAATGACAGCAATGTTGAGAATATTGCCCCCTGCCACCTGGACACTCATCTCAATTGTCAGGATGGGTTCCACTGCCATTATGACATATTTTATATTCAGATAAAGAGGGAATGATGGGCTCAGATGATACACTGCAAAGGATTATATTGTACCTTTAAATATATCATATCATCTGCAAATCTGGCTCCAATTACCAAGTGGGTCCTTACCAAGGGCTGACTGAATGAGAAATGAGCGGGAGGTTGAAATGGGGGTGTCTGGGGACGTGTCGGGGAAGGCTTCATTCTAAGATATTCTTCATCTCACTTAATATAAGGAGAAAACAACTTTTACTGGGTAGGATACAAATTGTACATCTTAAGCTACAATTCCCAAACTGTTTTGGGAATTGTACAAATGAAAATATAAATGAAATATAAATAAACTGTTTTGGGAATAACACAAATGAAAATATAAAAATATCTTTTTTTTTTTTTTTTGAGACGGAGTCTTGCTCTGTCGCCCAGGCTGGAGTGCTGTGGCCGGATCTCAGCTCACTGCAAGCTCCGCCTCCCGGGTTCCCGCAATTCTCCTGCCTCAGCCTCCCGAGTAGCTGGGACTACAGGCGCCCGCCACCTCGCCCGGCTAGTTTTTTGTATTTTTTAGTAGAGACGGGGTTTCACCGTGTTAGCCAGGATGGTCTCGATCTCCTGACCTCGTGATCCGCCCGTCTCGGCCTCCCAAAGTGCTGGGATTACAGGCTTGAGCCACCGCGCCCGGCGAAAATATAAAAATATCTTATAAAATATTACAGAATTATTTCCTTTTACAAGTATAATTTCCACTTTTCTAAAAAAAATACAGTCCATTATTTTTTAAAATACCAATTCCTGACAAACAAACGAGTTTAGATAATTTTTACACCAAAATTTGTGGATTAATTCAGAAAACAATTATAGCAATGTGAGATTACTTTTGTGATAGAATTCTATCCTTTCTTCACCTGATCGCTCACCATCCACTGTGAATCACGCCACTCTATAGCCACTCAGATGATTTTATATCCATCAATTATGACATATTCGTCAGTCTTAAATAGCTAGAGGCATTTGACAACGTTGTTCCTGTCAGAGTCTAGGAAATATTTTTTTAAATACATTATTTTAGGAAAGATAAATGTTTCTAAATCAGTGTTTTACATGTATTTTAAATCAAGGCCCACAATAAAATGCTTAGATCCACCCATGCCATACTCACAAGTCTGACTCTTTCCTAAAATGTCAAACAAAACCCAATCTTTCCTTACTACAGTTATTATAATCTATTCCATCCTATTCAGTCTCCTAAATACTACAACTCCATCGTAGGTGGTCCCCACATGGAAAACAAAATTATACTAATTCAATCAGGTCATGGACTCTTGAGCTGCAGTACAACTATGCCATAAAAATATCATCATCAAATTTTCATTTGCACCACTTAGACTCAAAGGGCAAAGGGCGACGTTACTAAAATATATTAGGGCAAAGTATCTACTTTTATAATTCAGAGAAAGACATTAGAATTTTATCCATGAGTATATAAAATTAATGACATATTAGAGTAGGTGTCAAAATCTGGCCCTTGGGACAAACTTGGATCACTTTCTTTTATTGTACAGCCTGTAAGCTAAAAATGGCTTCTACAGTTGCACATTTATAATCTATCTGATGATAGGGAACACTAACTTTGAAGACCAGCTAGTCATTCTCACAAAAAATAATCCCATTCTTACTGGCAGACCTGTGTTACAAAACATGATTATTATTGATATTATGAATTGTTTCTGAATTTCATTACTAATAATTTTGTGGAAATTTGTTTTCTCTCCTGTTGTATAAGTATCTACGTACAATATTTTTAGTTTTGCCTCTCGGCCCATGAAGCCTAGAATATTTGACATCTGGCTCTTCACAGAACATTTGCTGACCCAAGTATTTGAGCTGAATGAAAAATAATTGTCATAATTATTATTATATATACCTGTCAAATCAGAAAGTGATCTGGCTACAACCTCAACACACCCTGAGGCTCAAGTGGACACATGGGTAATACGCACACCAAGTGTGTAACTGACTAAGTGTATGAGTCACACTGCCGTCGGTGAGCCAGGTGCAAAACTGTCCCCTTGGTTATAGGGAGAAGCGTCTCACTGAAAAGGAGTCCCTCTCTTCAGCCAAGGAAACTCAGATGCCTTCATTAAAAATAACTTAGCATTTATTTTATTAAGTGCCATAAGCTTGAAGGAAAATTGGGCTTTTCGGTCACTGAAACTTCTGTTCACTTAATTCCTTCCATATCACGGGACCGTGCACAGCTCTACAGCGGGAGACGTTCTACTTAATTAGCATTGCGGTGAGATGAGCTGTTCCCATCTCCTTGCAACAGCAACTGCGTTTTGAATAACTGACACTTATCGGCCCAGATAAATGGCATTATTGGGCAGCCTCAGGTTTATTGCACTCGGGAAATTCACATTTGTTTCTAGGTTGACATGAAGCAGCGTGGGTTAGCTCCCTCTGTGTGTATTTTCCACTAGAAGAAGAAAGTTGTGCACCATCCTGATACACAGTAAGTTTTCCTAAAAAGACGTTTTGCTCTTCCGGATATGAAGATTTTAAAGTTTAGCACTGGAAAAACACAATTTGAGTGAATACATAGATTTCCTCATGGCGGGGGGGTGGTTATTTATGTTTTCGCTTTTCATTTTTCCCATGTTTTACCTGGACTGCTCCTGCTTCACGCTTTCCTTTCCTCCTGCTCTCCTAAATATTGACCTTGAGAACACGCTGAACTGAAAACCTTAAACAACAGTCCATGCCAACATTCATCACTTCTTCTCATTCTAACTAGGGGCTGAGCCAAGGTACTTTCTATTGGCATAATCCCTGACAGCTAGTTGTACTCATCCTAGAAGTAATATTTTACAACCTTATGAAAATCTTACTTAATTTTTATGACATGTATTCATCAAAGCCTCATTTCTTAAAGCCTTTGGGCTGAAGAATGCATGCAGGTTTCTATGACTGCTTTGAGAGATGATTAAATATTTTTGGCCACATACCTATTTTAGCAATAACTAATAACTTTTTCATATGAAAGGACCATCGCATTAAATCCTCATTTCATGTGAACAAAGAATGGTAAACAACCTGTCTCAGCAAAAATGTGAGACAAGCCCGAGACAGAAAAAAACATGTTCAATACCACATTGAAAACACATTTGGGACAGTAATTAGAAAACAAACAAAACAAAGAAAATAATTTTCACAGAAAGTTGATTTTTTTTTTTTTAAAGACAACAGCAAAACACAAAACACTTAAAAATTTCCCTGGAGCAAGATTTAATCTATTGGAATTAGATTATAAAACAATCAAGTCTGACAATTAATTATCTTCTCCCTGCATATAATATTATAGTTTATTTTTGCTTGTTAACCTCTAATGAGAACAATGTTTTTCTTCTAAACAAAGGTTTGTTGTTGTTGTTGTTGTTGTTGGAACAAAGAACTGTTTTCCAAGGAAAAAGAGTGAGGCAGGTCTAGAACTAGCGATCAACAAGAGAGTTCTAAAAATATATTAAATATTTCTTTGTCATTAATGAACATTCTAAAAATCTTTGTGTTGCAAGAAAAATAGGAAATCTGGGGCTTAACTAGTACTTGGTCTTCCTCGGGTGTTTCACCAACGTTACTAACCTAATTATGAGTGTAGAGTTGGTAGGAAGCTGGAAGAGCTGATTTAAATTCTCTCCAAAGATAAACTTATGCAGGCTAATACGTGGGTGGGAACAAGTGTCCTCAACAGGCCTTACAAAGTGCCAGGCACCATTACAAGCAATTTATGTATAAATCACTTTATTTAATTCTCACACAATGCTATGGGGTAGGGGCTATTAATGCCCCCACTTTACAGATGGGGAAACTGAGTCACAAAGGCACAAGTAAGTGGCCCAAGGTCACACAGCTAACAAGCAGCAGAGGCAAGATTCAAACCCAGAGCATCTGGTGCCTCCTAATCCCTGCTCAGAATCAACAGCTGGTTAGTGGTGATGTCACGACTGGAAGCCAGCTCTCCCAGCTTTTGCTCCAAGTGTCCTGACAGCAGCCAGTGAGGTGAGCACTGAGAGAGAAGTATGCAACATAGGACACGCTGGGTTCCAATTCTGATTCGGCGATTCCCAGCAGGCCCACTGATACACACATCTGCTTCTCAGTCTCTTCCTACAATAAGAGGGGTAAGATCCTATCCACCATTCTGGGTTGCTCTGTTAATGAACGAGCACTCATTGCAAGAGCACTCTTTTTTTTTTGAGACGGACTCTTGCTCTGTCCCCAGGCTGGAGTGCAGTGGTGCGATCTCAGCTCACTGCAAGCTCTGTCTCCCGGGTTCACGCCATTCTCCTGCCTCAGTCTCCCGAGTAGCTGGGGCCACAGGCACCTGCTGCCACGCCCGGCTAATTTTTTGTATTTTTAGTAGAGACGGGGTTTCACCATGTTAGCCAGGATGGTCTCGATCTCCTGACCTTGTGATCTGCGATCTGCCCACATCGGCCTCCCAAAGCGCTGGGATTACAGGCCTGAGCCACCATGCCCGGCCGCAAGAGCACTTTTAATCAACGAGATGCTTAATAAACATCATTTCTTTCTCTTACACTACACACATTCTCTCCCTTAAACCTTTCTTGGTTCCTTGATTATTTATAAATTCCTATAGCTCTATATTCAAGGGAAACGGGACTTTGAAACAGCTAGAATTAAAGTTTGACATGACTTCAAATTAATCAGGATTCTATTTTGTGCCAATCCATGGGGGAATTTATTGAGTAGAATGTGTTTCTTCAAAAGACATTTTACTAATTGTGTTTTCTAGACAATTTAATGCCAACCAGAGAAACATACGATTTGTAGATTGCTGAATATCTGATTTTAATTCCCAACTCATTCATTACTTGCACATGATCTAAAAAATACAATTAAAACATGGTCTTAGTTGTTTCTTAGAAACTCAAAACAACTTTATTTCTTTAGATAATTAAGTGATGTGACTTTTCCAGAACACAAATAATGATGTATTGATTTAAAACAAATAAATCATACATCTCAAATTACAAAACTGTGCATAGTGGGTTGCAAAGTGGCCCCCAAAAAGATACATCCAAGTGCTAATCCCCAGTATCTATCTTTATCTCTCTCCTGCCTCTGCTTCCTCACTGGGCTTCCTTTAGAGGTCCTATTTCCTTGTCTTTCATTTATTTATTCAACAAATATTTGTGGAGCATGTCTTATGTGCCAGGCACTGGAAAGCATGAAGAACAATTTCTTCCTCCACAGAGCTTGATTCCACGGAGGAGGAAAACAGGAAGGAAGGCATCAAAGCTTGTTGGGCAGATCCAGGTGCTAGAGGGGACAAGTACAAAAATGACATAGGAAAAGGGGAAGTGGGAAAAGCTAGTGACCAGGAAAGACCTCAGTGAGGAGGTGACATTTGAGAAAATGCCTCCCTGGCTTCTGACATGAGAGGAGACAGGAGCAGGGTATGTGGCTTGAAGACGGTGGCCAGTTAGTAAGCTCAGGATATACATATTTGTGCATCATTGCAATACAGATGATAATCAAAGCCTTGAGTCTGGATGAAGGAGGGAAATGGATGAAGATGGGCAGAGAAGATATGTGAGCACTGTGTCTGGGGCATCTCAAAATCAGTCACTCCTCCTTGAAGCACTCTCCTCTGGGGACTCACTTCTCCTGGTTTCCTCCTACTTCACAGGCTCCTTCTTTGTCTCTTTCCACAATTGTCCCTCATTGGTTGACTTCTAAGTGACGGCAGTCCCTAGGGCTCATCCTGGTCCTCTTCTCTTCTTTACCTTCACTCACTCCCACGGTGTTCCCATCCAGTCTCATGACTTTAATTAGAGTAGGGTATAGACTAGGGTGACAATATAATTTGCTGTCAAAACCCGATGCTTCTGGTACTGAAATGGGGTGATGTAAATATTTACACTGAGGAAAAAGGCTTCCATGGAACTGCCTTGGGCAGATGAGAATACGTGATTGCTCGGTTCTATAGACAAATACCTGTTGATTTTATACCACCAATCCAGAACCGTACCTGTCTTCCATACTGTGATGTCCACTCAATACTTGAGACATTTGAAACAAAATATGACTAAAATTATGACATCCCCTCCAAAACTCTTTTCTCACCATTTTCAGCAGCACAATTAATGGCAACCCATCCCTGCCTAAAGTCTGTAATCAACCCATCAACACTTTCTGTCATCTTTACCTTGAAAATATGCTTGTAATCTGACCACTTCTCATTCTCATCCCTGCACCCCTCTGGTGCAAACCCCATCATCTCTGTTCCAGATTACTTCAATAGCGTCCCAACTGGTCTTCCTGCTTCTGATCTTACCCCCTGGTGTATACTTTCAAGACAGCAGGAATAGCCAATCCACTTCAAAGCTAAGGAAATTCATGTCACCCCTCTTAAAGAGGCTGAATCCCTCTGGTGCCTTGCATTAGATGATTCATCCATTGTTATAAACAAATATCTGAGACTGGGTAATTTATAAGAAAAGTGGTTTAACTGGCTCACGGTTCTGCAGGCTGTACAGGAAGCATAGTGGCATCTGCTTCTGGGGAGACCTCAGGAAGCTTCCAATCATGGCGGAAGGTGAAGGGGGAGCAGACACATCACATGGTGAAAGCAGGAGCAAGAGAGAGCGAGCGTGGTATTGGGGTGGGATGCCACATAGTTTTAAATGTCCAGATCTTGCAAGAACTCACTCACTATTGCGAGGTCAGCACCAAGAGGATGGTGCTAAACCATTCATGAGAAATTTACCCCCATGATTCAGTCACCTCCCATCTGGCCCCATCTCTAATACTAGGGATTACAATTCAACCTGAAATTTGGGTGGGGGCAGATATACAAACTATATCATGTTTCCTTATCTTTCTTGCAACAGAGTCAAAGTCCATACCCCAACCACACTCAATTTTAAAAGTCTGATGCCTTAAATTGTGTAATTTGTTTCTGCTTCCCCCAACCCACTTCCATAAGCAGCATTTATTGTAAAGCTCATAACATTTAAAATCCAGGAATGTCTTAACTCAAATGAAAAGGGACACAGGACAGCAAGTGTTAACACCAACCTACTAAAAGAAGATCAAATATCAATGTGGTGGAATAATAAAGGAATAATAATAATAATAATAATAATAATAATAATAATAACAATGTTTTAGACTTCTCTGTTGCCACACAAAATACCACAGACTGGATGGCTTTAACAACAGAAATATATTTTCTCATAGTTCTGGAGGCTGGTAAGTCCACAGTCAAGGTTCCAGCAGGTTTTGATTTCTGATGAGGGCTCTCTTCCCGGGTTGCAGGTGGCAACCTTCCTGCTGTGCCCTCACATGATGGAGAGAGATCAAGCCCTATTTCCTCCTCTTTCGTAAGAACATTAGTTCTGTGATATCAGAGCTCCACCTTTGTGACTTCATTTAATTTTAATCACCTCTTCGAAGTCCCCTCCAATACAATCATATAGAGGGGAGTTAGGGCTTCAACATACACATTTTTTGGAAGGGAAACACAATTCAGTCCACAGAAACAGATGGAAGCATTTACAGTCATGTTTCTCTCTTACACACACACTTGGCAATCCCTGAGCACTTTTGCTTTTGTCCTGGGGGCCTCTTCCTTCCACTAGTTTTTCTCTGAAGCTTGCATGCTACTCCAGCCCTGAAGACTCTATTATCCAGCCCTGTCTCTTCTTCCCACAGACCCCTCCTCAGCTGTGTGTCCTTCAACTCCCTAGATCAAGGAGCAAACTGAGGGTAAGGAGTGTGGGCGGTATAAGAAATGATGGCCCTGGGATGGGAGAAAGTCTCATTTCAGATCAAGGTGGGGAAGAAAAAAGCAAAAGAAAAAAAGATCAGATTTCAGCTTCTTTGACTCAGTGTGTAACATGTTCACTACATGTGAAATCCTCCAGACAAATTAACGACCATGTAGCTAGTGTATTGCAAAAAATATTATATCAAACAATTTATGTTTTTGGCCTTTTAATGGCAGATGTTTGCTCCTTGGGTAAATGGTTTCTTCACCTTTAGGAAATAATTGCAGAAGCCCAGTAAATCCCAGAGAGGATAAGGTCACTGAGGGAAAGGAAAGGCCAAGTATGTTTACATTATTGACTAAAACAGCCTTGGGGAAGCTACGTTTCTGGAAACGTTCATGAACTCCATCAGTTTTTCTAAAATGTTCCTTTCGGTGACTAAAGCTGCTACCTCATGAAAGGTGTTAGTGCTACTGAAAGTAAACAAATATAGGAAATAGGATTTCATGAAGCAACAGCAAATAGCCATAGAATTCCATGAAGCAATGGCCAATGGCAAAAACTTGAAAGAGTATGCAAAATAAAGTCAACATTTGTAGACTGAATCTGTTTTCCCATCATGTATATTCGTTTGCTAGGGTTACCATAACAAAATATCACAGACTAGGTGGCATAAACAACATAGATTTGTTTCCTCACATTTCTGGAAACTTGAGATCACAGTGTCAACTGGTTTGGTTTCTTTGAGGCCTCTCCCCTTGGCTTGCAGCTGACTGCCTCCTCCCCATGAATTCACATGGTTGTTCTCCTGTGTACATGCATCCTTGACATCTCTTTCACGTCTAAATTTCCTCTTGTTATAAGGACACCAGGCAGACTGGGTGACGGTCAATTTTCACAGCTTCATTTTAACTTAATCACCTCTTTAAATGCCCCATCTCTAATTATAGTCATATTCTGAGGTACTGGAGGTTGAGGCTTTAACATATGAATTTTGGCTTAACACAGGTCAGCCCAAAACATAGTGCTGAACAAACTATCCTAAAACTTAGTAGCTTAAAACAATAGTCACTTATTTTGCTCACAAATCTAATTTGGGCAGGGCTCAGCAGGGACAGCTTATCTCTGCTCCAGGCAGTATAATATGAAGAGACTGAAGTGGCATTGGAAAATCCAATCTCATGGTGGTTCGCTACCATGGCTGGCAAGTCAGTGTTGGCTGGTTGTCAATGGGGCATTCAGGGGCAGGGTGATGGGCTGAAAACCTCAGAATATCAGCATGATCAGTCAATATTGTTGGGTGTTGAAAAAAAAGCAATTCATGCTTCTCATCTGACATTTCTAAGCTTCCTACCTGAGCACCCAGGAGAGTGACTGGCATGAAGTAGGTGCTAAATAATTACTAGTTTTTAAGTGCCCAGAGAAGATGTACTCAACAGGGAGAGTTAAGAGGTTGCAGACTTGATACCCTCTCTCTCCTAGCATGCAGCATCAGCATCTGATTTCAAGCATGATGTCAGGAAGAGAATCACGTGTTGTTTTGAAAATCACTACAAAGTGGTTCTGATAAGCTCCAACCCCCCATAAAGATGAACGCTACAGCCTCGATTTACAAAAGGCCAGCAGCTCCTGCTAGAGATCCTCCTCTGATGCATACACTGTTAGGGAATGACTGTTTTGTCTTTCTGTAGATGCCAGGCAATTAACATTACTTAGATTACCTAGGAGGGTATGATTTACATATCTTTTTTGGATCAATTAATTGTGATAAAAAGTGGGCTTTCATATGTAAACTTAAATCTTGCATTGAATATTTATAGAACAATAAGCCATGAATAAGTGCAATGCTTTTAAATTATTCCTTTTTATCTTCAATTGTTTATACAGGTTTAATTGCAACAATCTTAACTAACAAGTAATGCCCTGGCTATTGTACCATCGCACACTGATATATCTTTGCCAGATAATGTTTACTCAAAACTCAGGAAACTCGTGTTAAAACTTGCCTCGTTCTAACACTCCCTCTTCCTCAGATCTTTTTAAGATGAAAGATTGACAAATAAAGACCCTTCAGCTGACCCAACAAGCTCAGCCTGATTTAATCCTTAATAGCCAGTCTTACAAAATTCTCCTAAAATGCTTCGACACCCTTACCACTGTTATTTGCTTGCTTTTACCCCAGCCCCTATGCTTTACCATGTTTACTGAAGAAATTCTGAGTAGTTTTTAACCAGGCTGCTTAATCCATGAGTTAACTCTCAGGTAAATCCTGTGGTTTTAGTAAGACAAAATAAAGACTTTTTTCCCCGTACTGTATGGGAATTGAAATCACTTGCCCATGCCCAGTGTACAAATGAAGACTTTTTTTGGTATTTTTCTATGGTATAAGGAGTGTCATGATACTAAAGAGATACGTCAACTTCCTTGCTACTGTTAACATGGGAGGAAAAAAAGAGACAAGAATCGGCCAGGTGCAGTGGCTTATGCCTATAATCCCAACACTTTGGGAGGCCAAGGCGGACAGATCATGAAGTCAGGAGTTGAGACCAGCCTGGCCAACACAGTGAAACCCCCTCTCTACTAAAAATACAAAAATTAGTCAGGTGTAGCAGCACGCGCCTGTAGTCCCAGCTACTTGGGAGGCTGAGGCGGGAGAATTGCTTGAACCCAGGAGGCGGAGGTTGCAGTGAGCCAAGACCATGCCATTGCACTCCAGCCTGGGTGACAGAGTTCTCATAAAAAACAAAACAAAACAAAACAAAACAAAAACAAGATGGGAATCTGTATATTTGGAATTCAAAATGAAGAAGCTAATTTTTATAAACAAATATATGTTAGATTATTCATACATTTTTAGAAAATAAGTAAATCACACATTAAAAATTTCAGTACTGATGAAATTCTTGTAAACCTTAGAAAAAGTAATTCCTTAAGTTAAACAGCGGCAGCCATGCAATGCAGACCTTGTGGTTCTGTTCACATCCTCTGATGGGTATTGTGTTTTTCCCTTGCCCCTTGTCCCTCTAATACAGTCTTTAACATGTGGGCTATTAGCAACCACCACCATACAACTGTTTCTCTAATACTGAGAAGGTCCCTTTACTGAGGAAAGTCCAGCAGATTCCCGCTGCTGCCTGGTGTGGGCTCCACGCTCTTCTCCGTTAGGAGAATGTGGTTCTGAGTCACATCAGGTGTTCTGGTCATGTGAATTCTTCGGCCACACGGAGAGCGTGAGGCACCATCTGACAGCACTCCAGGGTAGTGCAGAGCTCTCAGTACTGGGCTCCTGTTATGGGGAGGTGAAGGTTATGCAGGGCCGATCTCACTATTTTTTTATTTTATTTTTTTAAGTTCCAGGGTACATGTGCAGGTTTGTTACATAGGTAAATGTGTGCCATGGTGGTTTGCTTCACCTATCAACCCATCACCTAGGCATTAGGCCCAACATGCATCAGCTCTTTATCCTAATGCTCTCCCTGCCCTGCCCCCTGGACAGGACCCAGTGTGTGTTGTTCCCCTCTCTGTGCCCACGTGTTCTCGTTGTTCAGTTCCCACTTAGAGGAGAGAACATGAGGTGTTTGGTTTTCTGTTCCTGTGTTAGTTTACTGAGGCTAATGACTTCCAGCTTCATTCAAGTCCCTGCAAAGGACGTGATCTTTTTTTCTTTTTATGGCTGCATAGTATTCTATGGTGTATATGTACCACATTTTCTTTATCCAGTCTATCATCGATGGACATTTGGGTTGATTCCATGTCTTTGCTATTGCGAATAGTGCTGCAATGAACATACATGTGCATGTGTCTTTGTAACAGAACGATTTATATTCCTTTGCGTATGTACCCAGTAATAGGATTGTTGGGTCAAATCGATCTCATCATTAACTTTGCCTTCTAAGCATGTATGTGTTCTAGGCTGGAACTTTGCCTCTCTCACTGTCTGGACTGAGAATGGAGGCTGAGTGATAGCAGAAACCAGAAATCTGCTTCTTTTGTGTCACAGGGGTCTGGTGGCCTGACAGAGCCCCTCTCCTTGACAAAGCTTTAGTTAGGTTCCTATGAACCTTCTTCTCAATGAGACCTCAATCTTGGCTCTGTCCTTGCTAAGACCAGTTTTGGCAAGAATCCTGATAATTTAGTTTAGAGAGAATTCCCACCCTTGATATCTGATTCCCCTTAATGTCTGATCAAATTCCTCATCCTTCACAATACTCCAGGTTACATCTGGTCCCCTAGCAAGAATCTTGTTAGATTAGCAAAGAACCATCTCCCCTGGAGGCTCCCTCTTTTTCATCCACTGACCCCACCCACCACCGCGTTCCTCCTTAGCTTTAAGTCCCCACTTTTCCTTGTTGTATTCAGAATGAAGCCCAGTTCTATAGTGAAATCTCTCTTCCTCTATTGCAATAGTTTCTGAATAAAATCTGATTTTGCTGCTTTAATTACTGTCCAGCTCTGGTTCTCTTTCACAAGCCCCAGTCTAAAAGTTTTCCTGAAAAAGAGAAGATCAAAGACAAGGGAGAAGAGTTCTGGAAAAGACTAGAGGATAAACACAAGAGTGTATGAATACTAGTGAGAGGTGCTGATCAATATTTACCACCCCTTAAATTTGGAGATCCAAAAATTTGGAGAATGAGGGGGATTTTTCCCACTTCCCTCCAGAAAATAGACAGCTGGCCTCTCTGCAACAACCTGTTGTGACTGCAGTAGAATGAAACAAAAGAATGGCAGGTTTGGGTACAGGGAGCCTGAGATACCACTCCTTCCTTTTGCTCCAATTCTTCCCTCCGCTACCCTCTCAACCAGAATCCTCCTTACCTCCTATAAGTCCAGGAGGCCTTTCCTGCTACCCACAGGAACTAAGTAGGTGGTTAAGAGTTAAAAGCAAGGGGGTTTATTTCCAGGACCTGGGGGTAGGTGCACACATGCATGTTAAATCCAAAGTGATTTTTAAATACATTCACAATACACAGTGTAATATAAGTGTTAATAAGAGAAAATAGATGGATGCAGGTAAATAATGATGCCACAGCATAAATGTAGGAGTAATATTACAAATTAGAGGACAAAGACACTAGAAAAATAAGTGCTTTTCCGGCAATTGATATCCGTGTGGAAAAAAAAACAAAAACAGATCTCTACCTCACACTACACACAAGAAGTTGAAGACACACTTGAGAACAAATGTGAAAGGTTAAACTTAAATATTTAAATAAGAAAATAAAGGAGAATGATACTATGAACTTCATATAAGGAAGACTTTTAGACATATAAAGAACAAAATTTAAATATTTTAAAATTTACAAGTAAAAAAAGAGACGTGCCACAAGTTGGAAGAATTTATAAGAATCTAGATACTATCAATAATTTATAAATGCCTCCTATATAGTTAATAATGGTTTTCACTTATGAACCAATCCCACTGAAACACTTCACATGTCTTATGTTATTAAAAACTCAGAAAAGTTCAACAAGGTAGGTGCTTGTATTAGGCTCTTTATTAAGAATAAAAAGACTACAGATATTAAAGATAAAATTTTCCCAAGATCACATGAATAGTTGATATGGGACCTGCACCCAAGTGCCTTAGTTCCAGCACTCTCACTCAAAGCCAACAGTAAAATGGTCCCCATTTTACAATTCACAGACCACTAACAATGTTGAACACGTGCTAAACTTCAGGTATAACTGGGGTAATGCAGAGTGGAACAACCAACCCATCAAATTGGCAAAGATTTAAAAGGCTAACAGGAGTTGGCACATACACGGTGAAATAGAAACTGTCATAAACTGACAGTGGGAGTATAAAATGGGCCCAAGCATTTTAGACAACAAATGGAGAGTAATTCTTAAATTTGAAGATAGACGTTCCTCTGGTTTAGCAATGTTCATGCTCCAAAAACACTCTTCCACATTTGCTCAGGACACACGCACAAGCACAGTCCTTGTTTGCTGTCTACCAATAAGAGCATGGAAACCATGTAAGTATCCATCAATCAGAGAACAGATGAATGCATTGTGGTCTATCCATGCAACGGAACACTACCAAGTAGGAAAAGAGGAATGAAATCTACATATACACACCCACGTGGATAAATCTCAATAACACTGTTGAGACAAAAAAGCATCTTTCTGGTATCTCTGTATCTCTGTGTATGTAGTACTGTGATGCTGTGACAAATAATCTTATGTGTCGATTTGACTAGGCCACAGTATACAGATACAGTATTTGGTCAAACATTATGACAGATGTTTTTGTGAAGGCATTCTCTTAGATGAGATTAACGTTTAAATCAGTCAACTTTAAGGAAGGCAGATAACCCAAAATGTACGCGGGCCTCATCCAATCAGTTGAAGCCCTTAAGAGAAAAACACTGCCCACCTTAGAAGTAAAGGGGATTCTGGCTGCAGACTTGAACTCTCCCTCGAGTCTCCAGCCCTGCTGACCTACTCTGCAGATTTTGGACTTGCCAAGCCTCCACTAATGCAGAGGCTAATTCCTTAAAATAAATCTCTCTCTTTTTATGTAGACATCTTTTTGTTGGTTGTATTTCTTTGGAGAACACTGAGTAATACAGATGTCAAAGGTGCCAATATTTAAAACACACAAAGCAGTTCATGGGCAAACACATATGTAAATGGCATCCTTAGAAGTATTCAAGGTAGTGTCCTGCTTAATTCTCAATATGCAGGAATAACAGTACCTTTACAGTACTATAAAGGGATGATTTGAAAAGTTGTATTAACATGCAAGAAGTGCAGGGGACAGGGTTAGACAATTCTGAGAGCTGCATTTAGAGTAAATTTCATATTTCTAGAAAGTGAATATGCCTCCTTTTCTAGCGTAAGAAGATGAGTTGATTTTCCTCAATTATAATTTGAATCACTGGACCAGTTCCAAAAAACTACACAAAAATGTTACACCAAAATAAAAACTCCACATCAGTTGATATAATAAATGCAAATTACCCATTTTCCTCAGCTGTAGTTTTTTTATTTTTATTTTGTAACAGCAAATAATTTATTTTCTTATGTGTATTATAATTTACAATGTGTTCTCTTATGATTTTGGGGAAAATATGCTGTACTAATTTCTGGACCATGTCAGACATCATTCAAGTATGACACTTACATAACTCAATGCATTCTAAGTTATTAAACTACTGTAGGCAGATGCATTGCTGGAGGTTATTTGTTTCTGCATAAAATATGCCAATATTTTAAGGTGAGGTGGCATGGGAGCCACCTGCTATATATTTAAAGTCCTATGAGATTAGGATTCCAAAAGTAACACAAACACTAAATGACACTGATGTACTGACAATCATCTACATTCATGTTCTTCTTTTTGTGCAGAAACTGCTTCTAAAATGTTTTCCAGTGTGCCTTCAAGTATTTTTTTTTAAATATGACTTGGGAAAAACAACTGCTAATTAATTTTAACACCATGTCAATTATGCTAACAAAATTCTAATTGAATTCCTTGTGATGCAGATCAGTCTTTCTTTGTGTGTTGTGTGAGCGCTTGCATGGGTGTAATTATTATATAGGCTCTCAGGTGTCAGACACTTATTAACTGTATCATAAACCTATACTGAGGGCTTGTTTGTCCACAGATCTTTTGACACATTTAGCTCTGTCTTCCATAGCTTTGGACAAATTAATGGAGAGAGCACAATTCTTAAGGTACCTCAGAGGTAAACCAATAGATTCTCAAAATGGAAACGCAGCATTCTAGAAAGAAGGAAGAGACTGACTGTTCCGAATTGACTTTTTTAAAGAAATAAGAGAACAGTGGATGGGATTTATGTTACAAGGAATTCAGTTAGTTTCTTACTTCCGGTTGATTATAAGAGATTGTATGATGAGAAAAAAAAAAGAAAAAGAAAACCAAAAAAGATTGTGTGCTGCAAGATATAAGAGGAGGCACTTTTAGGGGTGCCAAGGATGTTGTAACTTCAATTGCTGTCAAACGTGGAAACTCCAGCAGAGCACGTGTGGACATTTCAGTCCCTCAGCATACAGAATCCCCATGTGGCCTTTACCACCGACATGATCAATCTCAGTTCTGCTGTGGCCATCTCCCTGCAAGCCTTCTGCAGCCTGCCAGCCCCACCACCTGTGCTTCCAGGCAGCTCTCTGCACCCCTTAGCGCAGATCTGATCAGATCCTCATGCTGTCCTCTGCATGCATGCCTCTGAGTGCCTCAAGAAGTGCCTGTTTTCTCTTCCCAGTGTCCAGAGCATCTGACACAGTATGTGACCCAATGCAGGTGACTATGGGAACAAAATAATTCTGTCTTGTAAATTTTCACTCAGATGCTCTTAAGCACTCCCAGTCTGATCTCAGGCTCAGATTCCATATCCCAGTGGAGGAACAGCTACCGAGTAGCACAAGGGAAAACATTCTATGCTTTCTAACTAGAGTGCGTATGGCATCTTCTCTTATCAAATTGGATTTGGCCAAAAGAACAACAGCTGAGCACTGGGAAAGTTATTCTTAGTATGCTCACAAAAGAGCAACTCCTTGCCTTCAAAATAGTCCTCTGCATCATGAGTACAGATGCACTCTCCTGCAGAGCCAACTGCTCAGACATCCCTATGGCATCAGTCAGACGCCTTTGGATACAAGTGACAACAACCCGAAAGATTAAACCATCAAACAGACAACAACAGCAACTGCTCTCTAGGCCCAGGGGACCTTAATCATCAGGCTTCTGTAACCTCTAAAACAGAGGCTCAGAATGAGTCTCAGAGATCCTCTTTCCATGGTTCCCATCTAAGCTTCTCTTTTAATGTCACCTCTCATCTCTTCTAAGGCCACCTGTGGCTCCAGTTCCTCATTATTCACCACCAGAGATAAATGCAGATCATCCTTTTTGGTTCCAAGCCCAAAAGTTCCAGGGAAGAGCTCCCATGAGCTCAGCTGGGGCAAGGTGCTGAACTCTGGAGCAGTTACTGTCACAGAAGGTGACAGAAGGTGGGGCACTATGGTTGGTGACCTCTGGAAAAATCACCAGGATCACACAGCAACAGAAAATGGCTCCCTTTGCAACTACATGGATCCAGCATGGACCAACACATTTTCCGGAAGACAAGGAGGTAGGATTCTGGACACATAAACTAAGGAATGTTTACTGCATGCTCCTAAAGAGTGGAGAAGAGCAGCATTTTTATGTGGTTTTACAATAATGATGTGTAGCCATTTCTACTTCCCTCCCTCACCATTAGCAAAGACCCACTCTCTTACTACGTAAGTCTCTAAGTAATTTAAAAGCCTTTGCATTCTCTCTTGAACTAGATTATAAACCATGTGAGAACAAAATAGGTTTTTAATTATGTTTATAACTACCTATGAGGTACCTGATGGGATGTTCATTGCATAATAAGAGCTAAACCTAGCACACATATGATTGTGGGTTTCTATTTGTAGCTCACACAATAATAGTGCATTTTGTACCCACTTTCAGTTCCAACAATAATAGCAATTGCTTGCCTTTGACCATTTCTACCTCTACCATGACGTTTCCTCCTTTAAATACCACTTTTATATTGAGAATTACATTTCATCCATAAATGAGTGACCTCATATGAATAAACACCCATCATTTCATGGAATCTGCTGAACAAATGACCCTGAATGCAACTATAATTTACCTTCATAGAGAGCTTTTATAAAGCTACAAAAGAATTATATGAAAAGGTACTTTTCATAGAGAACATCTGTTTTACCCATGACTCGTCCTTTTAAACGATCTCTGAAGTCAATTTGGTGCTTCGGCCTAAGTCTTGTGCTCAGATCCCTCTATCACATTAAAAGAGATGAAGCAAAATCTGAGTCTTTCTAAAAAAACCCTGATGGTTTTAACATAAAGTAACCTTAGTTGTTTATTTAATGTCATATAGTCAAGCAGGACACACTGAGCCCCTAAGAAGGGACATGTGCTGGCAGCTGGCTTTGTGAAGTTTAATTAAACTGTTGATTTTAGCAGAGTCCTAGCGAGTTAACATGCTACCTATATTGGAGTCTTCACAGATGAAATCATGCTACTGGAGAGAGAGGGAAGCCAGATACATGAAGAGAAGTGAAGAGAAGTGACGTGGATTAACCGTCTTCAAGGAATGGTGTGTCTCCTGGCTACTGCCTGGTGCTGTCTTGCCTCTCCCGTGCTCCTGACTGGGGTCCATGTCTACCCGGGGGATTCATCCACCCTTGGTGCTGTCAACTAAAGGCAACGGCCTAACCTGGGAGCCACTTCTTCCCACAAATCCATTTTCCTTCGAATGTCTCTTTTCTTATTTTTGTTCATTATTAAATACATTTTCCCATCATTCTAGGCTAGAAAACTTGAAGTAAATCTGAATTTCCCTCTCATTGTTTAGATTGAGTCTCCAAATGCCATTGGATTTTTCTCTGCAGTTTTTCTCCTATTCATTGGTCCCAAGTTTGATCCCGTTCCTTCATTAACATGAAGTGAATCATTTTCCCAGTTCACTGTGCCAATGTCTGCCACTTCCAATTCCTTACACAATTATTCTCAGATGAGCCTCCCTCATACACACACTTGCACATGACACTCTCCTGCTCAAAGCTCTCAGTGGTTTCCTGTTGCTTTTTGGGGGTAGGGAACTAAATTTAAAGAAAGGAAACTCTGGTCCTTTCTCTCTGGTACTGACCTATCTCTCCAGATTCTCTTACCACTCTTGCCAAACTAGCCTATTCACTTTTCTCCAAACATATCTCTAGCTTTATGACTTAGCTCCCCAAATCTCCCCAGTGCCTGATAACATGGAACAAAAAACATACCTGAAATCTGGTACAAAATAGGCAGGCAATAAATGTCTGTGGAATGAATAAAAACATACAGACAAAACACTTACTTCCTGATGTCTTGCAAAACTGTATCTTAGCCACATTTCTCTTCAGGTTTGCATTTACCATAAATTTTTGCTTGCTATATCAACCAGCTATACAAAGTTTCCCTAAATTAAAAAAAAATCCACATCCTGACCTATCCACCCCATAGACCCTGCTCCTCCTTTTGAGTTTCTAGCTCAGCTCATGGCAGCACTATGTACCAATCTGCCTGTGAAAAATAGAGACCTCAGAATAATCCTTAGTTCCAAGTTCTCCTGCTTACGATTGAAGAGTTATCTGCATTGCCATGCAATAACAACAATAAAACAACAATAACAAATCTTACATTTATTGAGGATCTACTAAATTATGAGTTGTGTTGTATCTTTGCCCTGCTAAAATTCATAAATTGAAGTTCTAGTGCTCAATATCTCAGAACGTGGCCCTTTTTGGACACAGGGCCATAGTAGATGTATTTAGTTAAGATAAGGTCATACTGGAGTAGGGTGGGCCCCCAATACAATATTACTGGCTGGAGTCCTTCTAAAAGGAGGGAATTTGGGCCCAGACACTGATATGGTTTGGCTGTGTGTCCCCACCAAAATCTCATCTCCAATTGTAATCCCCATATTCCCCATGTGTGGAGGGCGGGATGTGGTGGGAGGTGATTGGATCATGGGGGTGGTTTCTCCCGTGCTGTTCTCATGATAGTGAGTGAATTCTCACAAGATTTGATGGTTTTATAAGTGTTGACAGTTCCTCCTCCACACACTCTCTCTTGCCTGCCACCATGTAAGACGTACCTGCTTCCCCTTCTGCCACGATTGTAAGTTTCCTGAAGCCTCCCCAGCCGTGCAGAACTGTGAGTCAATTAAACCTCTGTTCTTTATAAATTACCCAGTTTGGGGCAGTTCTTTATAGCAGTGTGAAAACGGACTAATACAGACATACTCAGGGAGAATACTATGTGAAGGCTGAGTGATGTTGCCACAGCCCAGGAACTGCCAGAAGCCAGGAGAGGCCTGGAATAAACCCTTTCCTGGAGCCTTCACAGGGAATCTGGCCCTGCCAACACCTTGATCTCAGACTTCCAGCATCCAGAGCTGTGAGACAATCAATTTTTATTGTTTAAATCCTTTGGCAGCCCTTAGAAACTCATACACTAAGCACCAGCCAATGTGCTAAAATCCATTGCAAACTTATTTAATGCTCACAATGACCCTGAAGTCATCTAGAGTTAGAGATTCATATAATTATTGTGCCATTATACAGCTGTGCAAACAAAAGCTTAGAAGTTAAGTACCTAGATCAAGGTCACTCAGATAAGCTCAGCTATTTATCAATAGCACAGCAAACCAAAACATCTGTGATTCGAAATCCCAAGTTCATATGCAATAAACTCCAGGCTTCTCTTGATACATTTCCAAGCTGGCACAATGTTATACAGGTGAGCCTCATACAATTCCCGTGCATTATACTATAGAATTTTCACCTAAGATATTCCTTGAGGTGCTCCTTGGAAATAGAAACTTGAACATAATTCATTTTATTTTAGGTGAGATTGTGTTCATAAAAAGATCTCCAAGGGGAACTTATTTTTATCTGATTTATCAGATGTGACATTTAAAATAAAATAACTCATAAACAAAGCTAACATGCTCCACTGCACATTTTTACTATTTCTTTTATAATGCAAACATGGTATTACCCTTGTTAAAAGAAATTAAAATTGTAGCATCACATAGTGCACAAATAACAAAAACGACATTCTAAAAACATTTCATTCAAAGTTTATATTTATTCTTAATATGTGTAGAGCAACTGAATGAAAAAAGCATTCAACGGCCCTGACATTCCTTTGCTATTTCAAACAGTGGACTTATGTAAACTAATAAACACAGAATACAACCACCTTTTGTTTAAGCATTAACCACAGGCCAAAAAAGAAATGTGCCTACATTTCTTTGAGTCTTTTTTGGCCTGTGGTTAATGCTTAAATATATATGTATATATATATTTCCTAAGGCAGAGTTGTGAGTTGTGAGTTGTTTTACTAAATTATGTCTGTGTATTGGAAGCAATAATAGAACCGGCACAGATGAGGGCTGGTCTAGAGCAGCAGTTCTCAGAGTCTCAAAGTTTGGCCCAGGAACGCCAGGACTGCCTTCCGGGAACCCACAAGGTGAGGCCATTTTGCATAATTACACTAAGCCATTATTTGCTCTTTCAACTTTCTTGACATTTGCACTGAAGCTGCAGGAGGGTAAAACTGATGCTTAAGCATGAATCCAGCCAGTGACATCAACTTGTACATGTAGTCATTTTACTCTTCACTGTTACACAATCTCAAAAAAAAAAAAAAAACCCGCCAGTTCCAATTAAGAATATCCTTGATGTGGCAGTAAAAAGGATTAATTTTATAAAATCTTGATCCTCAAATGCATGCCTTTTCAGTATTTGGGTGATAAAATGGAATACGCATAAAGCCCATCTGTTTCTGATGGTTCTCTCCTAGAAAAACACTAATGTGCTGAGTTGTGAAATGAACTAGCCACTTTTTCATGGGACATGGTTATTCAGTCTTGGGTATTTGCAAGTCTTTTTCTTGAAAAGGGAAAAAGCAAGCTCCTTGCTTCATGGAAAACAACTGACCATATTTGTTACCACGGATAAAGTTCGAGCTTTCATGAAAATATAGAAAGTTGGAAAACTTAACATCCAACACTTTAAGCTTGAAAGTTTCTCAGTAAAGACTTTCTGATGTGATCATTAATAATATTAAGAAATACGACTTCAAAATACATTGTATAATGAACTGTGTCAACATTTAGAAGATCTGCAAGAAAGTCAGTCCAGTATGTGCCAACATCACAGACGGTCATAAGAGAGAAATTTACAACATTCAAGGTCCGTTCAAGGATTTGAAGTTCCACAGTACAAAAAAGTTTATTGCTATATTTTTAAATTCCATATTTCAACTAACCTTTAAGGAACTAAAACTTGTAGAGTTTTGGTGTAGTATCAAATAATAACCACAACTGTCTAAAAAGTTTTGAAAATGTTTCTCCCTTTTCCAACTTTGCAACTGTGTATAGCCAGATCTTCTTCATATACTTCAAACAAAACATATTACAACAGACAGAATACAGAGAAAGATATGAGAATGTGACTGTCTTCCACAGAGTTGGTCATTAAAGACATTTGCAAAATTATAAAATAATGTTATTCTTCTCATATTGGAAAAACATAGTCATTTTAAATAAAATATTTACATCAATACATAAATGGTTTATGATCATGATTCTAAATGAATACTTAAAGGAGATATTAAATTAAGCCTTTAAATATTTTTAAATTTTACTATTAAGTACAGTAAATATTAAGAGATGTAACACATAGTAAAAAGCTCTTTGAGGTCTTCCATAATTTTTAAGAGTGTAAGGGGAGGTCAGGAGGCAAAAAAGGTCAAGAACTTCTATCTTACAGAGTTTGGATAGGAGGAGTGGGGATGACTAAGCTATGAATCAACATATTCCTGAGTTTGGATTTTATCCCAGGATGCAGAAATCTATTCCACCCACCATTGTCTAACAAATTTCTATATCTTTAGTTATTTTCACCTCAAAAAAGTGACAATAAGACAATGAAAATACCATCACCCTAATGTTGAAGTAAAAATTAGCCCCTTCAACATTGGGCTGATAGAGTACAACAGGGGTGAGCACAGCTCTGAAATGTCCTATGTCCTGTTTCTCTGCTTTCTCTTAATGACATCACATTTCAAAGTCAGTAAATTGTATACAAAAAGCCATGCCACTGTAACTGCACCTAGACATTAAAACTTCATGCCCTACGAAAATGGTGACAATTTGTAAGTGACAGCAAAATCCTCAGGAAATAAATGGCTGTCTTTTGTTTAGTTGTTTCATTTTTCTTTTGAGACAGGGTCTTGCTCTGTCACCTAAGCTGGAGGCACAATCATAGCTCACTGCAACCTCAAACTCTTGGGCTCAAGTGATCCTTCCACCTCAGCCCCCTGAGTAACTGGGACTACAGGTATGCACCACCATGCTGGGCCATTTTATGTATTTTTTGTAGAGACGGGGCCTTGCTATGTTGCTCAGGCTGGTCTTAAACTCCTGGTCTCAAGTGATCCTCCCACCTTGGCCTCCCAAAGTTCTGGAATTACAGATGTGAGCCGCTGCTCCCAGCCATCTTTTGTTTTATAAACAATGCTAAAGCTTAGGAATGAATACGTGTTAATCTGAACAGTAAAATTCCTTTTCTCCTAAATCCTTTCTATTTTGCTTTTAAAATGCCTAAATAATTGGATTGTCTCTCATTTAGTTATGTCTCTCATTGAGCTAGTTCTATTACTTCAATGATCTCATTTTCTGACGATTGCATCTACAAACATGTTTCCTAAGAATTTAAGTTGTTCATGCACTGCCTGTATAGAAATGCACAGTCAGTATACAAATGTGGCTTGTAGCACGGGCTATAGCTACAATCCCAGACTCCACCATTCACAGTCTTAGGATGCTGAGCAGGTTACATATGTCAGTTTGCCTCAGTTTCCTTAGATACAAAATGGGACTAGTGATAGTACCTCAGAGGGTTTTTGTAAGAATTAAAATGATTTATATTTGGTAAACACTTTAGAATACTAGTGATTGGTGGTGAATTATTATTATGTAGCTGGTAAATATATTTACTTGGGTCACCTTTTTATTCCACTGTATAGAAACCCGTGTGGTACAAACGTATAAATGTTCACTCTGGATATGAGTTGCACAGAAGCTATTTGGAGAACTACTTTATTAGATAATAAAATGATAGTGACGCATATCAGTCACCTCTTTAGGCTGCCTTCCCACTCGCCTCTCATGTTAACTTTAGTGAGGATCTGTTTTGTTTTCCTAGCTGTTCTTTGGGTTTGGACTGACTTTTCTTCACTGTTTGGTCTAAATTTACCACTCCGATGTCCCACTTGTGGAGGTTTAGCTACCATTTATGTATTTGTCATAGGCAAACCATATGTCAAACTCTTTGGTATATACTCTCTCAACAAGCTGAGACCTTGTTACTGCCAGTGCCTTTTACCAGAAGAAACAAACTCTTAGAAGAGTCTCACCCAAAGTCACAAAGCTCAAAGTAGCAGAGTTGAGAGAGGAGTGGAGCTCTTGACTCCCAATTTCACATGTGCCAAGTAGGCGTGTTTGCATGAGGTACCCCCAAAGAGCGGCAGCCTCTCCCATTCCCACCTCTCACAGGCCCTCTGAGGGTGTTTCTATTCTATCACTCATCACCTTGAGAGAAACCTCGGGAGAAGCTATGGTCATCTACTAGCAGGATCTGTGGGTTGTCTAGGGTAGAAACACGTAGAATGGCCATGTTATTCCTCCCCTCTGTGAAACTTTCCTGCTAAGATGTATCTGATTTTTGCTGAGTGTGTTCCCAGGCTAAGGGTGCTGAGAACAACAAGTGCAAAACCTTAACAGGATGCTGGGAGCCTTGGCCAGCCATGAAGAAGGCCTTGACATTTGCAGATGTGAAGTCTCAGACCTTCAGACTTTTCGGATCCTTAAATAACCAGGGGCTGGTAAGGGAGATCTGGCAAAGGCAGGTAGCGCCAGTGTGCCTCAGTGCTCTGATGAACCATGTAGAAACGTGGCCACTTATGTGTGCTAATCGATGGGCATGAAACATACATGTGAATACATTACACATGATCCTCTCAAAAGAAATGGGCAGCTTTCCGGGCTGTTGTATTCATTTATATACATTTAAGTTTGAAGATCATAAGAGCCTCTGGGAGGTCATGGACTCCATTTCAGGAGAGACATCTCAATTGCCCACATCCATGACACCATCAATCCTCTGGTTAACTCTCAGATCCCTTCCATGGGAAACAGATAGGATTTCTTGCTCTTGGGAGAAGAGACCGGGTTTGGTCTCCAGCAGAAAACAGCTAGGAGAGTGTCCTGAAGAAGGGAATGAGGATGAGAACCAACCCCTCCTCCACCGAAAAGCAGGGTAGGCAGAGGACACCCAAGGGAACTTCACAGCCTGGAAGGTCTAAGCAGAGGAAGCTATTCTGTTGGCCCTCTGATCCTCGATGGGCCTGGTCACACCAGAAATGCCCATCATTCAGGCCCTTGCAATCCCTCAAGTCTGGTCCAGCTTCCTTGTCAGGGCTCCCTGTCCCCCCGGATGTGCTGCCACCTCCACCTCCCAGTGTAAACACCAGGCCTGGGGCCCCAATGACTACAGATCCAAAGTCCTTCCCACCCTCCCCACACACAGTTCCCAGATTTAGCAAGTAATACAGGACACGCAGTTAAATTTGCATTTTAGACAAACAACTTTTTTTTTTTTAAGTGAAAGTATGTTCCAGGCAATATTTGGAACATATATACTTACACTAAAAATTTATTCGTTGTTTATCTGAAGTTCAAATGTGGCTGGACATCTTGTATTTTATCTGGCTACCCTAGCCCCTCCCCATGGGAGGCTAAGCCTCTACCCTTTTGAGGACCCCCAGTTCCCACTCTCATCCCTTCGAGGGTGCCGCCTTTTGGAAACAGGAAGTAGAAAGGGAAGATGGCTTCAGGCAACACCGGCCTGTAGCACAGCTTTCTCCTGGGATTAGAGGGCACAATCTGATACTGATGGGGAAGATACTGATGGGGAAGAAAATAAAACAGAATGAAACAGGAACTGGTATCTCAATGTGTGGTCTCCCCTTTTGCTTTCTCGTTTTTTCTTTTTTTTTTTGAGACGGAGCCTGGGCTGGGCTGGAGCTCAGTGGCCCTATCTCTGCCTTTGGGGTTCAAGCGATTCTCCTACATCAGCCTCCCAAGTAGTTGAGATTACAGGCACCCGCCACCATGCTCAGCTAATTTTTTGTATTTTTAGTAGAGACAGGGTTTCACTATGTTGGTCAGGCTGGTCTTGAACTCCTGACCTCGTGATTTGCCCACATCTGCCTCCCAAAGTGCTGGGATTACAGTTGTAAGCCACTGTGCCCAGCCCCCATCTGCTTTCTTACTCTAGGATCCAGCAGACAGGAAACATCTGGGATGCCCTCAGCTGGAGTCGCTGAAATGAACTAGGGAAAAACAAAGTAGATTCCAATGTGTGTGTGTGGTTCCAATACTATGTGGCAGGGTGTGCCACCAAGGAACTGTATCATGTTTTAGACTTAATACGAACAACCATACATAGTGCGTTTTTGGAGAACTTCCTCACGCTTTACAATCTTTCTTTTTGTTTCTCTCCAATGACCCCCAAAATATCAAACATTGTTTTCTTGCCCTGAAGTTTCACTGTTGAGAGAGAAGAAATTACATTTTAAAATTCTTATTCTTTGCTCAGCACTGCAATATAAGGACAGTTTGCAAGCAAGCAGGGAGTGGGTGAAAACATATTTTGTGTTTTAATCTTAAGACAGACATTTTTATACTAAAGTCACATACTGCATTTCCATCACAAGCGTGGAAATTCTGCTGTTTTTTGCCCCCTCCTACCCCTGGGGAAAAATAGATTCAAATTTTTGGAGACTTAATTGCCCTAAACTTTCATCTTTACGATGGAAAGGACACTGTTCCTGGAAGACGGAACGCAGCCCTTCACTGCTCCGTGACTTTCTTGGAATGGTGTGTCCTCGAGGAAGAGGGAGTGGGTAAATCAGGGGAGGGGTCGGTGTCCCGAGAAGGAATGTGGGCAACTGGGAGTTAGATCCTTGGCACACCAGGAGCTGGAGTTGAAAGGTAACTGTCACATCAGAAACCTGTGCCAAATTTGCTTTCCTCAACTTGTGCTTCTGGCTTTTTCTTTGTAATTAATTGATATCTGCCCTCTGTGCTTTTGAATACAATTCTTCCCCTAAGGTTAGCTCAGCCCATCAGTCCTGAGAGGAAGGAAAGGAAGCCGGCTTGTGTTTTTCAGAGTAAGTAGTGCTCTCTGGGCAGCTGAGAATGATAGCCACTCCCAATCAGGAAGACCACGGGGACAGGGAGAGATCCAGGGAATCAGAGGGGATGTTCCTCCAGAGCCTTGCACACCTGGAGACACTTCTTGTTGGGGAATCCTCTTAGCTGAAGTCTTGGGGGGATGTGTGTCATCTTTCAACAAAGGAAGTTATTCTCTTATATCCCCCAGTCTGCTCCTTCTGCTACTTTCTTACAAGGGGCCATGGAAGACAGAAAAGGGGCGATGCCAAAGGAATGCAACAAACCCCGTAAATGCCGCATGTGGGATTAAGAATTGAGCACCTCAGTTTAGATGTGGTTTAGAGAAAGGCAGTGAAGAGAGAAAGATGCCTTCCCCAGGTCTCCAATGATGCTTCACCTGTTCTCCACTGTCAGGTAATGCAGAAGAAACCACGCTGAGGAGTCACAGGATGATTTCAGATGTGACCACGGCTTCCCAGCTCTGAGAGGCTGCGTCTGACTAGTGACAGCAGCTGGAGGGAAAATGATCTCCTGGGCAAATGGAGGATGTAAACGTGCAGTAAGTCACCCATTGGCTTTGGCTTTGGTTATGAGGGATCACCTGGTAGGTTTCACAATGCAGAGGGAAATTAGGAGGAGGAGGACCATTTCAGATGCCCTTTCTCCTTTAAGAAACCTCATGTCCTTCCTCCTTTCTGCCTACTGCCCCAAAGAGTTATCCCAGTGTTCAGACCCACAGGCATAGGTAGACTTTGAGCCCTGGGTTAATCTGCTGTCTTAATCACTCACTCCTCAGCACATGGTACCTCCTATATGTAATGTAAGGTTCCATGTGTGTCTTTTCTCCTTAAGACTGTGAACATAATCAAGCCACAGGCTGCCCCCAGAAACTTCTTTTCTCTTCCACTCAAAGCTTAGTCTAGTACCTGGCATTTAGCAGCTTCTCAAAAATACAGTTAAACTGAATTCTAGCTTGGTGTTTGGGATACAAATTCAGTCTATGATGAGAATAAGACAATGCTCTTGACCTTAGGAAAAAGTGAATTCCTAATTATTTGTTTCTATCGGTACAGGTTGCTCATGGAACCCATAAGGGGCAGCCTAACGTGGTAGTTATGCTATGGTTTCTGCACGCAGATGGCCTTGCTGAATTCAGACCTCCTCCCACTTGCTCTATGGCCCTGGGTAAGTCACCCATTGGCTTTGGCCTCAGTTTCCTCCTTCTATAAAACATAGATGATACTATCACTCCTTTCACTGAGTTGCTGAGGACTTAAGTGATGTAATGGATGCAAATTGCTGAAGGGGATGCCTGGCACAGACTTCGCCTTCAATAAATGTCAGCCATCGGTATTTATCTGCTGACCACAATGACATGATCTACTACTCCTTCATTCAGGAAGAGCTCCAAGACATAGATTTCTCTGGGTGCTTTTTGATTCCATGAGGAGGAAGTATGTGGTAATGGGAAACCAGCCCAGCTGTTTCCACTTTGTTCAGTAGCCTTGGTTAGTTACTGAGGGTATCCTGAATCTCAGTCTTCATTCTAAAATGAAGATAACGTTGATATGGTTTGGCTGTGTCCCCACCCAAATCTCATCTTGAATTGTAGCTCCCACCATGTAGACCTGGTGGGAGATAACTGAATCATGGGGGCGGTTTCCCCCATACTGTTCTCATGATAGTGAATAAGTCTCAGGAGATCTGATGGTTTTATAAGGAGAAACCCCTTTTGCTTGGTTCTCATTCTCTCTTGCCTGCCATCATGTAAGACGTGGCTTTCACCTTCCACCATGATTGTGAGGCCTCCCCAGCCACGTGGAATTGTAAGTCCATTAAATCTCTTTTTCTTTATAAATTACCCAGTCTTGAGTATGTCTTTATCAGCAGCATGAAAACAGACTAATACAAATGGTATCTGACTTATTGGTTGTTGAGGATTAATACTGTATTAAAATCCTTTGTGAAGTGTTGCACAAACTGTTTCATTTTTTATTTGGCCTTTTGTATACATAAATGCATTACACACAGGCACGCACCTCTCTCTCTCTGTCTCTCTCTCTCTCTCTCCCCCATGCATAACACTACTTCTTCCCTCAATGGTGCTCAGCAATGCATTTCATCCTTAGATGTATCCAGGTTTTTGCAGACCTGAAACTTGTATAATAATTTTTGGTCCGTCTAAAAAATATAAACTACAAATATAAAATCAGTTTTTTTAAAAGAGTGCTATTTATTTAAAGTGAGATCAGGGACAAGGAACAGTGGTGGGAGGGATTTTGTTCCTTGCAGGAGCGGGGCCAGGGGTTTCCGCTCTCAGTCTAGCCTCATGGCAGCCCACTCGGTTGTACCACCCTTTTCTTCCAACCACCTTGTCCTGACTCAACTGTGCTCCCAGCAGAGAGTCCGTTTCTTCCTGGCCACTGTGCTCAGAGATCAGTTAGCTTCTTTCCCCCTTTTCCAACATGTTTTGTGCATCCATCTGTTCTCTCCATCTGCTGGGTACCTCCATGTGTTTCCCACTAGTCTGAGCTCAATGTGGAAAAGAACTGAGTTTAAGAAGCACATTATCCCGAGTTCCTTGCAGCATGGTGGGTTTATTTGTTTGCTGAATGAATGAAAGAATGAATGGATGCACTGCATCCACTCAGCCACCAGACAGCAGTCTGAGAAGTGCCTGTGGTCGCGCTTGCGTCCCCCAGTCACCGCTCTCACTGCCTTGTTCCCTTCAGAGGATGTGTCATACCACGTGCTAATGTAGCTCTTACTACACACAAAACATGCTTCTGAGCGCCTTTCAAACACAAACTCCTTTCATCTTAAGCACCACCCGACAGGGCAGGTACTATTACCATCTCCGTTTGACAGATGAGGAACCTGGCACAGGAAGCATTTGCATGGATTCCCCAAGATCGCCCCACTGTCGGGAGCAGAGTCAGAATGGGCCTCAGCGTCAGGCTCCCAATCCTGGCTTCTAACCACTGCGCTCTGCCCTTCTCTCTCCCCACCTCCCCACTCCAGTGCCTTTGGTCATGCCACTGCAGCTTTTAGGCCAATATTGTATTAGCCTCTTAGTGTTCCCCCGACACCTTCCCTGCAGCCATCTCCCCAGGCAGCAATTTCTTGTGCCCTCACTGATGTAGGTGGCTCTTGTGTCATTTGTCACATCCTATTGAATTGTTTGTTTATGCATCTTGTTCACACAGCACCCTCCCTCTCACACGTCCTCTTTCTAAAAATGTCCGTCACTGTCTGCTGTGAGCCAGGTGCAGACTTAGGTGACAGGGCTGCTACAGGAAATAAAAAATTAACAAGGAGCACCTGCATCTTAATGCACAGAAACAAACTATGTAAAGTGTCGGGAAGGAAAGGTTAAGGATGCCAGGATGGCTTTTAATAAATAACCTGACTTAGATGGGCAGGTGGTGCTGAGGATTAAGAACGTGCTCTTCTCGAGCACATCTGAGAGATGAGCAGGGTTGGCCAAGCGAGAAACATGGGGGAATGTCCTAGGCAGAGGGATGGCTCCCTAGGAAGGCCCTTGCAGTGGAAACAAGTTTGGCCCACTGAAGGTATTGCATGGAGGCCTGCACAAATGGCTCAAATATGCAAGAGAAAGAGTGATGGGATATGAAGTAGGGGGTGGGCTGCTAGACCCATCCACGATCTCAAGAGAGATTTTTTGAAGACTTTATACTTGTTCTTAAATGTAACAGGAAGACAATGAAGAATGTGAGCAGGGGAGTAGCAGTCTGATTTCCACAAATGAAGAATTTGTATTCTCTTTGCTGTGAGAAGAATTGATTAGAAGAGACCAAGACTGAAAGTGCAGAGAAGCCAGTTAGGAGGCTCTGACAATAGAAGAGGCAAGAGATGATGCTGGCTTAGGATGCGCGTGTGGAGGTGCAGGCTGAAGAGAAATAAATAGATTCATGATATATTTTGGGGGGATATTTGAAAATACAGTTGTTCTTAATAAATATTTGTCATGTGAATAAATATTTGCCTCACCTCTTCCTTCTTTCTTTGCAACAAATTAAAAGTTGCAAGCTGCTTCCATCAACGTTGTTAGAACATCTTTTGGGACAACTTCGGAAAACAGGCTCCAGGAGCTATCGTGGGGTGGATTCAAGGATGTCTGCTTTTCTATAGCCATTTCCAGTTGAAAAGATACTGAAATCATCTTATCATCCATTCACCTAAGAGTCAAGTTATTTGTCATTCTGTTGCCTTGGAAACAAAAAGACTTTTGCTTCCTGATCTGCTATTTTTTCAAAACTCACAGGTTGACCTTGGGGACTGTTATGCAAGGCCCAACTATCTTCAACCTTTATGGATGTGCTTTTATCCACACATATGCATAGGAATGTCTGATGCTTTGATCTTTCACCATGTTGTTGAGTCAAGATGCCAAAATGCCTCAAAGGTTTGGCTTGCACTGTGCCCAAATGAAAAGGCAGAGAGAATGAAGTGTGATCTCAAATTCATACAATTCAGTGTGCTGTCCTTAGTGACAACTCCCTCATTCTGCCTCAAAACAGAGGAGTGACACTTCTGCTCATACCGGGTTTCCCTTCTGTGTGTCCCTGCGGGGGCGTGCTCATGGTCTCAGTGCAGGGCTCCTCTCCGCAACCTGGGGTTATTACCAGCGTCTTAGGGGTGCAGGTTGAAGGTACCTCTGTCTTTCAGAGTGGCCCCATGAGGTGGCCATGGGCTTAGTTAAATGGGGCTACTTTGCTCAAAGTGTGATCCCAAAGCCTTTTTTTTTTTTTTCTGAATTACCTTCAGAGTCATTTATCAGTCTCTAAGAACAAGTTAGTTTTACTGCTGTAGTAATTCTTTCCATATCCCATACCCAGAAAGATTTTCATCCCTTCTTTCTCTGCTCCTGAATCAGTGATGAAGCGAGGGTAGATCAGGCTATGTCTGTGAGATAATACCCAAACCACAAAGGTAGAGGGGTGTGTGTGTGTCTGTGTATGTGTGTGTGTGTGTACACAAGGACATCGGCACAGGGCGCAATGCACAGGGGCACCAGGAGAAGCAACCTGGTGGGAGGAAGCCTTCTATTCTCAGCAGGAGACAGCAAGGCAAGGCCTGCTTCGGAGACTTGTAAAAACATGACAGGGGGCCAAGGGGCTGAAGAAAGTTTCGCTTGCTGAACAATGCCTATATTTTAAAATAACCTCTCACTAGTAATAATTTGTACCATATTATCTCGTTATGTAAAGGGATCATCTTATGCTCACTTTAACTGGGGCTCATGAAACAATTTTCTATAAGAAAAAGTTGGTTTCATAAGAAAATATTAGTCTAATGATGAAAAAAGTATCAATTATAGAAGATTTTCAAGATAAATGAAATTTATTACTTTTAAGGGCAAATACGCATTATATTAAACTCATAGTGCTGCCTGTTAAAAGTCCTGCTTTAGTTACTGCATAATTACTGATTGTTATGGACTGAATGTTGGCGTCCCTGCTCAAATTCATTGTTGAAATCCTAATTCCTAAGGGGATGGTGTGAGAAGATGAGGACATTGGGAGGTGCTTAGGTCATGAGAGTAGACCTCTCATGAAGGTAGACAGTGCTGTTCTAAAACAGATCCAAGAGAGTTAGCCATCCTCTTTCCACCATGGGAGGACGCAGCAAAGACTGCTGTCCCTGAGCCAGTACACTGGCCCTCACCACACAATGAACTTGCTGCTGTCTTGCTCTCAGACTTCCCAGCCTCCAGAACTGTAAAAAATACATTTATCTTGTTTGTAAGGCACCCAGTTTGTGGCATTGTGTTATAGCAGCCCAAATGGGCTAAGACAGTGTTTTAAATTGTATGCCTAAGCATGGTCAGCCTCTGCTTAGATTATAATTACTTTTTTTTTTTTTTTTTTAAAGCAAGCTATCTATTCAATTTGCAAACAGGCTCTTAATGTATCACATAGTGATTTAGAAACAAGGTCCAGCAAACTTTTTCTGTAAATCACCAGATAGTAAATATTTCAGGCTTTAGAAACAGTCTCTCACAACTAGCCAGCTCTGCTGTTACAGTGCTGCAAAAGCAGCCATAGAGTAACAAATAGCATGGCAATAAAACTTTATTTACAAAAGAAACAAAACAAACAAACAAAACGGTTGTGGACCAGATTTGTCTGGTGGTCTGTAGCTTACCAACCCTGATTTAGGGAAAGTAGTGGTTTCACTTCCCCTAAGGCTCCACTAATCACAAACTCAAAATTAGTGATGAACTACACAAAACCCGAAGTCTATGAATTGTTTAAAAGTGTTTTGGCTTAATTTTTATTTTTAAACATAAACTTAGCTTCATTCAGGGCGAAAGTAATCAGAAGCAATGAATACTGATGCAAATCCAGACAACATTTTTAACGGCTTGGACCTTTCCATTCAGATGTACCACAGTCTATCTGTATTAGTCCTTTCTCACGCTGCCATAAAGAACTACCTGAGAATGGGTAATTTATAAAAAAAGAGGTTTACTCAGCTCACGGTTCCATAGAGTATACAGGAAGCATAGCTGGGGATGCCTCGGAAAACTTACGATCATGGCAGAAGGTGAAGGGGAAGCAGGCACGTCTTACACAGTAGGAGCGAGGGCAAAGGGGAAGGCGGCATACACTTCTCAACAACCAGGTCTTGTGAAAACTCACTCACTGTCATGAGAACAGCAAGGGGGAATCCACACCCACGATCCAATCACCTCTCACCAGGCTTGTCCTCCCACTTTGGGGATTAGAATTTGACATGAGATTTGGGCAGGGACACAAATTGAAACCATATCATTAGCCCCCACACAGAGTTCTCAATGGGGCACTGCCTAGTGGAGCTGTGAAAAGAAGGCCACTGTCCTCCACACCACAGAATGGTAGATCCACTAATAGTTTGCACTGTGCACCTAGAAAAGCCACAGGCATTCAACGCCAGCCCATGAAAGGAGCTGAGGGGGCTGTACCCTGCAGAGCCACAGGGGCAGAGTTCCCCAAGGCCTTGGGAGTCCACCCCTTGTATCAGTGTGGCCTGGATGTGAGACATGGAGTCAAAGGAGATGCTTTTGGAGCTTTAAGATTTAATGACTCCCCTGCTGTGTTGCAAACTTGAATGGAGCCTGTAGCCCTTTAGTTTAGGCTGATTTCTCCCTTTTGAAACAGGTGTATTTACCCAACACCTGTACCTGCATTGGATCTTGGAAGTAACTAACTTGGTTTTGATTTTATAGGCTCATCGGTGGAAAGGACTTGCATTGTCTCAGATGAGACTCTGGATTGTGGACTTTTGAGTAAATACTGAAATGAGTTAAGACTTGGGGGACTGTTGAGAAGGGATGATTGTATTTTGCAATGTGAGAAGGACATGAGGTTTGGGAGGGATCGGGGGCAGAATGATATGGTTTGGATTTGTGTCCTTGCTCAAAATCTTGTGTGAAATTGTAATTCACAGTGTTGGAGGAGAGGCTGGCTGGGAGGTGACTGGATCATGGGGGCAGATTTCCCCCCTGCTTCTCTAGTGGTAATCAATGAGTTCTCATGTGTGGCACCTTTCCCTTTGCCCTTTTCCTTCTGTTCCTGCTATGTAAGATGTGCCTACTTTCCCTCTGCCGTCTGTCATTATTGTAAGTTTCCTGGGGCCTCCCAGCCCTGCTTCCTGTACAGCCTGCAGAACTGTAAGCCAATTAAATTTCTTTGCTTTATAAGTTACTCTGTCTCAGGTAGTTTTTAATTTTTTTTAGCAATGTGAGAATGGACTAACATACTATCTATATATGTCTTTATTATTTAACAAATATTTGGGCCCTTCCAATGGGCTAGGTCCTGGGCTAGGCAGTGGCTAGGGAGAAATCAATCAAACCAACCTCTCACAGAGTTCCTGCTCATGGGGTCCGACAGCTTTTAGTGTGTTGTTCATTACATTCTCAGTGTTGCACACAGGCCTGGCACTTAGTAGGTGTTCACAAAAAATCCTTGTTGACTGAGAGAACTGCCATATCCTATTTGACACAATTAAAGTGAGCCCTTATCTTCCTCTCAAACTTAGTTTCTCCTTCTGCCTTCATCACTTCTATTTATAATTCTGTTCTCTAAGGTTTAAAATCCCAAAGTCATCTTTTGTGACAGCTCACAGATCTATCCCTTCACTGCATCCTACACTTTAAAATCACTGTAATCCTCCTGCAACTCAGCTCTGATTCTGTCAATCCTCATTCATAACACCTGGGGAGTTGTCCTTTACCTTCAAAAACAAAGGCCATGATGTTTCTCAAAGTGGAGACACACAGAGGACCCGGATTTGCCGACCTCATCTTTCTCTGCCTTTCCCCAGCGGCCTCTCAGTAGACGCCTCTCTCATGTGCCTTCTCCCTGTGAGACATTCACCCTCGCACACTCCCCATGCACTCTCACCTCACACACACATACACTCACACACACACTCCCCATGCACCCTCACCCCGCATGCACTCACACTCCCCATGCACCCTCACCCTGCATGCACTCACACTCCCCATGCACCCTCACCTCACACACACATACGCTCACACACACACTCCCCATGCACCCTCCTCACACCACCACACACGCCACACACACACCCCCACGCACCCTCACCTCACACACACACATACGCCACACACACTCCCCCATGCACCCTCACCCCATGCACCTCACACTCCCCCATGCATCCTCACCCCCTGCATGCACTCACACTCCCCATGCACCCTCACCTCACACACACACACACACGCCACACACACACTCTATGCACCTCACCTCACACACACATACACCTCACACACACACACTCACACACACTCCCCCATGCACCTCACCCTGCATGCACTCACTCCCCATGCACTCTCACCTCACACACACATACACTCACACACTCCCATGCACCCTCACCCCAGATGCACTCACACTCCCCATGCACCCTCACCTCACACACATACACTCACACACACACTCCCCATGCACCCTCACCCTGCATGCACTCACACTCCCCATGCACCCTCACCCACATGCACATACTCACACACTCACTCCCCATGCACCCTCACCCCATACACACATACACTCTCTCTCTTTCCATGTACCCTCACCTCACATGCACATACACTGTCACACACACCCTCACCCCACAGGTCCTCACACTCCCCATGCACCCTCAACCCACACATACACTCACACACTCACTCCCCATGCACCCTCACCCCACATCCACTCACACTCCCCATGCACCCTCCATACATACACTCACACACCTGCTCCCCACGCACCCTCACCCCACATACATACACTCCCCATGCACCCTCACCTCACATGCACACTCCCCTCACACACTCCCCATGCATCCTCACCCCACATGCACTCACACTCCCCATGCACCCTAAATCCACACGTACATACACTCTCACACTCTCTCCAGGCACCCTCGCCTCACACGCACATACACTTTCACACATACCCTCACCCCACAGGCCCTCACACTCCCCACACCCTAAATCCACGCACATACACACACACTCTCCCACACACATTCACCCCCCACACACACACCCCCACACACACACTCACCATACACTCTCACCTCACACATTCCACTATACACTTTATCCCATATCTGCTATACACCACAGGGTACACTTCACATTAAATCTCCTCGATACATTCTTTCCTCTATTATCATATTAACTCCCATATACCCTCATCCACCCCCACACACACTCCCCATATACCCTCATTCCCCACACACTCCCCATGGTCACCCCCCACGCACACTCACACACACTCCCCATAGAGCCTCACCCCACACTCATGCACACTCCCCATACATCCTCTGCCCCCACCCCCACACATACTCCCTGTATTAGTCTGTTTTCACGTTGCTGATAAGACATACCCAAGACTGGGAAGAAAAAGGGGTTTAATTGGACTTACAGTTCCACATGGCTGGGGAGCCCTCAGAATCATGGCAGGAGGCGAAAGGCACTTCTTACATGGCAGTGGCAAGAGAAAATGAGGAAGAAGCAAAAGCGGAAACCCCTGATAAGCCCATCAGATCTCGTGAGACTTATTCACTATCACGAGAATAGCACGGGAAAGACTGGCCCCCATGATTCAATTACTTCCCCCGGGTCCCTCTCACAATATGTGGGAATTCTGGGAGATACAATTCAAACTGAGATTTGGTGGGGACACAGCCAAACCATATCACTCCCCATCCACCGCCATCCCACACGCACACTCACACACACACTCACACACACTCCCCATATACCCTCACCCTCACCTCCCACAGTCTTAAACATTCACACCCACCCCGTACTCTCACAGAAACACGCTTACACAGTCTGTCACACACACTTGAAGCCAGTCATACATCCCTGGACAACTTCTCCTTGTCACATATCTGTATATTTTCTAAATGAGATTTTGCTTGTGGCATTTTACCCTTCCAGAACACTTTTATCTCTGTTTCAAAACACCATTAAAATCAATTTAAACTGTACTTCCTCCGTGGAGAATTAGGGGCCTGGAGAATGCCTGTGGGTTGCAGCTCCTTTGGCTCTGAGCACATCCATTGGAGCAGGTCAGAATCTGAACATTACTCATCTTTGGTGCAGAAAGGTGACTTTGTTTTTCTCTCTAAACTCCTGTTCCACAGCTTCTGTGTGCTTGGACAGACCCTTTCCTTCATCCCCGTCAGAACCCAGTGACATTCCAGTTAGAGTCAACTTGTACAGATAGGTCTGCTTTTCAACTCCATCACAAGAAGAGCTGTTCAGATTTCCTCCTGTCCCTCCTCCTTCTCCTCCCTGAGCAGGATTTGGGGCAGCAGCAGGAAACAGGGCTAGGGTCTTACAGGCCTGTGCAGGATCCCCAGCCTCAGTACAGCTGCCTGGGGTGCTCAGGTACAAGGTTTTTCCAAGGCTCAGTGACAAGTTTTGCACTTTCTCTGACTTCCAGTCCCGAGACCTTCTTCCAAGCCCCCGACACTCTGGGCCCTTCTTCAGGGACCTGTGGGAACAACTGGAATTCCTGCCTATGAGGTGCAGTGGAAGGGAAGTGGAGGCATTCCTGAGTCCCGTTTCACCTGCTGCCTTTCTCCTCAACCATGTTGGTGCTGGTGACCTGGGAGGACAGGTCTTCTTAGAATCCTGAGCAGAGAGCAGCCATGTATTAGTCTGTTCTCACACTGCTATAAAGAAATAGCTGAAACTGGGTAATTTACAAAGAAAAGAGTTTTAATTGGCTCATGGTTACACAGGCTGTACAGGAAGCATGGCTGGGAGGCCTCAGGAAACTTACACTCATGGCGGAAGGTGAATGGGGAAGCAGGAATGTCTTACGTGGCAGGAGCAGGAGGAAGAGCAAGCAAAGGGGGAAGTGCCACATACGTTTAAATAACCAGATCTCATGAGAACTCACTATTACTAGAATAGCAAGAGGGAAATCCACCCCCATGATCCAATCATCTCCCACCAAGCCCCTCCTCCAAATAGGGAATTACAATTCGACATGACATTTGGGTGGGGACACAGAGTCAAACCATATCAAGCCACCAGCCCCTTTCTGGCTATCCAACCTGGCTCAATCTTAGGAGGCAGGGTCTGCAGATACCTTCCTGGGGTCTCACACAGCAGCTGAACTGTGGACTAGTCCCCTGTGAATTTCCTGACTTTCTGATTCCTGCTTGATCATTTCTCTTCTTTTCTAAAGTCCAGAAATGTGCTCTGTGTTATATCTGGATTCTTGTCTGCTCCCAAGTCAGACTCAAAGTTGTGTTTTGGGCACCCCAAAAGCCTTCTTCCCCTAGAGACAGGGTCTCACTCTGTCACCCAGGCTGGAGTGTGATGGTGTGATCACAGCTCACTGCAGCCTCTACCTCCAGGGATCAGGCAATCCTATCCTCCTGCCTCAGTCTCCTAAGGAGCTGGGACCACAAGCATGCACACCACGATGCCTGGCTAGTTTATTATTATTATTAATACTACTACTATTTGTAGAGATGGGGTCTTCCTTTATTGCCCAGGCCGGTCTTGAACTCCTAGGCTCAAGGGATCCTCCTGCCTCAGCCTCCAAGAGTGCTGGGATTACTGGCATGAGCCACTGTGCCTGGCCCAGACTGACTTTTTAAAATCAAAGAATCTTGCATTCCTACCAAAATTTGGCTAACCATTTAAAAATGTCTGTTTGAACCTCAAAGCTGAGCAATGAGTTCTGACTCCTGGCTCCCACTACCCCTGAAGAAATGAATGTCTTAGCTGCAATGGGGACATGATTGGGGGAGGTATGAGGTAGCCAGGGGTGGCTGGTAGGGTGGCCAGGGAAAATAGAGAGTGCCCAGTTACCGCTGAATTTCAGCTAAACAATGCATACATATATATTTTTTAGAATATGTTGCAAATATTGCAAGAAACATTCTATACTAAAAACTTTTCATTGTTTATTTAAAATTCAATTATCACTGGGTATCAAGTCTTTTAATTTGTTAACAAAAATAATCATTAATTATAATTTTCCAGTTTTTTTATTAGGCTATGCTAGCAATAAGAACTTTAAATAAAAACAGGAAACCCTAGTAGCAGAGGGTTCACCAGGAATGAAATCCATCAGTTTAGAGTTTTGAAAGCTATGATCCTCTCCATACTACCTTGTACTAGAAAGAGTAGAGCAGTTAAAGAGGTAATTTAATATGGCAACTGATGTAATGCAGAGTACAGCTTTTGCTATCATTTTATTAAAGGTGATACAGTCTTAGAGAGAGTGAAGATCTCAAATTCTTTTATACTCCACATCTGAACAATATTGAAACAATGTATAAACAATTCTGTACTGTTGATTCCATTGTTCTATCCCATTTCTCTAACTTTCGCCAGTAGAAACTGGCTTCACAGCACTTTTTATTTTAGAGTTTTATTTGTTCACACAACCTAGTACAATAACTGGGAAATTGTAAACAATGACATTTTATTTAGGGTAAATTATTAACATACAAATACATGTGGATAGATGTTTATATTAAATACAAAACTGAGGGATGAATTTGGTTTTTGAAGCTGGATAATTAAAACATACATTCAACTTTTCCTGTTAATAATTCTGAGAGCTAATTAACTTTGCAGAACATGTTAGAGTTTTGTTTTGAAAAACTCCAGTTTTCAATGTTTCATTTCAGTGCCATAGTGAAGGGTCTGCAGGCTTTATCTTAGCTATGGAAGTGGATGGCTACAGTTCTTTATCTTCTTTGGTTGGTCCTACACAGTAAGCTTGATAAAGAGTTTGACTTTTATGAAAATATAAATAACATTGTTTTGGAATACTCTGATTGTCTTATCACCAGTAGATAGAAATTAATTTCATATAATACCCTAGGTAGCAACTAAAACGGACAATTTTTGGCCATTACCAACCTGGATTAAAATGCTTGCTGAGACCAAGAGGAAAAGAGCATTTATCCTGTTAATTATGATTTCTTTCACAATACATTTTATTAACAAGGTTTCTAAATGTTAATTTGATTCCAGACCCAATTAAAAGGCTACAGCTAAGAAAAAGAAAACACACACACACACACACACAACACAAAAAATCTAAATTATTGCTGGAGCATATAATTAGGGTAAATCAGGACTGACACTCACCATTTGTTGAACAATTACTAGCTGCCAGGTATATTCTAAGCACTTTATTATTTATTTGTTTTTTTTTTTTGAGACAGAGTCTCGCTCTGTTCCTCAGGGTGGAGTGTAGTGGTGTGAACTTGGCTCACTGTAACCTCTGCCTCCCGGGTTCAAACAATTCTCATGCCTCAGCCTCCCGAGTAGCTGGTACTACCTGCACCCACCACCATGCCCAGCTAATCTAAGCACTTTAGGTGCATCATCTCTTTTAATCTTTTGGGGGCTCCATGAGGTAGGTACTCTTATCCACTATTATTGTATCTGCATCTTACAGGTTACGAAACTGAGGCTCAATGAGATTTATTACCGAGCCCAGGGTCACACAGCTAGTTAGTGGAAAACTAGGATTTGAACTCAGTCTTACCCTAGATACCATCATGTAAACTGCCATACACCATATACTATGCCCTCTCTTCATTGATAATACCATTTTGGTGGCTATGGTAGCATAGTTAGCTGAATAAATAATACTTTAATGCCCAGAAAACACACTGAGGTCAGTGCATTCTTGCATGATTTCTAAGAATCAGTTCTTCCCATTTTGCTTTCTCTCTATAAGAAACTCCCAATTATCCACTGTTTGGAATGCTGAATATCTTATAAACTTTTATGTGTCCCTCTATGGTACTTTGTCCACTGAAAGTATATTTTGTGTGTTAATTATAAGTACTTTTTAATTATTTTTATATTTTGATTGGTTCCTTTGAGCGAAGAGAGTATCTTTCAGGGAAAGTATTTTCCAGTTATAAATACGATTATTTAATTCAAATTATTAATTTTTATAATTGACATATGTAATGCAGACTTTTAAAGCCTTGATCCTTAATCTGAGGTTCCTAGGTCCACAGACAGGATTCTCTCATGCCCAATTAACCCTAAAATTAATTGCAGAATTCTACAAGTATGGATCTATGCAAAGATGGAAATGTGAAGATGCCCAGAGCTTCCATCAGATGTTTGAAAGGGTGCAGGACTTCAAATGCAGCACCACATGGATCATGGTACTAAAATATTATCAGGATTTTTATGCTTCTTTGTACTGGAGCCCCTGCCACACTGAGCAGCGTTCCAGAGTTAGGAGTTGAACCATATCCTTGCCCTACTGCCAGTGAGCACGTGTGGCATGCTCAGAGGTGCTCAGGGAACCCTCGGTCCCTCTGGTGAAGTACAGGATTGAGCTGCATTCTACTGACTTTGGTAGACTCAAGGAATCTGAATTCTTTCTTTATGAACCCAAAAGAAACTCCGGTACACGGACCTACCACCTTCCCTCTGTCCATCACTCGCTCATTCTCTGGTTCTCCTCACCAGGCTAGACCCGAAGTCCAGCTGCTATCACCCCTTCTTCCTGTCCCTCCACGGTGTTCACCTGGCAAACTCAGAGGAGGCCTGACTCACTGCCTCCTTTGTCCCGGCTCCTGAACGTGACCAAAGACAAACATCAAGCCACGCTGAAGGTTGTCCTCTGAATTTATAACCACTCCCTTCCAGTGGACACTCAGCCCTGCGTGGCAGGCAGTTCCACCTCCCTCTCCAGTCCATGCCCCCTCCCACGTACAGGAAGGGCACCCCAATCTTAACCCTCAATCCTTAGCTCCCTAGGCCCCTCCTCAGGCTCAAGCAAGAACTTGATTTCTTTTCTCAGTAAGAAAACAAAAAGTCACCCTCTCCTCACCAGATCCTTCAACCCAACTGGATTTGTTCTCATCTACTGTGCCTTTGCTTTTGTGAAAATGTAGACAAATCGTCCCCTTTCCCTTTGACACCACTAAATCCATTCCTCCTGCCATAGGTAAGATCCTTCCTTACAACGATGACCTCTTCTCCTGCCGCACCAAGTTTTATCCTTCTTTGGTGGCATTCCCAACCACATAAAAACATGCTGTAAACCTCTTATCTTAAATAAAACGAAGCAAACAGTCACAACACATGCAACCACTCTAGGTGCTGCCCCATTTTTCTCTCTCTACCCACCCGTAGAAAAAATATATAGAAATGTCTATAATATCAATAATAAAAAGATGTATTAATAATGAGAGAACATACCTATATAACATCAGGCAGTGTTTTAAGCATTGTGTATACTTAACTCAAATTATTCCACACAGCAATCTTGTAATTGTTAACAAAGGGCTGTTATTATCCTCATTTTACTCTTGAGCAAACTGAGTCACAAACTCACTTTCATGGCTTTTCCTGACCACCTCATGTAAAGTGGCACATCTTTCATTCTCAGTCTCCTTACCTTGCCTCATTTTCTGCAGAACCTTCTATCTACTTAAGACTGTGTTTATTTGTTGCATGTCTCTTTCTTCTGACTACTACATAGGCTTCAACAGAACAGAAACTGTGCCTGTTTTCCAATACCTGGAACAGAGCCAAGCCCATGGTTGATACTCAATAAGTATTTGTTGAATAAAGAGTGTTAAAGACCTACACAATAATTTTATGTAATTAGAGAGTTTTAAGAATATGTAAAATAAATATTTATAAACTAAAATGTCTATTTAATGGACATTCTATTTAAAATCATCCTGTGAAGTCATTTGCAAAGTTTTAGTGTGTGACAAACCACAGAATTCTATAGTGTTTTAATTAATTTATTCATTCATTTTTATTTATTTATTTTTGAGACATACTCTCATTCTGTCGCCCAGGCTGGAGTGCAATGGCGCAATCTCAGCTCACCACAACTTCCGCGTCTCCTGTTCAAGCGATCCTCCTGCCTTAGTCTCCCAAGCAGCTGGGATTACAGGCTCCTGCCACCACTTCCAACTAATTTTTGTATTTTTAGTAGAGACAGGGTTTCACCATGTTGGCCATGCTGGTCTCGAACTCCTGACCTCAGGTGATCCACCAGCCTCGGCATCCCAAAGTGCTGGGATTACACGCATGAGCCACTGCGCACAGCCTGAAGAAGTCTGTAGTTATCTGTATTTTTTCATGTATTTGATTTTTTTGGATTTTCTTTAGCTGATGATCAGAATACTTTAGCCTGTCATATTTTAGTGGGAAATGCATAACGTGTTTCCTGTTTCCATGAAGTTGTCAGGCCTGCCTTGGCAGGCTCACAAATGGATGCCACATATGCACAGACAGTGAGCTGAACTCTGAGAACACTAATCACATGTGAAATGGAAACGATGCCCAGTGGTTCTGACCATTCTACACAGAGTTTACATTCCAGTTCCTTAGTCACAGGCACTGCTCAATTGCATTCAACTGGCATGGTTCACTTACAACACAGGTAAATATCAAAAGGAAATTAAATCGATGCACAAATACAATATTTTGTATAACTCTCTTTTTTCTTTTGTTTCTGTAAATTTGGTTGGCAGGTTTTGGCAGGAAAAAAGTTGTTCTCCATAAACATTAACGTATTTCACTTTCACTCACATAAGTAAAGTTGCTTCAGTTTTTTTTTCTCCACTAGGTTTCTTGTTTATCTAAACACTGGTATCCTCAGACAAACCAGCCACTATGTCATGGTTTTAAAAATCCTATGTGGGTGAGAAAATAGTACAGCATACCAAACACCCAATCAGCTGAAGAACTGAAAAGGAAAAGAGATTGTATTAGTCCGTTTTCATGCTGCTGATAAAGACATACTGGAGACTGGGAAATTTACAACAGAAAGAGGTTAATTGGACTTGCAGTTCCACATGGCTGGGGGGCGCCTCACAACCACGGTGGAAGGCAAGGAAAAGCAAGTCACATCTCATGTCGATGGCAAGAGGCAAAGAGGGAGCTTTGCATACAGACTCCCATTTTAAAAACCATCAGATCCCATTCACTATCATGAGAATGGCATGGGAAAGACCCGCCTGCGTGATTTAATCATCTCCCACCGGATCCCTCCCACAACACGTGGGAGGTATGGGAGCTATAAGACGAGATTTGGGTGGGGACACAAAGCCAATCATATCAAGTATCTTAAAGCAAAATTCTAAAATAGGCCCTGGTTAATCTTAGAAAATTATGAAAGTGACACCAATTCCTAAGATTAAAGAAACAGAATTTAACATAGCTTTACATGATCTATTTTTTTGAGTTTGATAAACATGAAGATGTTTTCAAAATGTTATGCAAGAAGTAGTATTTTCTAAGTTGAAAATGTATGCATATGACCTCTTTTTTTCTCAAATAAATGCAGAGCTAACTAACATATTCTAAAGATCAGTTTTATCATCTTTCTAATGTACATAACATAAAACTGAAATGGTAATGGATCTACCACCGAGCAAAAGAAAATTAAAACAGTTTAAGTGATCGGGAAAATTGACATAAAAATGGACAATGTTTTATACAACAGTGAGTTTCTACATATGTGTGTTGCTGCATTAAAAAGGAATTTGATTTTCCATTCTTGTCACTTGCAGATATTGTGTGGATAATAAGATTATTATGTCAAATCAACATTATACTGTGTTCTTTACCATGGATGCTGCCCCCTGCTCTGGGATTACCTCCATGCTTTACTTGGGTGATGGTGATAACTGAACAAGGCTGGGAGGTTTAAACAGTAGCCACCAAGCCAGGGACAAATAGCTCTGACTTACTGCCAACATTACAACCTTCTTCATCATGCCTGCACATATTGCTATTTAAGAAAGTCCTGTAATAGCTGCAAAAGTCATCCTCATCAACCCAAGGCATCTTGAGAATGGTGCACTAAAAATGTGAAGTAGGGATTGTGAGAGGTTCGTAAAAGATGGAAAGTAATACAGTTGCAAGAGAAAGATGGGAAACTTGTGAGGGACAGTCCCAGTTTCAGAGACTGGAGAAATAAATAACTCCCCCAATGCACATACGCACCACACACACACATGCATGCACACACACCACACACACACAAACACACAAAGGTAATTAACATGGTTCTTGGTGATTCTTCCCTAGAGATTTTCAGCATGAAGCTTGGCTTATAGCACTGTCCTCCCATGTCTGATTCTAAAGCAGAGGTGAACTTCCTAAAGCTCAACCCCATCTCTCCACTCCTTATGGCCGTGATTCCAAGCACAATAAATACATCTAGTTATGTTATCTCCCGGCTCCAAGCCCCTGGAACAGTGGAAGGCCCTAGTGAGCCCTGTTGGGAACTGGGCCTGCCACACGACGCCTCTGGTGGTGTCCTGTTCTGTTCCTCCCTCCACACTTCTGCAACTCCCACGCTGGTAACTTTTGCTTCTCTATACATATCATACTCTTCCTTTTGCAAGAAACTCATCATGAACCTGACTTAAGTAGCCTCTTCTTCAGTCACCTCATGCGGCTTGCTGTAGAAAGCGTCTCCCCCTTCCTGCCCATGCTAACTGCTCCTGCTCAGCCTCCCATGATATCAGTGCCCAGCATTTTCACTTCATGTGTTGCAGTACGGAAACTGCAGGTCCGTCATTTTCCCGCAGACATCCCAAAGTTTCTTGAAGATGCAGACATATCTTACTCATCTTGGTAATTTTCATGTTACCACAGTGCTTGCCACAGAGAATCTCTGTTGACATAATGAAGGCATAGTTGCATAATAATATTATGCAATAAGCATTTATGAATTGCCTCCAAAAAGACTGGTGATATAAATGCACGATCCCACACAAGAGTTCCACTGAAGTGTCATTTCACTCTATATATAAAAGCAGCAAAGCTACACTGGGTTGATTCATTTCTCAATATTTTATGAAATTGTTCTATATTATGAAATTGTTCTATAATATGTATTTTGAGTGGCTTCTTGGATACATTTATTAGGTAAGTTTTTTTTTATTTTGACAGCTATAGGATAAAAAGTGCCTTATTACAAGTGAGATACTTTAAAATGTGCACAGTATAGGACAAAATATATATTCAAAGTCAACACATGTTTTTACAAAACTATGGGTGTTCTCCTTCAGCGGGTAACAAAGCACATGCATGTGCTTTTTAAAAATAAATACATTTAAAGAGATTGTATGTACACTTGCTCTGTGTATGGAGATACCTGCTCTAAAGGGAAGGCTACAGGGCAATTTGTTGAAAGAAACAGATGTAAATTTAGAGATCAGAGGCAAAAAGTAACATGATCTTTAGTTCTGTGGGCAGATGTGGTTATCTGACAAATTATGTCTGTGACATAGCTTATTTCATGAATATGTGAGGCACAGCTTTACCACACATTTGTTTGTTTGTCTGAGTCAGGATCTTGCTGTCTTGCTCAAGGTTGAGTACTGTGGCACAGTCACAGCTCACTGCAGCCTTGAACTCCTGGGGTTAAGTGATCCTCCTATCTCAGCTTCCTGAACAGCCGGGACTACAGTGTGCACCACCACTGCCCAGCAAACTAAAAAACAAAACAATTTAGAGATGGGGGGGTCTCACTATATTGCCCAGGCTGGTCTTGAACTCCTGGCCTCATATGATCTTCCTGCCTTAGCCTCCTGAGTAGCTGAGAATACAGGCATGAGACACTGCATCCAGGGTATTTCGGACTTTTTCCAACATTCTCTGGCTATTAAATTCAAAGCATCCTGAAAGTCAATGAGTCACAGGATCTATGATGATGAACTAAGTTGGGACATAGTGAGGAGTGGGCAACTGAGCAACTCACTGGGGTCTTATCCTTCCCTCCAAGCATCACCATTCCGAAAGGATTCTGGAAGCACCTGCCCCTCCCCAGGAAAGAAAACATCACATCGCGACAATTTACTGAGAGCAACTAAGGAGCCTCAGAGATGATACCTTAATTTCATTCAAATATGTCACGCTTCATGTTGATTCTTCCCTTGCCTTCAGGATAGTTCTAAAAGATGTTAGACAGCAAAGATAACTCTCTGATCCAAAGCTTTTAAAATCACCAGTCTATTTTTGTTCTGTAATAGAAACAAATGTTTCAGAAAGGTACTCTTTGTCAACTTTGAGTATGAGATTCTTCAATGCTCTCTGACCTATCCATGTCTAGTAAACCATGGTGCACGTCAAGAAAAAAATCATGCTTTATACATACTATTCTATCATTAGAATTATGAATGCTGTCAAATGAAAGATGAATAAATGTAAAGTAAGCAAAAAGCTATAAAGCTGCCTGCACCATTAGGAAATGGACTGAGACAGTGACAAGGAATAACTTCTTGTCAGAGACAGGGGTAAAAAGTATATAACATAGACTCTTGAGTTGTCTAACTAGGTAATCAATCAGTTTATCAACAATATTTACAAAAACAGAATAAACTTTTTCAAGGGCCTTTTGAAATAAATATGTGGGATGTCTATGAATATTGTCTAAGGTTTAAATACTAACAACTTCATTAAAAACCTAAATGGCATTAGCTTGTCATTAGTCAACTGCAGTAAAATATGTTTTTATGGTCCTTATTTTCTTTTCAATGTTCTGATATTTTAGTTAATACTTTCTGGTATTTTTTTCCCTAAAAGATATACATTTCAAACATATTTATTTCCAGTCTCCAGAAAAATTGGGATTTGCAATTTGTAATGCCATTCCTCCGGCACATCTTTGCACTTCAAGATTTCTCAAATTATATCAGCTCCACGTTTTTTCTTTCCCTCTCCCACTCCCTGCTTCCACTAAGCTACTCTGTCTTAGATATTTTCTGACTATGGTCTGGCTTGACTCCAAACCTACAGAGGTTGAACCTCGTGGTGAGGGCAGCAGGGACCCTGGGTAGGCCCCAGTTACCCTTTTCTCATGTTTATATGCCAAACAGCAAAACGACCCAAAACAACTAGAAAGAATAATGCCCACACCATTTTACAGGTAATCTTCCCCATGAGATTGAAACCCTGCTGAAATGTTCACTCCCTGTACACAGAACATTTTCTAAGTCACACCTTTGCATGTCATTCTCCAAGTGTTACCACTTGAAACAGCAGAGAAAACCTTAAAGGGTACATTTTAGTAAGTCATCATATGCTCATTTTTTGTTGTTGTTGTTGTTGAAAGTTACCAAAGAAACTTTCTCTATCAATTCCAATGACCATCTAAAGAAAGCATGCCTTCTCTTGTATTAACAATCTGGGAAGTATTTGAGACTATTTCCCTTGGCTTCTCTTTGTGTAATAATAACGATGAAACTAAATGGTGTCTCTCCTAATAAGGTCGGGGGCACATCAGGTTATTGGCAGGGCAGAATTCTGGCTTTCTTGAAAAGATGAAATGCCTGTCTTCTGAGCCAAGGGCAGCCTGCCACCTCCACCACAGTGTGCCATTGAACGTGGAGAGGGTAACAGGATGGGAAAGTGTATAGTTGACCTATTGTTTAAAAGCGACTCCAGACATCCTTATTTGCTGTGTGTTAATTGAAAGAAACCATTTGTTTGGTGGCTAAGTTTGCTTCTGAAATTTGCTAAGAACTGAGTGCTGATTTCTCAGAAAACTGAAGGCCAAGTTTAATTTTTCCAGCTTTCAACCTAATGCAGTATCCTTTTTTTTTTTTTTTTCTAAAGAGTGAAAGCCTTAAATGGAAATCAAAGTCTGTAGCACAAGAATGAACCCTCTTTGCCTGAACTGGTGTTTAAGGAGAGCTGAAACTCTTCATTTCCTTTCTTGTTTCTGAGAAACTGGTTCAAAGGTCAAGCCTAATGGAATGTTTCAGAAGTTTTATTTTCCTTTGCAGGCTTAACGAAAGGCTTAGAGCTGACCCAATAAAATTTAGAGTATGAAGCGTTCAGTTGTTAAAGGAATTTCCATGGTTTTTCCCTTTAAAATAAATCCTATATAGATCAAAAGACAGTGCCTTGATATTTCATTAAACCAACACATATATATATACACACACATATATATCCCTTTCTCCCTCTGACCATAAAGCTGTAACTGTTAATTTTTCTTTTGGATTGAGTTATCATCATGTGGACATCATTAGTACACAACTGATCAAGACATATACAATTATTATATACAATTATTAAAGCCTACAAATTGTGATATGCAATTATGAATCTTTAACATTATTCTATTGAAAAATGCATCACTTAATGAGTAGAGACAGGGTTTTAAAAAATTAATTTATGTATCCATGAATGAATGCTATTTATTGCTAGAATAGGACAGGTCCATATCAATCTGTAAACCTAAGATAAAATTCTAAGCCCCCCAACTGACTGAACTAATCTCCTCTTGGCCAAGGGGACCCTAGAGAAGCCTTGAAAATGGAATTCCTGGACTCATTATAGCCCTTCCCTAGCTAAACACCATTAGGCTTTCTTTCCCAAGGGCTAAACAGAAACCAGCACTTTGCAAAGACTCACTCCACCACTCTATCAACCAACCACCTGATGCTGCCCTTCCCTTTTGTGCTTTTGACAAAGCAACTGGCCAGCATTCCTTCAACATAGGAGACCACTGGCCATGGAGTGCTTCTCGCCAGTCTATGAGGACCATGCACAAATGGCTTTATGTCCTCTGCTTCACCTTCTGATGTCCAGAGCCTAACTGTAGTACATTTAAATGTTGAGTCTCCACCACAAGGTGAACATGGGATGCATGCTGCATATATGTTAGCCTATTATGCATGCATGCACCACCTCTTCGTGAATTTTACTAGCTCCAGCTAAAACCTGCTGAATATGTAAAACAAGTCACCCGTCCAGCAACAATTCTTGTTCCCTTTACCCCTCCCTTGAAGTGCTTGGTTTTTGGTTTCAACAGGATGCTCTGCTTCTGGCCTGCAGGTTGTGGTACCTTCTTTCAGAAATAAAGCCTTCCTTACCAAGTATACAGATGTGTGACTTCTTTGGTCAACAAATCTATTTCTATCTTTGGTTTTTACAGATGCAAGAGTTGAGGTTTGTCCATAGTAATATGCAGTGAGGTTCCTGGGGAGTCAGAGGCTGGCCTTTATTTGAGAAGAGGGTGGGATTACTGAGAGAGGGACATGGAAAAGAGACTCAGGGAAGAGCTGGTAGACATTGGATGTCTTGAAACCGATTGGCAGAACCCCTCACCAATAGGATACACCATCTCAGCCTGAAAGCCACTGATCTACCATTTAAAGGGTCCAATTCCTATCACTAATCCTGTGAAAGCATCCTGAACAGAGTTTGCAGTACTGTGGCTTTCTAGGTGTACCTTTCTCTCTTCTCCCTCACAAGGCCTGTAATGAGCTGTGTGCCTCCACACCCTCATCCCTTTGCTCCCTGACAGCTCAACCCCAGGTTAGGGTGCCAAACTCCATGACAATGTGTAACAAATGGGAAGGCCTTTTTCAATAAGGCAGAAGGAGAAGAGCCGGGCAATAGCGACCTCCAGATTGGATCCTCTTTAACGTTGATGTGAAATGAATCACAACTGGGGGGTCTTGTTAATGCAGATTCAGATCAATAGGTGCGTGCGGGCGCGGCTGTGATTCTGCATTTCAAACAATGAACTCGAAGTTTCAAGGTGATGCAGAGGCATCTCCTGGGACGCATGCTGGCTGTAGAGAATGGTCTTACATCTGTCTGTGCATTGGTGACTTCTGATGACCGTCCACCTAATTGGTAAGGAGCACACACAAGGCACCATCCGATTCCTTGATGACAATCACACAGCATGAAGTGCCTGTGTCCATGGTCCACATTGAGGCATCTCAAGCTAGAGGGTATGGTACAGGGTGAAGTTAACCAGAGAAGACAGCCTGGATGTGGCTACTGCGTTGAATCAGATGCAGGTCAAGGGCCCGTGGGAAAGGACAAAGAAAGGTGAGTCAAGCAAGCGAAAGAATAAAGCTTTGAGCTACTGTAAGTGATTCTGGGACGATCAGTCTAGATCCCCCAGCAAACTGACAAAGGCTCAGTGGGAGAAAAAAAGAGACCTTAGGGGGATTTGGCCTGGGCTGGAAAAGGTGCAAGCATTGTCTGAAACTGTTGAAAGGCAAGCTGAAAATTTGGACTTTTTAGAGGGAATAGTTGCTGTGAGAAAAATCTAGAAGGTAAACTGTCTTCACAAACTATATTGCACCCTTCTAAAAAGTAAAGTGTAAAATTTGTTGATCACGTTATCAACTATATTAAACACCTGGATTCTCAAATCCAGACTTCTGATCAAATAAACGAAAACTCTAAGACTGCCAAGGTCAAGTGATCCTGGGGCCTTATGATGCCACTGAGGTTATAATTAAAAGTAGATTTACAAGGTCAAACAGGAGTAGCATCGTAACGTCATAGCTTGGTTTTTAATTTCTGCAATAAACGAGACGTGGTTGTTAAGAGACGTTTCTGATGATAAAAATTAGTGATTCAGACGTTAATGCGTGCAGAAATCATCTGGGGATCTTGTTAAAAAGGAGATTCTGATGCAGCAAATGTGAGGCAAGGCCTGGGATTCTGCATTTCCAACCAGCACCCAGCTCTCAGGACCTTATTTCAGACAGCAAGGATCCCGAGAAGGTGTTAACAAGTTTAAGTTTTGGTCAGTCTAGTGTTTGTAATTTTTTAAGTACAATAATATATGTTATGGAAAAATTAAAGATGTAGTAGGCTAAAGATTTCATTTCTGTGATTTTAAAACCAAAGGAATAAAATGGAAATGACAGTGATACTTATTTTGTAGAAACCATTTCATTCTCGTAAGTGAGTATGTTCAATTTATCAAAGCAGTAGTGATTTACTACATTAGGTTGATTTATACATATGTGTAATGGTCTAAATGGAAAATTACACAAACGACTTTTTTCCAAATCTCATTTTCTATAACCTACACAAACCTTTTCAAATTTAGAGCAGATAAATGTATATGTGTTGAACTGCATGTTAAATTTTAAACACTACACAAAATTCTGTCATTTTTTTTAGAGACAGTATCTCATTCTGTTACCCAAGCTGGAATGCAGTGGCGTCATCATGGCTCACAGCAGCCTTGACCTCCCCAGGTTCAGGTGATCCTCCTACCTCGGCCTCTAGAGTATCTGGGACTACAGGTGCTTGCCACGACACCTGACTTTTTTTTGTTTTTTTTGTATTTTTGGTAGAGATGGTGTTTGTGATGTTGCCCAGGCTGGTCTCAAAATTCCTAGGCTCAAGCAATCTGCCCTTCTTGGCCTCCCGAAGTGCTAGGATTACAGGTGTGAGGCATTGCGTCCAACCCAAAATTCATCTTCAGAAAAGATACATCTATATGAGCAAAATGAAGGGCCACTTAATCTGCCTCCTTCTGAGCTTTCTCTCAGTGGCTACCATACTCCCAACAGCCCCCCTTTGAAGATACACATCCAGATTATTGCAAAATCCTACTTCAGCTGAATGTTACGGAAATTCCCACTGACCCATGGAAAACTCTGCCAAGAGTGGGTGAGCTGTGTCCAGCGTGTTCCATACTGGACACCCACTCATGGCTCCAGACTGAGCCTCTTGTATTAGTTTACTGGGCCTGCCATGCAAAATATTCTAGATTGGGTGCTTAAACAGGAGTTTATTTTCTCCCAGTTTTGGAGTCTAGAAGCCCAAGATCAAAGTGCTGGCAGCTTACATGCTGCCTGAGGCCTCTTTCCTTGGCTTGTAGATGACCAAATTCCCACTGGCCTCATGAAGTCTTTCTGTATAACCACACCTCTGACACCTCTTCCTCTTAGTATAAGGACACCAATCCTATTGGATTGGGGCTCACCCTAATGGTTTCATTTTGAGTTAATCATCCTTCTTTAAAATTTTTTGAGACACAGTCTTGCTCTGTCGCCCAGGCTGGAGTACAGTGGCGCGATCTTGGCTCACGGCAACCTCCGCCTCCTGGGTTTAAGCGATTCACCTGCCTCAGCCTCTGAGTAGCTGGGACTACAGGCATGCACCACCATACCCAACTAATATTTATATTTTTAGTAGAGATGGCGTTTCACCATGTTGGCCAGGCTGATCTCAAACTCCTGACCTCAGGTCATCTGCCTCCCTCGGCCTCCCAAAGTGCTGGGATTACAGGTGTGAGCCGCCATGCCTGGCCAAAGTTAATCATCTCCTTAAAGGCTTATCTCCAAATACAGTCACATTCTGAGGTACTGGGTGGTTGGGATTTCAACATATACATTTGAGGACAGAATTCAGCCTATAACACCTCTCTTAAGCAAGTCTGAATTCAGGGTGCTACAGAGTTACCCACACTGGAGAGATGCAGAGAGAGGGCAGAGGCAGAAGTCCTGTGCGATAGCAGCCCAGGAAGCCAGAGCTTGGAGACCAGGAGAGAAGAAGGTGGTCAGAGGGACGTGGCAGGGTGGCAGGGTCATGAGTGCAGAGGCAGAGATCCACACTGCCAGGTTCTGCAAAGGGGCTCAGCAAATGCCCGATTCTCAGCACCATCCTCAAGGCTCCTGCCATGATCCCAAAGTAGCTTTGGTATCCAGCACCGTGATCTGTTTTTCAATGAGACACGTCTGGCTAAGGTTGCTGAAACAGCTTCCTGTCTCTTTCATACCCCTCTGGAAACTTATAACAAGCTCCTATTGACTGAGATAACCAGAGTCTATTTCATTCCTTGCAGTCTGTAAGTGATTACTGCAGTGAATGAGCTAATGCAGCATGTTACATACAGGGGCTTCAGCAGACAGTATGGGTCTGAATGATATACACATCACGCGCGGATGTATGTAAGGGTCCTGTTGTACGTTGCCTGTGTTGCCTTGATTTTTATTAAAGCAATAGGGAAGGATAATCAGACAGAAACTCGTTTCCTTTGTAAACATGAAAATTTATGGTTACAAAGAGTTCAGGCTGGGCGTGGTGGCTCATGCCTGTAATCCCAGCACTGTGGGAGGGCAAGGCGGGTGGATCACTTGAGGTCAGGAGTTCGAGTCCAATCTGACCAACATGATGAACCCCCACCATCCCCGCCCATCTCTACTAAAAATACAAAGAATTAGCTGGGCTTGCTCGCTGGAACTGAGGAGGCAGAGGTTGCAGTGGGCCACGATAGCACCACTGCACTCCAGCCTGGGCAAGAGAGAAAATGCTGTATCAAAACAAAAAAAGGAAAGAGTTGAACTTATACAGAGCAAGTCCAGCCTGTGTGTGTGTCTATGTGTAAGCATAAGTGCATGGACACTGTTTAGCAAACACACACAGTGTTTGAGTTCCTAGAGGCCAATTTTACAGTATTAGCAATATTGTCTGTTACTTTCAAGCTGATTTATAATAAATTTAAGTCTGTTAATACTTCAGTCATCTTCAAAACAAAGGAATAGCAAATACATAGCAAGGCACCCTGCAGAAACGCTTCCGTTTATCTAAAAAATCCCATGCTTTGTATTTTCTTCTTTAATGTCGAAAGCACTTTTACTGCAGTATAGATGTTAATTGCCACTTATCTTAATGAGTTCTTTTCTAATATAACAGAGCCTGACTTGAAATACAGTAGACTTCTTTGTCAAGAAGAGATAGGAACAAGAGTACTGTTGGTTCCTGGAAGACAAGGGATGCTTATTTTTAATCTGCTTTCTTTGTGTTGGTTGAAAGCCTTCTGATTTAGCATTTTTGAGGTATGAGTTACTGCTTTCATCCTCAGCGTGAGGGGAAATTAACCCCCGTAGAAGTCAGGAAATAGAACTTTGGTTCTAAATGCAAAAGGCACTGTAGGAACTCCTGAGGTTATTAAAATATTAATAGAATTATGTGGTAGCTCACATAATCAGTTACTAAGGGTAATTTTTAATAAAACTATGGCAAGTCGCTTTCATTTAAATGGGATCTATTTTTAAGTGGATACAATTTTAAACATGATTATTTTTTATTTCCTAGTTAACATTCCTACCTCATCTTCGCTATGGAAAAGTTTCCAGAGTCCAGATCAGTACCTGACTATTTGTACGTAGAACATATTTGTTGAGTGAATGAATGAAGAAAATATCTAAAACCCCAAGGCGAGATTTCCCAAATAGTATACATGACTATTTTTATTTTATAGAATAATATTATGTCATTTAATTTAAAAGCTACTTTAGTGGGGAGGAGGGATGGGCAGAGATTGGTCAATGAGTACAAAATTACAGGTAAGAGGAATAGGTTCTGGTGTTCTACTGAACACTGGGGTGACTACAGTTAACAATAGTATATGGTATATTTCAAAATAAGAAGATTTCGAATGTTTTCACTACAAATAAATCATAAATGCTTGAGGCAATAGGTAAGCTAAGTACCCTGATTTAAGAATAATGTAGGCCAGGCGTGGTGGCTCATGCCTGTAATCCCAGCACTTTGGGAGGCCGAGGCGGGCGGATCACCTGATGTCGGGAGTTCGAGACCAGCCTGACCAACATGGAGAAACCCTGTCTCTACTAAAAATACAAAATTAGCTGGGCATGGTGGCAGGTGCCTGTAATCCCAGCTACTTGGGAGGCTGAGGGAGGAGAATCGCTTGAACCTGGGAGGCGGAGGTTTCAGTAAGCAGAGATTGCATCATTGCACTCCACCCTGGGCAACAAGAGTAAAACTCGGTCTCTCAAAAAAAAGTAAAAAAAAAGGTGGGCTTTTGAGCTTTCTACACAGTAGGGGGAGGCACTGTTTTGAAAGGATCAAGATCCATGAGGCCTGGGTCTTCATCTCCTGCTCCTCCATGCAGCCTTGGTTTCTGTCTATAAGAGACAGTTCCTGGCCAGTCTGTACTTGTTTCCTTCCTTCTATCTATGATGGTAAAATGTACGTAACATAAAATTTACAATTTTAACTATTTCTAAGTGTACAGTTCAGTGGCATTAAGTACATTCACACTGTTGTATAACCATCAACACTAACCATCTCCAAAACTACTTCATCATCTAAATTGAAATTCTATGCCCATTACACACTTCTCATTTTTTCCTTCCCACATTCCCAGGAAAATCACTATTCTACTTTTGGTCTCTTAGATTTGACTATTCTAGGTACTTCATGTAATTGGAGCATACAGTGATATAATTAAGCTGTGTCCCCACCCAAATCTCATCTTGAATTGTAGCTCCCATAATTCTCACATGTCATGGGAGAGACCTGGTGGGAGATAATTTAATTCCCTACATTGTTCTTGTGGTAGTGAACAAGGCTCATGAGATCTGATGGTTTTATAAGGGGAAACCCCTTTCACTCATTCTGTCTTGCCTGCCACCATGTGACACATGCCTTTCACCTTCTGTCATGATGGTGAGGTCTCCCCACTCACGTGGAACTGAGTCCATTAAACTTGTTTTTCTTTATAAATCACCCAGTCCTGAGTACGCCTTTATCAGCAGTATGAAAATGGACTCATACATACAGTATTCATCCTTTTGTATCTACTTTATGTCACTTAGCATGATGTCTTCATGATTCGTCCCTGTTGTAGCATGTATCAGAATTTCCTCCCTTCTTACAGCTGAATAATACTCCATCATATGTATACCGTATACTACATTTTGCAATGGACATTTAGATTGTTTCAACCTTTTGACTTTTTCTTTTCTTTTCTTTTTTTGAGGCAGGGTCTCACTCTGTTGCCCAGGCTGGAGTGCAGTAGTGCAACCACAGCTCATTGCTGCCTCGACCTCCTGGGCTCATATGATCCTCCTGCCTTAGCTCCAGAGTAGATAGGACCACAGTTATGTGCCACCATGCCCAGCTAATTTTTGTATTATTTTGTAGAGACAGGGTTATGCCATATTGCCCAGGCTGCTTCTTTTTATTTCAATAAGCAAAGGTAGAGGGAATTCCCCAGATGATATCAGAAGGAAAGATGGATAGTTTTGTGAGATGATCAGTCAGATCAGATATAACAAATCATCATCCCACAAGGCTGGAAACAGCAATCTTCATTTATGACACCTCACAGGTTCATAGGAACACCAGATAGGGAACAGGAGGGATGACCTTGTCTGCTTCACCATGTCTGGGAGCTGACCTGGAAGATCCAAAGGCTCTACTGACCCTGGGGAATTTGCTTGAAAGGGTTCGCTCACATGGCGAGCAGGCTGACCCCTCACCATGGGCTGCCTGGGTGTCCTTAGTATGTCGGCCTGGCTCCCTCACCTTCAGAAGCCACACACTGCCACTCCTATAGCATCCTGGTGGCCACACAGGCCACCTCTGCTTCATTGTGGGTAGGAAGATAGACAGGTGTGAACCCCAGGAGACCAGGGTCATTGTGGCCATCCTACCACACACTTTATTACTTTAATTCTATGCTGGATGCTAGGTATTGGGAGATTTTTCAGATATTATTAAGATTTTAAATATTATTGCTACTTTGAAAAATTTGAAAATATTGAGGAGATATTATAATCCTAGTCACTCATTCATTTAGCAAACACATTCAAAATGGTATATATAGGTAAGGTAAAGAAGAAAAATGGCCAGGATTTCTTTTTCGTGCTCACCGGCACACAGATTTTGAATGTTTCCACTGCAAAGAAATCATACACGTTTGAGGTGATGGATAAGCTAAGTATCCTAATTTAATAATGATGTAATATATAGGTATAGAAACATCACACTGTAACCCATAAATATATACAGTTATTCTATGGCACATGGGTATCTTAAGGTAATTTTACATCACTCGCTCAGAAAAATAAAGGCTCCATCATTGTGGGTTTCTAAGTCAGTGGTTCCAACCATCTGCCTGCATACCAACTTTCATTTTTTTCATAAGACCTCTTTTATTCAGTTGAAAAGACAGCATTCCAGGGTGATTTCCTATCTGTCTTTCCAGTATATTAAGAAGTACTGGAGGAGATCCTTTGTCAAGTGAAGACTGGATGCCCTCTGCCAGCATCTCACCTATCATTTGATATGTAACTAACTCGTATCTGAATTCCAAAAATGTTGGGAACCACCGGGCTATATTTCAAAGGTGGGGGAGCCACCCTAGGGTCTCACTGTAGCATCCTTCAAGAGCAGATGGACAGGGTAGATGGAAGCCCTCACTTTGGGGGCTTCCTGTAAATGTCTCAGTTAACAAACACAATCCGAACTCCATTCACGTGGAGCTTCATCTCTAAAGAGGCCCCCAAACTGGGGCCCCTCCAGTAGGAAATTTTACACAATAAACACATTTAAAGAACAACGCATATATTGAAGTGTCCCTAGAATACTGAGAAGGTAAAATAATGAAAAAGTGAGGGTACTTCTGTCTTCTTACTCTTCAGTGCACTTTAGTACATAAAGCACTGTGTGTGTCAGAGTATAGCCTGCTGAATTTCCCACTGGTATCTTCTTTTCTTTCTTACCTTTCCTCCTTTCCTCCTCCTTCTTGTCTTCTTAGTAGAATTAAGTGCCTTCTAAAGCACACTTGGTTGAGCAACCCAGTTATAGTCGCTGGACACGTTCTTCAGTAGATCCAAGAATTTAAGTTACTAAGATTGTCAAACTTGAAATGCACCATGAGCAATGGGATTGCTGTTTAAAATATATTTTTTACTATACAATGCTAATCTTCTCCTTATCAAGGTCAGTACCTCCAAATTAATGAGCACTATTAGCTGTAAAACATCTCAAGAAGCAATGGAAATTAATTTCTATTAGTTAAACACTGACAGTCAACTACAACCTGCTTCGTAAGACAATAAATATTTTGAATGCTCCACTTTTGTCCTCAAATGTTCAAACTCAGATGGTGAAGGAAAATGACTTATGACAGCAAGCTAAATATCAAAACTGGTTTGCACATGAAATGACCAAAGGGGATTTCAGAATTTCACTTGTGGTGGAATAAATAAGGACTTTGAGGATGGATTAATTGAGATATGCTAAAAATAAAACACGCTTCCCATAGTTGTACATACTGAGGAATAAGGGAAGGAAGCTCTTTTAGGAACTGAGGCAGGAGAATAGGGTGTGGCAGCAGGCAACCTAAGGCTGATTCACAATGACTTCCTAGAACTAAATCAAAAGAAAAATCCCAACTTTCCACACCTAAGTAACAAAAGGACCAGAGCCTACTCCCTTTGCAAACTCCCACTCCCTTTTCTGCGGGGCAGATGGAAAACTGAAAATACCTCTGATTGGTTGCTTTCCACAACCAATCAGACTGATTGTGGGCCAAGTCTTTGTTTGCATAGAGATGTAACTTTGTAACTTAACTTTAGCCTCTGATTGGTTGCTCTCTACAACCAATCAGACATTTGCATAGGATGTAACCTTTGTAACTTCAGCCTCTGATTGGTTGCTTTCCACAACCAATCAGAGGCTGAAGTAAAGTTACAACGGTTACAATCAGATTTTGGGTCACGATTTCATTTGCATTGGGTGTACACCAAGTGGCCGATGGGAAACCTCTAGAGGTTGAACCTCTGTTCAACCCCAGAAAATTCCGGAACTGGGCTCTTGAGCCCCTATGCTCAGCCCTGCTCTCACCCTGTGGAGTATACTTTCATTTTCAAAAATCTCTGCTTTTGTTGCTTTATTCTTTCCTTGCTTTGTTTGTGAGTTTTGTCCAATTCTTTGTTCAACATGCCAATAACCTGGACGTCCTCCACTGGTAACAGAACTGGCCAAGCTCTCTGAAAGGAATAGTGTCCTTTGAACAGAACATCAGTTCAAAAGGTTGAATAGAGCTGTGTGGATGCTTATTAAATACATAAATACACAACCAGAATGGGCTTTTCAAGAATTTTATAGCTACTATGACTTATCCATACTTCTATAAGGAAAACATGTCTCGTGTCTAAGTCTGTGAATTTATACTTGTAGTTTTCAACACTTTATCAACACTGATAAATAGAGAAGACAGAAAATCAACACTTTGTTACTGTGTGTCCTTTGTAGCATTAACAACCATGTGCTTATGCAAGGTTTGTATATTTTATCTCTGGATAAATGCATGCAGAGCCAATAAACAGATGGATTACATGTATATATATAAATACATGTATTTATACACATGTGTACACATACATGGATACATATACACACATTGTCATCTGTATGCCACATTGACAAATTATGTGTGTACATGTATGCATACAAATAGTATATCTACATATAATTTTTGTGTACATACATATTCTCCTGTCACACAAATACACTCATAATCTATGTGGCACACACACACACAAACATATACACACACAACTTTATTTAATAAAATAAAAGTCTAAGGCTGTCAAGATTATCCCTAGAGAAAGACAGTCCCTGAGGAATGATTGACCCAATTAGCCAATTCTGTTGCCTGAATTTTCTTGGTTTTCCTCTTTCTGGTGAGGGCGCCCCTTCGTGGGAACCAACTTTGGGTAGCAGGGGTGCTGTTCTCCATTTTCACAATCTCGTTCAAGACTAGACCCACAAAATCTTCCTTTGATACCTTTTGAAGGACAGAACCTTCCTTGCATTCCTTCGAGACTACTTCCCAGAACTCTAAAAGATATCAAGCAGGAAATGAGTGGGAAGCACACGGATTTTAAATAGAATCTGTGTATCTAACTGGAGTGTTTAGATTTAGATTTCAGAACTTCCTGTCTGGAATTACAAGCCGCTCTAATTCTCCATGAGATTCCAGGGAAAGAGGCTCCCTTGTTTTTGGTTCTCAGCTGACTTCCAAGAGGTGACATTTTTAATATTCACACTCCTTTTGTGCTCTTAAACATTCTGATCATTTTTTTCAAATGCAGATGAAGAGAGAGATTTACTTCCCCTACCTACCAAGGACCTTTCTTCTCATTTGCAGTCTTTGATATTTGCTTCATCACCAAATGGTACAAGGAACAATTCCACCTGCAAGACCCCATTCTCCTTCCAGTACGAGAATATCTAAATCCCCATAGGTGACACATGCATATCACATATACGTCATATAAAAGATCATCAGTAAAATGACAGAGATTAACCACGAAAGAGGAAGTAATACGAATTACTGGTAAAGTTATAGACTTAAAACATAATAACAACATTGCAGATAATTATTTGAGAATTCAGTATGTTATTCCTTTAAAACACTACCTGCTTTTATTTTTATGTGTGATCACTGTACTAAGCATTATTAAGGATCTTAAAATTCATTAAGTTCTGACTTCTACTGATCCAAGATGCCCTTGATACTGGACATTATCATCAGATTTAGCTTCCCCAATAAGCTTATTTTGTAAAAATTGCTTGATAGTTTAATTATTGCATGGCACTTCTCAGTTGCTTTAAATTGGGGGAAAGATATCTGTTCCTGGAACAGGGGGTATAGTTGACTTTAGGTAGAAAGGTTAAAAAAGAAAGTTCTAGAAAGATGGAATAAGCATATATGATGATTCCACTTGTAATTCATTAGAGATACAAGTGAACCAGGACATCTTAGTTCCTGGCTTTTTAATGGAGACCAAATGTAAGAAACACAACCACAGCCACATCCAAAGAGGATGGGTAGGGAGTGAACAAGGTGTGTGGCAGGGGTGTTAGGGAGGGTAAACTACACTGAGAAGGAAGCGAACATGCGAAAGTCGCTTTGGCTGCTGTATGTTGGCTCTAGCTACCTTGGATTTGGCTTTTTGCCCCAAGTGATGTAGGGAGGCCCAGAATGCCTGGAGCCCACTTTAGAGAACTGGAACGTGGGTCTCACAGACCTCTCCACACTCCTCGAGGCCCTGGCTAGTGAGTGGGGGCCCCATGGGTTGTCAGCTCCTGGGCCAAGTATGAGTTCCACACTCACCTTCTGAACTTGGGGGGTACAGTCTGTTTTACTGATAGCACATGGATTGGGAAGAGAAGGGGCTCGTTCTCTAGAGGAAAGTCTGTATACCAGAGCAGCACAAAACAGATTTCCACCATTGCAGTGGATGGCGTATCTGCTAACGAGGAATTAAGTAACTAGTACTTTGAGTAGGAATATGGGTCAGCCATGACTGCCTGTCTCTCATTACTCTTGACCACATGATATCATGGAGGCCCCTATGCCAGAACCTGCCTTAGTATAAATTAGGTGGGTATATTTAGGTAGCATTAGAAATGAGTTGTTATTTTGGAATGCAATTGTTTATTCTAAGTACAGAAAAAAATCAATATTACCACAGACAAATATTGTGTGTGAACATTACTTTCTTTTAAACTGATAAAAGAACTCTCGAAAAGGAGGTTTTTATAAGACAAAAAGGTCCTTTTGCATTGGAGTCTTCTCTCCCTTCTTCCTATCCTCCCTCTTGGCTATGAGGGTTGAGTACACAGTTCCTTCCTCCCTTTGGTCCCCCTGCCCTGCTCAGGCCTCAGTGGACCCCTCCTACTCACACTCCCCACTTCCCACCAGGAAGGCCCCGGGGGCTGCTCCTGGGCTTCTTTCAGTCTTTCCAACAAGACAGCTTGTGACCTCTACACCTTCACTCATTTCTTCCACGTTTCTGGCTCCCAAGGCCACTCTTAGCCCACACCTCTGTCCTAAGCTGCTCCGAGGGCAGGAGTGGTGGCTGCAGCAGTGGTGGGGGTGACTGAAGCCGCAGGTAAATACGGACCGCTCAACCAAGGTGGTATTCCAGGGACCTTAAGGTTTGAATATATTCCACCTTCACAACAACTTAATGAGGAAGGTGCTTTCTTTATTTTCATTGTACATCCATGGCCACCGGGCAGGGGGTAGTGCCAACAAGATCATGCCCAGAATCAACGATTTGCTAAGAATCCCTTTCCCCTTGTATTTGATGCCCTTCACAAGACAGGCCACCTCCTCTGTTCCCGTGTGTGAGGGATGGCATGTACCTCAGGGCTGAGCAACGTCAGCTACCATTTAGGGAGAAAGGTTAAAAAAGAAAGTTCTGGAAAGATGGAATAAACACATATGACAGATCTAGTAATACTTGTAAGTCATCAGAGACACAAGTTAAGTAACCAACGACATCTTAGTTCCTGGATTCATAATGGAGACTATGAAAGACTATGGGTGGGAGGAGAGAACTCTTGAATTTCAAATGCATTTAGCTAAAGAAAATAAAGCAACGAAGCGCTGTGGCATTTACTCTCTGGGACAGCCCCAGCTGCAGTGGAGGGTGTGGACTGGTGGAAGCCACACAGGGAGGGTTGCCAGCGACGCCCTTGCTTGTGACGTATTTCCAGAGAGCTCCCTGTTGCTGCCAGGTGTGATGGTGCATGAGGGATTTGGGATTATATTATCTCCTTTTATGCTCTCAAAGTGCCCAAGAGAGCACTGCAAGTGCAAGCACATTCAAAAGCTCATGCCTGTAATCCCAGCACTTTGGAAGGCTGAGGCAGGTGGATCACCTGAGGTCAGGAGTTTGAGATCAGCCTGGCCAACATGGTGAAACCCCATCTCTACTACAAATACAAAACAATTAGCTGGGTGTGGTGACGTGTACCTGTAACCCCAGCTACTCGGGAGGCTGAGGCAGGAGAACTGCTTGAACCTGGGAAGCGGAGGTTGCAGTGAGCCAAGCTCGCGCAATTGCACTCCACCTAGGGCAACAAGAGCGAAACTCCGTCTCAAAAAAAAAGGCCAAGAAAACAGCCACCTTTATCCATTTTCCTATACTTGTTGTTGGGTATGCCAGCCACATTAATCAGTAAAAAAAGCAGCGATAATGTACACAGACAAAGCACATTTAACTACATTGTTCTTTCTATAGAACGGTTTTTATGATAATGTAAAATAAAATAAAATCTTTGAAATATGGCTTATATTGAATGTATGCTGTTTAGGAACATCTGTACTATAGTGTACATGGTATACTCATACCCTAAAACATGTGTAGTCAGTTGAATAGTGTTCCTCCCAAAATCAGCATCTACCTCAGTACTTCGGAATGTGATCTTATTAGGAAACAGGGTCTCTGAAGATGTAGTTAAAATGAGATCATATTGGATTAGGGTGGATCCTAAATCCAATGACTGGTGTCATAAGAAGACAAGAGGAGACAAGGAGACAGAAAGACAAAAATAAAGGCCAAGTGAAGAGAGAGGCAGAGACTGGAGTGATGCAGCCACAAGCCAAAGAATGTCTGGGGCCACCAGAAACTGCGACAGGCAAGGCTGGATTTTCCCTTAGAGACTTTGAAGGGAAATGGTCCTGCTGATACCTTGATTTCAGACTTCCAGCCTCCAGAACTGTGAGATGATACCTTTCTGCTGGCTTCTGCCACCCACTTTGTGGCAATCTATTATGACAGTCACTATGGTCTGAATGTTTGTGACCCCCCCAGATTCACAGGCTGAAACCTAATCACAAATGTGATGCCATTAGGAGGTGGAGATGTTGGGAGGTGATTAGGTTATGGGGGTAGAGCTCTCGTTGATGGGATTAGTGTCCTTTTAAAAGAGACCCCATCTTGTGAGGACACAGAGGGAAGGCACCATCTCTGCAGAAAGAGCCCTCACTAGACATAGAGTCGGCTGGCACCTTGATCTTGGACTTCTCAGACTCTGAAACTGTAAGAAATGAATTCTTTTCACATTGAGCTACTCAGTCAATGGTGTTTTTCCTATGGTAGCCGAAATGCCCTAAGAAAGGAATACACTATAGTTATAATTTATAACTTAAACAAATCCACATATTGGACGTGCAAGCTATCAAGTTACCATTTTGTCCTGATTTGGGTGGGTGGACAGGGCATTCAGAGACAGCTGCCCTCTGTAGCCCCACATCCCAACTGAGTCAGGCCTGAGTGTTCCAACTGGCTTCCCCCTCCATTTCCAGACCTCTTTTCCTTTTAGCTGTCCCTGTTTACCTGGAAAGCTTTATCTCAGTTTTTCCTGTGGAAATACCATCTGTTCCTCACCGTGTACCAGCCCTCACCTCCTCCCACGGTGCTGCTTTTGTCACATCTGTGTTATTTCCCCATAGCATGACGGTCATTTGTAGATGTCCCTTTCCCTCTCACACAACTTTGAAAGCTCATTAAAAAATGAGGCTGTTTTCAGGCTCTTATCAGATCTGCAGAGTCCACCCTAGAATCTTCCATGGAAAAGTCACCTAGAAGATAGTAATGCCTTCAGATGGATTCAGGGGGAGAGGTCCTGAGGAGTGAGGGCTGCAGGCTCCATCCTGGGTCCAGCTCTGGTTGTACCTGGATGCAACCTCACTGAGGACACATATGTCTGATTTTCCCATTTCAAGGGATGTGGAGCAGTGTTTACAAAAATTATACTGGATAACAAAATTGGGACCCAAAAAAGATTTCTGTCGTATCAAATAATGGAATCACCCTACAAGAAGTGAATGTAAAGTTCTTCATTTATGTTAAAAACAAAATTTAAAATTCCAGATAAGATCACTGATTCACGGTTTTGCAGAAGTCACCTGTGAAAAGACTTGGCATTTTGTTTGATTCTACAGCTCAAATCGGTACGAATGTCCATTGCCATTAGAAACATGAGACTGAAAGTCAGATTTGGGTTCTGTTTCCAGCTCTCTGAGCCTCAGTTTCCCTATATGTAAAAGAGGCATTATAAAAAGTCATGTGATAGAGATTTGGGGATGATTAAATTAAATAATGAATATAAAATGTTCACCACTCAGCATGGAACTTAATAATTAACTTTCATCATCATTGTTATCATCAACACTGCTATAAACATTGTCATCTTACTGTCAAGAAACCCTAAAGTGAGCCCAGGTTTGCCCAAGGTAACACTTGTTCTCTTTCTATACTTGCTGGTGAGATGAGAAGCATAATTTGGAGGGACATCAATCACTGTTAGGCCCTGAAGTGACAGCTCATGGAACAATGGCAGCTAGCACAGGGGCAGGAGCCTTGGGCATGAAAGTGAGGTGCAGGAACTGTCTCCCAAGGCTACTCTTTGAAAAAGGGATAGGTGTATTCTCAAATGATTTCAAAGGTCAGAAACAAGATCAATGAAGGAACTTACAAAAGATGCAGATTTCTGTATCAGTATAAACTAGTGCATAAGGCTTGGATCATTCAAAGAAAAATAAAATGGTTCAAGAGACGGTCAGGGGCCTTTCGCTCAAGGCATCCAAGCAGGGGATGAATGGCGAGGTGTTGGGATTCCTATTAGCTTAACTGATAAACAATCTCCAGTGCTCTTCAAACTCCAGAAGTCTTTAAATTGTGAATCCAGTATTTCTCCCTTTGGACATTTCCTCAGTTAAATAAATAATTATTGAGCATTTGAAGTTAGAAGCAAACTACCCAGAGATTCATCACCTGAGAGAACTGGACTCTGAAAATATGATATGTGATTTACCGCAAACATTTCCATCATGTTATTTGAGTTACATGGTAACAAGTTACATAATACTGTTTAAATTTTAATATTTAAAAAATATTCTTCAAGTCTTCATCTTTTTAAAAGCATTTTTTATGCCAGGCACTGTAGCTCATGCTTGTAATTCCAACCCTATGGGAGGCTAAGGCAGGAGAATCACTTGAGCCCAGGAGTTCAAGACCAGCCTGGGCAGCATAGCAAGACCACTTCTCTGAAAAAAATAATAACAACAATAAAGGCTTGTGGCCAGCCTGTAGTCTCACCTACTTGGGAGGCTGAGGTGGGAGGATCATTTGAGCCTGGAAGTTTGAGCCTGCAATGAGCTATGATCGTACCACTGCACTCTAGCCTGGGTGACAGAGCAAAAAGTTGTCGCAAAAAATAAAAGCATTTTTATAGTACATTGTGTTTCCTGAGCATTCAATTCACTATATATGTGTGCACACACACGTGTGTGTCCACATGTGCACATGTGTCGTGAACAGATAAAAAAAGAAAAAGCAGCATTCGGAAAACATTCTTTACCAAGTTTTACTTAGTCATAAAATATTTATAACTAATATTCATTAATGAGATTTAATAACATAATGTCCAATAAGATAAATTTTGTTACTATTTCGAAATAGCACATAAAATATAGTGGACATGCATAAATAATTCCTTAAAAGTGCATATTGTCATACTATTAGCCAAATTTTGAGGTTTGAAATGGAACAAATCCACGGAATGAGTTTGATAGAGCCGACTGAAAGTGCAGCTGCTAATTTGGACCCAATATCAGCATTAAAAATGTGCCATTGCATGCATTCCTGTTATGATGAATAACTAAATAGAAGATAGTGTTCTATTGCAAATCACATTCACAAAAAGTGAGATTCTTTTAGCATGTTTGAAAAATTGCTTTTGAGATAGTGTACACCAAGGATTACAACCTCCCAAAAAGGGATTAATCAAACATGATTAAAAGTTGTTGCTACTGCTACAAGTTACACATTATGTCAGTAAGATGTCTTAACCATGACTTTTGTTATTTGATAGACAAGACATTTATAATACCCTTAGTATATCTGGGTGTATCAGTCTTGGCATCTTTTTTATCCATTTGTTTCATCAATCAAATTTTTAAAATAAGAATGCTTTTGTGACTTATCACTACCAACATGACTGACACTTCTTTCATATAATTTAACAGTTATATTTGACTTTCAAGTTTAAAAACAACAGTATATAGAACTCAATATTTGGTGCAGTACCTACAAATACATTAGGTATGATAACAATCCTTAAGAGATTCACATTTTATGGAAAATAACATACAATCACAAAATAAAATCTTCTTAGCAAATGGGGCTATAAAGTGAATTTTTTATGTCTAATAAGTGATCTTCTCAGTGACTGCTGGCTTTACAAAGAAAATTGGATAAGACATTTCTGCGGGTTTTTTGTTGGAGTATAGGATGACTAGTCAAAAGAGAAAATACCGAAGCTTTGCCACAATCCAAATGACTGAGCCAACCATCAACAAGAAAATCCCAACCCCTCAGAACCAATCCTTTTGTATCCTATGACTTAGAGTAACAGAAAGTCAACACGGCTTCTCTGGTTTCAACTCTAATGATGAAGTGGAACCGCCATGACTTCAAATTATTATTTCAAAATGCAGTATTTGCTTAAACACTTCTCACTGAATAATACTAAAACTCTTAAACAGAGAAGAGATATTGGTCTACAATAAGAAAACTAAGGTAGATGCCAGAAATGAAAAATACAACAGAGACCACACATCCAATAAGCAATGGATCTGGGATGCCAGAGTTACTGAGACAATTTCCTTCATTCTTCCCAACTCCTACACAGATACTGGTACCACCATTCATCCTCTGAAAGAATCATAAATAAACTCTTTCTTTTACCTTTTCATTTTTTTGCAAAGAAATAAAAATATTCGTGCCAACATGTTCTGCAGTGTGGATTCAATCTGTGCTAACAATGTAGATGGAGGTCCACAAACTCACCTGGCACCAATGTATTTTCAAGAAGTCATTTAACATTCTCAGTCTGCATTTATGTAAGGCATTAAATACGGGATATCAGTTTCTGTTCACAAAGGAGGATTACATCAAAGATGTAAGTAAGCCTACTTTGAAGATTGTAATGTGCTATAACATATGTTTATAATGATAAAGAGGCTTATATAGTCTGGTGTTTTGTGGTAAATAAAATGTTAACAAATTCTCCTAACCGTATGTAAATATATTTCAAAAGCTTGAAAAGATTGAAAAGGTTTAAATAATAAGCCATAACGCCAAGATAAATAAATGTGAGCCCTAGAAGTTAAACATATTAGTTCTGGTAATATTCACCTACGAGGAATCAAATGATAATATTTAAGGGAAAATGCAAAAATCTTGTCTTGAAAGAAGTACTATATTTTGGACTTGAAGTTTAAATTTGGCATGTCTCTTCATTAAATAAAAACATGTTGAGACATTCCTTCATTTTAGGAAAACCTGACAAGAAACCCATTAGTACAGTTTATTCTCCGTACACTTTGCATGATGCCAGATAATGAGTCCCTTTTATAATAAACCACAACAGTTGGGTTCTGGTTCTAGATTTGTTTTATCTTTTCTTTTTTCTTTCTTTTTTTTTTTTTTTTTTGTCTGTAGGTCTGAGCTCAGGATGAGTTTATAATTCATATAGCACTAATTTGCATACAAATTTGACGCATACAAAAGCTTAGTGGTCAATATTCTCTCATTCATTCTAACCCTTCTTATTAGTGTTTTTCTTTTTTGGTTTATAGCAGGTACTCAATAAATATAAGTGACATAATCCATAACTTGAAAAGGTAAGAGCTGTGTCAATATATTGAGAGAAGAAAAAAGGCTGTAAAAATGACAGTAACATAAAATGGAAAGGATACGCCATTTAATAAAATAAAATGCATTTAATAAAATAAAATGCATTTAATGCATTTAATAAAATACAGAAGCTACGCTGCAGCTAGAGAAATATAATTTGGTTTCTTATTAAGCTGAATTCCCTAATATAAAAATGTAAAGTATTTCCATTGGAGATAAAATGTTCATTGTCAATTTAAACCTACAATGTTAAATATAAACAATGTCAATTCAATTACATAATTTTGTCTTTTAGCATTTCTTAAGGGCTCACTATTATGCTATTCCTATACATTTTCAGTAGCATATCAAGAAAGACTATTTTAAAATAGGGAATATGTTGAGGTATTTTCTGATGAATATGCTTGCCATACATGCCAAGAATACTTAAGATCTGGGGCAGGTTTCAGGACCAAGACTAGAAAGAGTGCTGTTGAGACTGAAAATCTAGATAACCACGCCACTGAACATAGTAAACGAAAGAATGCTTCTGATTTCTAGTAGGTAACAGTAAGCATGTATTACAGTTCACTTTTACAATGGTGTTATACCAAATACAATATTTAACATGGATCTTCCAAGCAGGTTTGAATTGTGCTAAAGTAGCTATCTCAACAAAAACCATAAAACGATCCCATTCTGCCTTTTATATTTGCACAAGTGATTTCTTTTTGCAAAAGAATCTATGCCAACCCCTCAGTACAGCACACAGGAACTTGTGTGCTCCACCAGTGAAAATTTGTTGAGATGAATTTTAAGTACGACACCAGAGTCAAGCCACCTGCCCTGCCATAAAGAAATACCAGCAATCTGACATATCAATAGTATTCACAGATGCAGATATATATTTATGGAACTCTATCAGCATAAATCCAATGGCTATGAATAAAACATCATTTAAGTCTCCTGGGACTCAAATCCAACTTTATAAGCAGAGCATTGCTAAACCCCTTGCCACTGATGGAAAAAAGAAAGAAAGAAAAAAAACCCAGCAACAACAATCACAAAAACAATACCTCCATAACAACAATTTCTCTAATATATTATGCTCCAGTCTTTAAACAACTTCATCCTAATGTTTATTTTCAGTCATGTAAAATTTCTAAAATTTCAATTTTACTACAACTGGGAAGGTGTACCCCTTTGCAATCTGATAAACAGAAATACACATGATGACAAAACATACTTCCACTGAGACAATAAAATATGTGGGCCATGCTATCTGAAGTCAAATGACATAGCCTCCAGTCCCCAGTTTCCCCTGCATTAAAGACCGCTGTTTACATCTCATCAAGTAGCTAAATGTCAAGCACATATAGATACTCTGATCAAAAGATCATCTTTGTTTTTGGTGGTGAAACACCAAAGATACTAGGGATCCATTGCAAACACACACATTCCAAGTCAAACAAAAGAAAACCCAAGAAAAGCCAACCCTTTAATAGTCAATGACATAAATGCAACATGACGGGAAATAAATTACAGTAACCCGGTTACAAAACCTCTTTAGACATCATAGGGAAAGAAAAAGGTTTTTACCCACCTGGGATCTTTCTGAATGCTATCAATGGACGGGGACCTGGCCAAGGTGCCTTCGGGCGGGAGAGCAGGGCCGGATTTGCTGTATGGAGACTCAACAGAGGGACAGTACTGCAGCTGTCGGTAGGGGTCCGCGTAATTGGAGGCCGGGCCGGCGGCATAGCTGGCCCTCTGGAAGGTGGCCGCGGCGGCATTCTGCGGGCCGTGCTGGCTGCCTGTGCGCTGCAAGGGGACGGAGTCGACACCAGGGGAAGATGGGGCTACGACAGGAAAGTAGGGACAAAGTAAAAAATTGAGGACCTGCTCACAGAAACGGTTAACCAGGTCTAGGCAGGGGCAGGGGAAGTTACACACATAAAAAATAGGGGATTCGAAAGAATAAAAAGAAATTAATCCATCATATTTGAACCAACACATTCAATGTTATCCAGTCAAATGATAATCAGCATGCCTAAGAGACAAACCTTTCAGGTATAGGGGAATACATCTGTTGTGTGTATATTGCTTACCCACATCCGAGAGAAGGTGTGTTCAGCTGCAATATAAACTTTGTGCAAAAGTAAAACTCAGGAGAAATATAGAGAATACTTTCTAAGGAGGCATGGGAAGTTAATTCTTTATTGTTCAAGTTGAGAAAATTCAGAATGTGTTCAGGTAATGTTATATTAACTTTATTAAGGATGTAAAACAAATTTAGCAATGTAGTTAATTTTCTTGAATCAAAGAAAATAAGACGAAATGAGAGGGAGTGTATGAATGGGGGTGGAGATGGGGAGAGGTGGGGTTCACATCTCCATAATTAGCACAAGAACATTCAATACAGGACTGCTCTAGTTTCTGTAAAGTAACTCCCGAAAGATTTTTATATGCTTCTTTTTCAAGTGAAGCTGTCACAGGAACAAACACATTTGGTGAAGGGAGAATAAGGCAAAAACCAACCCAACTGCAAGACAGACAAAATAAAGGAGCTGACTTAGCTTTTCTGAAAGTATTTGCATCTTCTCAATGCGTCTAAATTGTTTTGAGAAGATTTTACGCTGGTTACTAAAATCAGTTTGACTATTTTCAAACTGAATTTCAATTTTTTGTTTCCCTCTTGGATTCTTTTTAGATCCTTTCATGTCATTATTTTTATCCAGTTCTCAAAATATATTTGACATTTAAGGTTTGGTTGATATATACAATGAAAATAGCATCTTTCATTTCAGTAGAATATGACCAGTTATGAACTGCTTTAATGACTGCTAGTCATGATCCACAGTAGATAACCCACTTGCTTTCTGGTGCTGTAGAACAGACTTCATATTCAAAATACAGCCAGTGACTAGATAGGACCATTTATGACACGGGTGCTCTAAGGAATTGCTCTAAGGAATTAGGTTCTAATTATCAATTACACTTCTCTGACTTCCTAACCATTTCTTAGTGAACAATGATAGAGCTTATTTTATCCTCTTTTACATTAGGGGACATATCCCAAAACAGAGACAAAGGAAATTATGTCAAGCTACAAAAATAATTATTTAAAGAGGTAAGGAAATTGTGTTGAAATGATGAAAAGCTGCAAAGTGAATGGGAGGAATATACTTGAATACCAAGGATTGACTTAAGAGTTCAGGGCTCTTCTTTCCCAATGAACTTTGAAGACTTCATCTTAGAATTACAAAAATGTAGGAAAGTAGGTTCTGCGACATGACAAAAATGACAAAAATATTTAAGAGAAACTTTATAAACAAAAAGTGCATATATTCCCAGAGGGACAACATTTTGAAATAATGAAGGTTGTCCTGATGTGTTAAGTCTCAAAATAATCAGATTAGGCTAATAAACATTAATTGCACAATCATAAAATCTGCTTTATGTCTTTATGCAAGTCCTTGAGGATTTATCATTTCTCCAAAGTATTATCAGCATGTGCAATTAAAATCCGCATTTTAAAATTTATGCATAATGTGCCTTATATTATGGTAAAAGGGGTTTAAAATAGACAAGTCATAAACTTGCCCTTGGATGAACAAATGTACAGAGGTAAACAAAATTTCATTTTCTCCAAGTTGTGATAAGCTAGCCACAAAATCAAGGACAAAAAAGTAAAACTAAGTACATCTGGCATTTTTCATAGATGTGCATTTTTTTTCCATTCAGAAACTAAGTATCAACATTTAATCTTGCTGAAAATGGTCTTCAGAAAAGAAATATTTTCTATGCAAAATCATTTGCTATTAATGTGTTCAATACAATGATTAAAGTGTCAGAGATCAGGAAATAATATTGAAATCTAAAAAAATCTTTTTGTTAAAAAAACAACAGAGTAGGTAAGGAGAACAATTTGACTACCCACACAAAAAACTCTCAAAGGACCATGAGTTAAAAGAAAATATAACAAGAAAGAGTTTAGGACAAACTCTGCCACGCAGCAGACAATAAATTATGATTAATATAAGAGGGACTGGTTCAAAATGTGAAAATAGGGTGGGAAATTCCATTAATTAAGCAGAAACAGGAAGGCAACATTTTGGTATGTATGGAGGAAGAAAAGGTAGAAAAAGGTTTATGAATGTTATTGGGTTCCTATTTATACTTCACTTTAGCCCCTTTCAGGGAAATGTTCTGGAGCTCTTTCAGAGCTTGGCTGCTAAAGGTGGAGAACTGGTTCCTCTCCTGGCCTTTTGGTCAGTTCTTGGCACTGGACAGGTTCACCAAGCTCTCCAAGCTCCAGTTTCAATGTTATTGAAGGGAAAAAGTGGCTTCATGGGATCATTATTTGATTTCAACCCAGGAAAAGTGTTAAATAACTAATATGGAGAAAATATTAAACAAATGAAGTATTAATATTACCACCATTAACGATGTTGAAATCAAGTGACAGTAGAAAAGGGGATTGTACACTTGGCACTGGGAGAAAAGCCCTTTCACTGGGTGTCAGATTATATAGCTCCTTCTGAGTGCTGGACTCTGTTGTAAGTGCTTGATTTCTATAAATTCATGTTTTCTCTAACAATCCTTACAAGAGAGTATACACATCATTTTCACCTTACAGACAGGAAACTGAGGCTCAGAGGCATTAAGAACTTGCCAGAAGTCAGTTGATAATTACAAAAAAGGAACTGAAGTCCTTGGAGTTGGTTTCTAGAGTTTATGCTCATAGACACCATGGCTACCAGGGCAGGTTTAAAACCTCAAACCTGTAGATTATCGAATTACCTAATACGGTCAGAAAACTTAGAAAAATGGCGAGGCCTAAAATGAAGGGAAATGTCTACTATAGGTACAGAGAAGAGATGGGTTCATTAAGGAATTAACAACCTGAATATTATATTGAGAAATATTACAAATTGGTATGCTAACTAATTTATACTATTTCTCATTAAATTTACACTATTTCTCTACTAAAGGTACAGATAAAAGATGGGTTAATTAAGGAATTAACAACCTGAACATTATGTTGAAAAACATACTGCAAATTGGTATGTTAACTAATTTACACTATTTCTCATTAAATTTACACTGTTTCACTTTGGGAGGCTGAGGTGGGTGGATCATGAGGTCAAGGAGTTCGAGACCAGCCTGGTCAACATGGTAAAACCCCATCTCTACTAAAGATACAACAAATTAGTTGGGCGTGGTGGCGCGCACCTGTAATCCCAGCTACTAGGGAGATTGAGGCAGGAGAATTGCTTGAACCCCGGAGGTGGAGGTTGCAGTGAGCTGAGATCGTGCCATTGCATTCCAGCCTGGGTGGCAGAGTGAGACTCCGTCTCAAAAGAAAAAAAAATTTACACTATTTCTCTACTAAAGATACAGAGAGGAGTGGGTTCATTAAAGAATTAATAACCTGAACATTATGTTGAAAAACATATTACAAGTTGGTATGTTAACTTACACCATTTCTCAAATTGAATTTATTGAGATATGCAAAAAAGTACAAAAATTATGCCAAATAAACCTAACTTTGTTCATTCCTTGGAAAATCAAAAAATAACAATATATATTAATACCTTAATTTTATTTTAAAGTGTTTTACATCTTAGTTTAACCAGTGATATCACTATTATGAAAAGAGGCTGGGATACGAAATCTAAGATGAGAAACAACTTTCAAAAAAATTATGTATTTAAAAAAATCACAATCATGTGTAGTTTCAGCCTTGTCAAATGGTCTTTTAGAAGTGTCATTCCCAAATCCATGCTTTAAACTTCTTTTAGGTCATAATAAAAAAAACAGTGGATGAGAATTTCAAAATATAAAACCTCAATCCAGATTGGTGCTGTTATAGTAAAATAAGTTGGAGGCTAATCAATGCAATGAAAATAATGTAAAATACCAGTACAATTGGAGAGAAAACACACTGTATTAAAGGACAGGTTATATAATCATACAGAAGAAAATGTATGAGAATCTAATGGATCTCAAACCAACCATTAGTAATGTAACAATGTAATACCTTACTTTGTAAAAGTATATAGATAAAAATAATTACTTTAAATGAATGAAAATCGTTAAAGATCTAATATGTAGAGAATATTAAATAAATGAGCTATTATTATTACCATTAAGAACTCTGAAATCAATCAATATTAGAAAACAGAAAGGTGCGTATGGCATTGGGTAAAATGTCATAAAGATTCAGGATTCAAGTCTCCCATCCGGCCCCAACTATTTAGACATTGATGTGGCTTATGCAATCCTTGGCTCTCCATTACTATGGATAAATTAATATTGGTCACACTATTAAAACACTTTCCTTTAATACATTTTTTTTCCCTTAATTTCTGGACTATTGAACACTTTTCCTTATTTGCGTTTTAAAGCTCAGTTGACCAAACCATTCTCCTTGTAGGATGACTCTATCCAATTGAACCTACTCAGGGCAAACACTGGAGAGGGAAGGTGCTCCATCAGCTCTGTAAACACACTCCTCTCTCGTCTCACCTGCTCTGCAAACAGCCCTTTCTCCCCTCAATAAGCTCTTAGAATTCAATGAACTATATCACTGGTCTCTTTGGGAGATTTCACAAGTAGCCACTTCAGCAGCTGACTTGATACTTCAATAGATACCTATGCTTTCAAGAAATTATCTGTTTGTTTTCTGCAGAGCTGCACAAATAAAGGCCTAGTTTATAAAGGAAAAATAAAGAGATGTTTTATGTTTATGTGCTATGTTCGTTTGGAAAAGGGGAAGAGGCATCCTTTTTAATAAAGTGAAATATTCTGCTTTATGATAGATAATTGCAAGCATTATTTGCAGACAAAGGAAAAAAGAAGAACAGAATAAAATACAAGAATCTGGGCACACAGTTATAGAAACTTGGTGGGGGGAATATAAGGTAATGTTCAATAAGGAGGAAGAAAAAAAGCACTACTTTTTGGATTATTTATCTTTGCCTTTAAGTATATCTGCATATACAGATAAATATGAAAACATAAAGCACATTTACATGTTATGTAAATACAAAATAAGCATATAATAAAGTAATTAAAGAATGTCCCTCTGAAGGTTCAGAAAATAAGAATAGATGAGGTGACAATGGGTCCAAGAAAATGACCTACATACTCTTAAAAGAAATTCAACTCCGTTTCTTTAGGGATAGGGAAACTTTAGCACCCAATCTGGCATATATCCAAGAGTGTCATCATTAAGAACTGAAGTATAAATATTTTGCAATTTTCTGTACTCAGCACAATTTGATCCATCTAAATTCAATGGAAGAATACTCAAGGATAAATTTAAACATCTAAAATTTAAAATAATTTCATATATTACTATCTCTGTGGGGAGAGGCATTTCATGCATGATTCTTACTAGTAACAGAATAATCGTCATTGGTGTTAATCTTGTTTTCCCTGCTTTTATTGGAAAACAAGACATTAAAAACACCAGAACAGGCCAAACATGCCTATCATATTGGTTATCAAACTGAATGTGGGAACATGTGTATGAATATATTGTTGATATATTTGAAAGAGAATATGATGTAAAACCATATCCTTAAACAGCTTTCATAGTTTCCTTCTTGTTATATCCTTGAAAGAATTTAAAAATGCAAGCTCTTCATCGGGACAGATGGCTAATGCATGTGGGGTTTAATACCTAGGTGTTGGGTTGATGGGTGCAGCAAACCACTATGGCACATGTTTATCTACATAACAAACCTGCATGTCCTGAACATGTATCCTGAAACTTAAAAAAAAAAAAAAAAAATCAAGATGAGATACGAGGTACTATGACCATGTTGAAACTTTGAATAACATTTTTGTGATGGTGGTGACTATACTTATCTTAACCAATAGCCTTGAAGTGAGCAGATAGATTTCTATGTAAGTACAATTTTCAAAAAATGCAAGCTCCTCATTAGGTCTTCATGATATAAATTAGCAGGAAAAAAAAACAAACAAATGATTAACAGAGAGGATCCTGTTCAATCACTGGCAATAGCTACTACTATTTCTAAGAATGTTACTGTGATATACAGCATAATGGACTCCAGTAGATTTGTAGAACTTGGTATAAAAATTAAAAATATAAATAAATGAATTAATAAAAAGGAAAGAAAAATAATCCCATGTTTAATCCTATATATGTATGTATTTGCATCTATTTAAATGTACATCTAGCACTGCGTGTTTCAATTTTCCTCTAATTTATAGTGTGTGCAACTGGAGTCCCAATGAATGATGATACACATTTTTTTTTTTAACCATTCCAAGCACATTTTCAGCCATCAATGGGAAAGGATAATAATAAATGCTACACGTATTTAGAGCTTCCTATTGTGCCAACTACCATATTAGGGGCTTCTACACATGACCTCATTTAATGCTCGCAACAGCCTACATGGCAGGTACTACTATCACTAACATCACCCTCATTAGGTCACAGAAGAGCAGTGACAGGACAGTGGGCAGGGTTGGGACTGAAATGTAGCAGTGGACTCCAGGGTCTGCGTGTTTTACCCTCTCTCCTCCACTGTTGGGCACTTGAGGTGAGGGCATGCTTGGTTAATAAAACTTACACATTTTGAAGTGCAGTATGTTTGGCATAAATACCAAAAAAAGAAAAAAAAAAGACTAAAATTTAATGTGACATAGAGTGTAACTGGTTAAATCCCTATGACCTAGATAATTGGCCCCATCATAATATTCCTTGGGCCAGGCACGGTGGCTCATGCTTGTAATCCCAGCACTTTGGGAGGCCAAGGTGGGTGGATCACGAGGTCAGGAGTTCGAGACCAGCCTGGCCAACATGGAAAAACCCCGTCTCTACTAAAAATACAAAAATTAGCTGGGTGTGGTGGCAGACACCTGTAATCGAAGCTATTTGGGAGGCTGAGGCAGGAGAACCATTTGAACCCAGGAGATGGAGGTTGCAGTGATCCGAGATCATGCCATTGCATTCCAGCCTGGGTGAAAAGAGCAAGACTCCATTTCAAAAAAAAAAAAAAAAAAAAGAAAAAAAAATTGTATTATCATTTTCTTTGGATTCTTCTTCGGAAAGAAATGTAGAAGAATCTCCTTTAATTGAAGACAGAAAGGGCTTAGGGGAAGGTCAATGAATAGAATTTTCCATAAAAATGGAAATAGGGCAGTTGGGTGGAGAATGCTAATGTATCCACAGTGGACTTATTTCTTTACCTTGAGTGAGATGAGGGGACCGAGCAAACTCATCACAGGACAGAGAGAGGCAGCCCAGAAGGAGAGGCTGCATGGGGCAACCTGAGCAGGTTTCCTAGCTGCCAATCTCCAGAGAGCCAGACAAGATGAGATGCATTATTCATGTGGTTTTACAGGAGGTTCAACAATGTGGCGATAGAGCTGGGTTTGCTCTCAAACATGAACTAGTTTGCTGAGAACAGAATTAGCTGTGGAAAAAATTTGCTCTGCCATCTTAAGCACTAAATGATTTTACATCAAGTACTTGGCAATATGTGGTTATGGCATAAAAGGTATATTATATTCTTTATGCATCCAAATGTCCACCACTGAATAAGAGGCTCAAAAAGAAACTCCAAGGAAGCTTAAGTGTTCCAACAAAATACCTCAGCTGGCTAAGGGCCTTAAATTAGGGATATAGGTTGGAATCTGTTGGATTTAAAACCACAGGTGCTGTGACCCTTTTTATTTTGTAAAAATAAGCATTTCCATGTCAAGTGTATTCCATGCTGATCTTGATCTATTCATTTGTCTATACACTTGCAACATTTCTGAGAAAATTTCCAAGAACAGTCATAAAAATACATTTTAGAATAAAGAAAATTATTATTAGACCTAAAGGAAGAGAGAGACTATAATATATGAACAGTAGGGAACTTCAACCCCACTTTCAAGTATGGACAAATTATCCAGAGAGAAATCAGTAAGGAAACATCAGACTTAAACTACACTCCAGACCAAAGGTACCTAACAGACATTTATAGAACATTCCATCCAACAGCTTCAGAATACACATTCTTCTCAAGTGCACATGGAATATTCGCCAGGATAGATCATATGTGGCCACAAACAAGTCTTAACAAATTTAAGAAGACAGAGTCAACATCAAGTATCTTTTCTGACAAAAACACTATTGAATTAGAAATCAACAAGAAAAACTTAGGAAACTTTACAAGTATATGGAAATTAACATGCTCCTGAACCAATCAATCAACAATTTAACGAAATTAAAGGGCAAATTAAAAATTTCCTTGTGACAAATGAGGATGGAAACACATCCTACCAAAACCTATGGAACACAACAAAAGCAGTTATAAGAAGGAGTTTATAGCAATAAACACCCATATCCAAAAAGAAGAATGATTTCTAATAAACAACCTAACGGTGTACGTCAAGGAACTGGAAAAACAAAAACAACCTAAACTCAAAATTGGAAGAAAGAAGAAAACAATAAAGGTAAGAACAGAAATAAACAACACAGAGACTAAACACCAATTCCAAAGATCAACAAAATGAAAAGTTTGCTTTTTCAAAAAAATACACAAATCAATAAATCTTCACCAAGACTAAGAACAAAAGAGAGAAGACTTAATTAAATAAAATCAGAGGCAAAAAAGAGACAAAACCGTAAGAGATGACTGGGAACAATTACACGCCAACAGATTTGATAACAGAAGAAACAGATAAATGCCTAGACACATACGACCTACCTGGATTAAATTAGGAAGACAGAGAAAATCTTAACAGACCAATAATTAGTGATAAAATCGAATCAGTAATAAAAAGTCTCCTATCAAAAAAAAAAAAAAAAAAAGCCCAGGATTTTGCTGCTGATTTCTACCAAAATGTCTAAAGAATTAATACCAATTCTCCTCAAACTAGTCCACAAAATTAAAGAAGGAACACTTCCAAATTCACTTTACTAGGCCAGCAAAACTGGACAAGAACACAACAACAAAAGAAAGCGGCCCACATCCTCGATGAACATAGATATCAAAATTCTCAACAAGATACTAGAAATGCAACAGCACATTAAAAAGATCATTCACTATGATCAAATAGGATTCATCCCATGGATGGAAGAATGATTTAACACATGGAAATAAATAAATGTGATATATCACATTAATAGAATCAAGGATGAAAACCATATAATCATTTCAATAGATTCTGCAAAGAATTTGGTAAAATTCAACATCCCTGCATGATAAAACAAAAAAACTCCCAACAAATTAGGTATAGGAAGTATGTACCACAACACAATAAAAGCCGTACACGACAAACCCACAACTCCACAGCTAATATCATACTGAACAAAAGGAAAGCTAATAGCTTTTACTCTAAGGTCGGGAACAAGACAAGGATGCCCACTTTCACCACTTCTATTCAACACAGTACTGGACGTCCTAGTCAGAGTGATTAGGCAAGAAACAAAAACAAAAGCATTCAAACTCTAAAGGAGAAAGTCAAATTGTCTCTGTTTGCAGATGGCATGATCACATAAATGGGCAGCCCTAAAGACTCCACACATAAAACGAAGCCTGTTAGAATTAATAAATGAATTCAATAATATGGCAGGACACCAAATCAACACACAAAAATCTGTAGCACTTCTATACACTATCTGTACAGAAATGTACTAGCTGAAAAATCAAGAAAATAATTTTATGTATAATATTAATAGCTACAAAAAATTAGATAGGTAGAAATAAACTTAACTAGGGAGATAAAAGGTCTTTACACTGAAAACTATCAATCTTCAATTAAAGAAATAGAAGAGGACACAAATAAATGAAAATATATCTCATGTTCATGGGTTATGATAATTAATATTGTTAAAATGGCCATACTACCCAAAGTGATCTACAGATTTACTACAATCCCTACCAAAATACCAAAGATATTCTTCATAGAAATAGAAAACCTATACTAAGATTTGTATGAAAACAAAACAACAAAAAAGGCTCTTAATAGCCAAAGCAATCTTGAGTAAACAGAACAAAACTGAAGGCATCACACTATGTCACTTCAAAATATATGACAAAGCTAGAGTAACCAAAACAGTACAGCACTAGCAGAAAAACAGACACTAGACTAATGGAACAGACTAGAGAGTTCAGAAATAAATTCATGCACCTACAGCCAACTTATTTTCAACAAAGGTACCAAGAACTTACATTGGGGAAAAGATGATCTTTTCAATAGACAGTGTTGAGAAAATTGATATCCACATGCAGAGGAATGAGACTAGACCCCTAATTCTCAGCATATACAAAAATCGTCTCAAAATGGGTTAAAGACTTAAATGTAAAACCAGAAACTTTGGAACAACTTGAAGAAAACATAGGTAAAATGCTTCACAACATTGGGCTAGGCAAGAATTTTTAAAATAAGACCTCAAATGTACAAGTAATATTAATATTAATAAGCAAGCTATTAATATTAATAGACTGAGGAGACAATCTATAGAATGGGAAACGATATTTAAAAATGATACATCTGACAGGTGGTGAACATCCAGAATGTATCAGAAACTGCAACAACTCAATAGCAAAACAAAACAAAACAAAAACCCTAAATAACCTGATTTTAAAATGTGCAAAAGACCTTACTTGACATTTCTCAATACAAGACATACAAATGACCAACAGGTATATTAAAAAAGGCTAAACATAACTAGTTATCAGGGGAATGTGAATCAAAACCACAAAAACTACCTCACTCCAGTTAGAATGGCTACTGCCAAAAAGAAAAAGGAAAGTGTTGGCAAGGATGTGGAGAAAAGGGTGCACTTATATACTGCTCATGGCATTATAAACTAGTTCAGCCACTATGGAAAACAATATGTTGGTTCCTCAAAAAATTAAAAATAGAGTTACCATGTGATCCAGCAATCTCACTCCTAGGTATATACCCAAAGAAAATTAAATTAGCATGTTAAAGAGATACCTGCACACTAACATGTTTATTGTAGCACTATTTACAATAACCAAGATATGGAATCAAACTAAGTGTCCAACAGTGGGTGAATGGATAAATAAAATGTAACACATATATAAAACAGAATGCTATTCAGCCATTTAAGAAAAATGAAATCCTGTCATTTGTGATAACATGGATGGGCCTGGAGGACATCATGCTAAGTAAACTAATCCAGGCACAGAAAGAGAAATATCACATGATCTCACTCAAACATGGAATCTAAAAAAGAAGCTGATATCATAGAAGCAGAGAATAGAATAGTGGTTACCAGAGACTGGGGAGGGCAGGAGGATGAACAGGGGAGAGAATGGCCAATGGGTACAAAGTTACGATGAGACAGGAAAAGTGAATTCTGGTGCTTCTATTGCATAGTAGGGTGACTATAGTTAACAGTAAATTATTGCGTATTACAAAATAGCTAGAGGGGAGGCTTTTGAATGTTCTCATCACAAAGACACGACAAACACGTGAGGTGATGGATACACACACTGCCCTGACTGGATCCTCAGTATACAGCATACATATGTATCAAAACAACCAATTGTATCCCATGAACATGTACATGTGTCATTACAATGTGTCAATTAAAAAATTAAATGAGTAATTTTTAAAATTTGAGAGCTTTTTCTATTATAATTTTAACTGATAGAGCATGTCTGGTGTTGAGGGCAGAATCTGCTAATGTGTAATTATGGTTCCATAGTGCTGTGTCTTCTGGTAATGTCGTAATTATTCTTAAGTTCCAGCTTTTGGTATTATATTACATGAAGCCCCATTCAATGTGCAGTTGAAATCTAATACTTTGCTTCTATTCTTTTCAACATTGCTATGCTTAATGACATAATTCCACGTATGAGGTGACACATCTTCCAGTAATTGGGGTGCATCATCCAGGTCAAGGCCAGCTTTGTAATTTTCAGTATGTGTATCCCTAGTTGACGTGACATTAATAAACATGGTTTCATGATCTATCTGTACAAAGGGACGACAGTTACGATATTTTTGAATTTTACCAATAAACTGTTCTCCCATCAAACGCTCTGTCTTCCTTCAACTAAACAATTAGACTTCTTATTTACACCTATTTAAGTGAATCCACACAGGTAAGCATCTGAAATTTCTCTTTCGTTCTAAGATGACATTTATCGTTGGGTTGATTTAAAATTTCTGACTAGGACCTTAATTTTTTAGCCTAAAAAAAGTGAAAATTTTAACTAACAGGTTATGGAGTATCTTATTCGACTTGCTCCAATAAGGAGCACTTGATTTAAAAATTTTAAGTAACAGCACTTAATAAGTAATAAACTACTGATAATTCACGTATTTGTGAACTCAAGTAATTTTAATTAAAATATTTTTGATACTAGGACTATTATTTATATCACAATGAATAACAGTAATACGATTTTATGAACATGCAGGTCCTACGTAATCCCTCTATCACTTCATTAGACACTGGGCTCTTCTTGCAGAGGATTCAGTTTTTTTTAAAGACTATTTTCTCCACTTGTGTAACTATTTTCACCACATTCTTTTTTCCTTTTATGTTGCAGTACTTGTCATGTTCCTGAAGATATTTAGCAGGTTTGCTCCTTGCAACATATCTATGATAATTCTTTCTTTATTACAAGCTGACACATACATCACAGAAAGCTTGTTTTCAACACTCACTTCAAATAGCATTTATCCAAAAGAAAATCCATCTGACTATCATCACAGCAGACGCTGGCCATTTTCACTGGTTTATAAAAATGCGTTTAAGGGGTTGTCAGAGTCAAGTGTTTGTGTTGATCAAATAACTCCTAATCTGACAGTCATTCATATGTTTGAGTTTGAAATAAAAATTCATGTTATTTATTTCTGCTTAATAGACTTTACCACAAGCAAATTCATGAGGCCCACACATTCCTTGTTTCACTGTACTCCTTATTTTATAAGCTCTGGTTTTAACAAGCCTCATCTCAGATGAAATGTATATTTTATCTAAATAGACGCCTTAGTTAAACTTGTGCCTCTTTACATTTTCATCATGCAGGACATAAATGCCCAAATATTGGGGGGATGGTCATGTAAAAGTAAGTCTGTCATTTCTGCTGCAGTTCACACAATTCTGCTTCCTCATCTAGGGAAAGGACACTGGTGGCCTTCCTCTCTGTTATACTACCCCCTCCCCCTGTGAATGGTCCTGCAAGAAAGATGTGGCTGTCATGTCTGGTGACGGGTACTCTCCGGGAGCTCTGTGAACCAGGGACCACTCTGTGGCATAAAGTGACCCTTTCACCTTTTCCTAGGCTGCCAGATCTCTGGAGCCACCACGCTGGCTCTGTCTCCCTCTTGGAGTCCTCGGGCAGGTGGGCCCTGCTGTACTTTCTATCTGCCTCCCTGTTCAAAGCACTTTATATTTGCCTCCCTATTCCAAGCCTGGGACCAGGGATGCAGGCAGTGCTGTTCCCAGAGCCCACATCCTTCTGCTGGACCTAGGTGAGGGACAAAGGTCTTTGGCTCTTATCTTGCAATGGCTGGCAGAGTTAGGTCTGGGGCGGGAGGATGGGGACCCCCTTTAGACCATGTTCTCGAACATAGCCTTGGGTGATGGCAAGCTTTTTCAGCTTCATGAAATCCTATTTATTTCCTGTGTCAATAGTGAAATTTGTTTCTGTCACCATCCACAAGCCCGGAGTACAGGAGAGGTGTGGAGTAGGACTTGGGCACCCTGCTCCTTGAACATTACATAGATGTTCCTATATTCATGCTTAGGAGGTCTCTAACATTATGGCTACGTAGCTTTTTGGGTTAGGAAAGCCTGGAGGACCTGTTTGACTATGAAAAGGTAGACAGTAATCCTCATCTGAGCTGCTACCCAAGATTTAAATTCGTCTTCATAATAAAGTAACAGGCGTGGATGGATTACTTATGACAGCTAAGAAGAAAGGAGAGATGAAGAAGGAAGGTCTAGAGGAGAGATGGGAAAAGATGGCGGTAGGTGAAATCTTAGGGGAAAAGCTAATTGAGAAATCCCCTTTGGTGGGAAAGCTAAGGGATCTAACATGTCTTATCTTCAATGTCTGAAGTTTTTTTCTGGTCTTCTCTGTGCAGTTATCTCCCTGCCTCTCTCTCAGCCCTAGAATAGTCTCTTACTCAGGATAACCTTAGTGGTGTTTTCAGTAAGGAAAGCCCAGGGGTGAGGTCAGCATGGGGCAGAGCAGGGCAGAAAGAGTAGATTGGCCACCAGAGCCAGAGTCATGCCCATGAACGCGAGCTGGTACAGAGGACAGCTGTAGCACTGAATGAGGAGTGATCACACTCATACTTTCCCTTGGTGTGATTCCATTCACATCCATACCTTTCCATGCCCCCACTTGCTACCCATAAAAGAGAGGAAGGCCACTTTAGCGGGGACATGAGCAGGAGAGTGAGGGGCAACTCAGTCCCTCATTTCAATGTCTGGGTTTTTTTGAAATATGCACGTAGCCTGTATATTACCTTCCAATACCGGTTAATTTTTCAGATGTTTATGTCTTTATCTGAAACAAAACTGAACATGCTTAAGGACAAGGAGTAGATTTTAAGCCTCTTTGAATCTGCCAGTACATCTAGCACACAGAGTATCTTCAACAGATATTATTTAACAGGATATAGGAGACCATGAAGCTCCAGAGATGAAAATAAATGTCTATTTTGTTTTTAAATGATGATTTTTACAAATGTAGTCAACAAAGCCCCGGATCTAAGGTAAGACTGCCTAAGTATGAAAGTTTATTTGTTTGTTTGTTTGTTTATTTATTTACTTATTTAGATGGCGCTTCGCTCTTGTTGCCCAGGCTGGAGTACAGTGGCATGATCTCGGCTCACTGCAACCTCCACCTCCCGGCTTCAAGCGATTCTCCTGCCTCAGCATCCCGAGTAGCTGGGATTACCGGTGCTCATCATCATGCCTGGCTAATTTTTGTACTTTTAGTAGAGACAGGGTTTCACCATGTTGACCAAGCTGGTCTGAAACTCCTGACCTCAAGTGATCCACCTGCCTTGGCCTCCCAAAGTGCTGGGATGACAAGTGGGAGCTACTGCACCTGGCCTATTTGTTTATTTTTAATAGAGATGGGGTCTGACTATGTTGCCCAGTCTGGTCTTGAACTCCTAGGCTCAAGCAATTCTCTCATCTAGGCCTCCCAAAGTGTTCAAATGATAGGTGTGAGCCACCATGCCCAGCCTCTATGAAGGTTTAAAGGCTGGTTCCACACAACCTGTGTGACCTTGGCATATCACTCAACATCTCTGCCTTGGTTTTCTGATCCAAAAAGCAAGCATTGAGTATCGTAACAGCACCTCCTTCCAAGGACTGTTCTGGGGGTTGGTAAAATACCCAAAGCATTTGACACACTCCCTGGAAGCAGTTACAAGCTACATGTGTCCCCACCAAAGGGGATTTCTCGGTTAGCTTCTCCTTTTAGGCTCCACCTACCACCATCTTTTTCCATCTCTCCTCCAGCCCTTTCTTCTTCATCTTGCCATTGTTTGTCCAGCCTCGCATGCTTGTTTCTATGACACCATCTAATAATTCCCTAATTGTTGAGGCATGTCTACTTTTCTTCATTCCCAAGTGTTGACCCCTGGAAGGGAAGCAACTGGCCTTCGATCTTCCTGCCCCACTTCTCTTGCAGTATCATCTGGAAATGCTTTATGAATTGTGCTGAAAGACCTCCAGCTGGTGGTCTATTCTTAAGGGCAGAAAGATAAGACCAGTTGCTCCAGTCCCCTCAGTCACCTATCTGAGCTAAGAGCCAGAGGCCATGAACATTTTAAGTCTGGTAGGCCTCATAAGAACCCGTCCTCTTCTTTGAAGGAATTAGGGTATCTGCTTTAGGCCTGCAAGTCTCTTAGAGGTCTGTACCAGTGGTCTCCAGGGTAGGGGTATGTACAACACAGATGACCCCCACAAAGATACTTGGAAGCAAACTTATAATGTTTTTTTACGGCTACTGGATAACTATATTTAATCTTTACTTCTTTGTAATCTCCATTTTTATGGGTGTTACACTAGACAGAATTTAATATATATGATGTCTTTAATATCTAAATAAAGAGACATATACACATATTAAAGGCATTGTCTCATACATTCAGGTTGTGATACAGTTTCTGTGGCTGTGAAAATGTGAAGACATGAAATTATATGAATCAGGTATAGACACAGGGGTAACCTTGTTGGATGCAGGGAAGAGAGAGTTTGTGGCTTTATGCTTAGAAGCTGGAGAGACGTAGCTTCTCCTCCTCCACTTGTGGTCCTAAGAGGTCATCCAGGCACTTCTGGAAATTTCCATTGTATTATGTCAATCAGCATGTTTTCTCAAAATTGCCTTAAGCTCAAAGGTGCAGGCTGGGTTGGGGTCTTGGACATCTGAATGTCACAATTGTAGCACATCTCTGCCACAGCTATTACCAGGAAAAGCCCCCAGCAAATGGGTTTCACCTTTGAAGCAGTTAGATGGTACTATTGCCTTCCTCATAGGCGGTAGGAAAAAAACACTTCTTCATTCTGGATAGCTCTCCATTGATGGCTTGGAGCAGGGGACAGCAAATTTTTCCTGTCAAGGGCCAGATAGCAAATATTCTTGGTTTTGCCAACCATATGGTCTCTGTCACGGGCACTTCACTCTGCCCCTGCAGGGCCCAAGCCACCGTGGATGATAAATAAATGAATGGGTATGGCTGCATCCCAATAACTTTATTGATGGATACTGAAGTTTGAATTTCATATAATTTTAACATATTACAGAACATTAATCATCTTTTGATTTCCCTCCCCAACCATTTAAAAATGCAATCATCATTCTTAGCTCATGGGCACTACTAAAACAGATGGTGACCTACAACTGGTCCATGGGTCATTGTTCGTTGACGCTGACTCAGAGAAAACACTATCACACTAGAATTTTTTTTTTTTAAGTGTGGATATCTTCCCTGTGTTTAATGTGATATAGATGAATTAAGGTTTTTCTTTTTTCTTATGTAGCTAATTTTTCATTAAGTTCCTGGAAGTTTATTAATAAGGGATAATTCTAAGAGCATATGAATATGGAAGAGAGAATCAACATAATCTCTTTTGTTGTCAGTTTTTATTCAAATTAGATATTGAATGTCACTGTGGTTATCTTCTTCTTTTATAAGATGTGCATAAAAATAAAATTACCTCACTTAATAACATGCAAAACTAAATGCTAAAGTAACCCACCTCCAGGCAGGAGTGGATCTAACAGGCTGAAGGTGAAAAAAAATCTGACAGAAGAATAAATGGGCATTCTTTTCCATCAAATCCAAGAGATGTATTATTAATATGGGGTGGCATTTATGATGTCAAAAATAAAATAAAGAGTATTTTGTGCCTTTCTCCCTATGATTCAGTGAAATACTGTAATGTAAATATCAATAATCAACTATAAAAGCAGCTTGGCTCGCCTTGATTTCAAAGCATGTAATTTAGCATCATAATGCAGTTTAAGAAAATTGCCATGCTCTACTTAGCGGTCACTAGAAATTCCAATAGTCTGAGGATGTAGAGATCTGTGTGCCAGGTTCCGAAGCATAGAGCCAGCTCTGCCAGCCTCAGTCTCTGCTGGCGCTCAGACATATCATTAGGAAAGAAGGAGAGAGCTGTACTGTCTGCAGACCAGCAACACAGTCATTCCAGTTTACTTAGCAATGTGCAGCTTGATAATAAATGCAATTCTCAACCTGTTTTTAATTACATCGATTTTAGAGTTAAGATAAGTGTTCTCTAGCAATCTAATTATGACATTTGACAGATTATGTTGCCAATTGCTCCAGATACTGGAAAACACTTGCGTTTTGTCATGTGACCTGTGGCTGTATTCAATTGAAAATATATATTTAATCTAGGAGAGCTATATAATTGATTGAACCATTTGCAATTGCCAACATCCAACCTTCACACAATAATTCTGTGATTCAATCTATTAGTATGTATGAAATAAATTGTCTGCCTTTCAAAATATGCTACATGTTTAGCAAATATGTTTTTGTTCCAAGCTTGTCAAATAGGTAGACAATATCATGAAAAAAAACTCTTACTATCATCAAGCATATGTCTTTCACGTCCTACGAATGACTATGTCCTCGGGGTACTTATATTCATTAAATAAGTGAATAATGATCTGATAAACATTAGTATTGCTTCTTTCAATTTTTCTCTTTGACAAAATGAGCTTACAATTGCCATTTGCCTCCTTTCGTTCAGATTATAACAAGGTAGCCTGAATTAAAGTCATACTCTGTTTCCACCATTATCATTACAGACATTGACAGAAGCAGGTCACAGTGCTTGTGGGGCCAGTAGACACACAGACACACACCTTTCATTTGGGAGTGTTACTGAAGCTCCCACGCAGAGCCCACCCCCTGTGGACAGGCCACCCAGTGGGGTCCTGATTACACACCTGTGCTCGTGCGGTAGGTGCCGGTGTGTGCTGGCGGCAGAGGGTCCCCCTGGCTCTGGCTGAGACTCCTCATAGGGGGCTTCTGATAGACGCGGTCTTCGTAGATGGGATCTATGTGGTGTTCTGGGGACTGCAGGGCCCGCAGCTCCGGGCCCAGGTGCCCATGCTGGCTGCTATATGAGGCTCGAGACCCAGCTGAAATAAATTAACAGAGAGGCATCAAGGCTCAGGCAACCTCCACACAGAACTTGATTAATCAAAGACATATTCAAATTTTTTTGGACAAAATTGTTGAAATTCTCAGGAAATCAAATGAATAACATGAAATGGCAGCAATACGTCAATCTAATCAGCTTATCGGCATCACCCAGCTGCCTGGCTTCGCGACCAAACATGATCTCATTCTAAAAATGATGTTTCTGAGATAAACCCACATGGAACAAGACCGGTGAAATGTTATTTTTCTCAAAACTTAACGAATGTAGCTAGGTTCTTCACTAAAGGAATCAGGTAGATAGTTAATCCTAAAAATCTCTTATTAGCCCATAGTCCTTGCAGCTTAAATCGTACAATAGAAATCATTTTAAACGATGAGCTACAATGGCAAAGCCATCTTGATGTTGTTCCTAAAAAATGAACTAGAATTTATTCCCATCAGCAGTATTTCCCTGGGAAAAGGATAAACCAAAATGTTTGAACTTACAACAGCTTAAATCCCCGAGAGAAGCAGATATTAAAGAAAAAGGTTTCAAGTTATATTTTCCTTTACTCTGACCCTCTTCAGTTGAAGCATTTACATTTAGCCTGCCTCTCTCTGAAAAAGTTAGGAATGATTGCCACTAACTGGTTTAATGTATAAATTGCGGCTACACATCACTTTGTAGTATTTATAAATCCTTATTTGTGTCACTTCATTGCATGGTATGGGAAGAGGTGCTGATGTGAGGCAATGCTATGGACCAGAGAACCATGAGAAGGTCTTGGAAGAAAGGAAGCCTCTGTACATCAGGAAATAAGACTTTAGGGTGGGCGAAGAGGCTGGCTTGACAGACAGGAAAGAGGACGCTGACTGAGCGCCAATATTTTATCTGAGGTACAGTCAGAACCACTGGAGCAGAAACATCAGGGGAATCATTTGCATTGGGGCAATGAGATGGCCTTGGGGCATCAAGGGGAAGTGGCGTCTTCCATGCTGAATACAGAACACAGACAGGAACCAAAGGAGACAACGGCTGATTTTGGGAATGAGCCTTCAGCTACATCCTACAACTAATCCCCACATGGAGCACTGGGATTTAACCGGCAACTGTCTTTCAGCAGCCCTAGTTCAGCCTCTCCATTCTGGATTAACATGTCAGGGTGCTGGGATTCCTCGATCTTGGCCATATCTCCACAGCTTTCCTTCCATTTTGCCTTCCTCAGGGAGCACTTCGAAGCCAAAGTTTCAAATGCTCGCTGTTAGGTCTGTTTCAGCAGGAACATATAAACTCAAAATTGTAATATTCTTGTCTAGAATATTTGAGGAAAAAAGCCATTGTAGTTTTTAAAATTGCCAATAGAAAAATGTTTTACTGGTATATTTAACATGAGCTACTTTAAGTACACAGAAAACAGCGTTTCTGAATAATTGGAGAAGTGGTGAGAACCCTAAGAATTCAGTGTTAACAAAAACCACTGAGTATTCTGAGGAGGAGAAAGGGACAGGGCAGGCAAGTTCCTTACTTTTCTCTTTGCTGGTAATTAAATTCCGATTTAGATAGCGCTCCGATGAATGATAGATTCAAAATAACTGTTTTGCATAATTAGGTTCACTGCATCTGATTTATCAAATGCCAACATCACTCTGAATATTATCTCAAGCTTATATTTTCCAGGAATATATTTAAGTACAATATACTTTGCGTTCCTGTTGGCAATTCTTATTCCTGAAGGTTTTGAAAATATTGCTAAGGATTTAAAAATATAAAAATTAAAAAAAAAACAAAAACAGTCATCACATCCAAATGCAGAGATAAATAAAAGTTATCCATCATTGGTACATTTAGAGTTGTTACTTTATCATTACTCCTTTATTCTAAGCATCAAAAAACATCCAATGATGACCAATGAGAGGATCTGCTGAACTTTTAACTGGTAACATGGTCTTAGGGTATATGTAAAAATCTTCTTATTACATGCATTTATTTGGCATTCAGAAATTTTCATGAGTGCCATTAATCAAATTGATGATCAAGGGAGCTAGGCAAGGAGGAAGAATCTTTAAGTAAAGTCTATCTATGTGGATATCCATCTTTTGATGTGCTGATATTATTACAAATATAATAATCAAATTAACTATCTGAATAGGACACTATACTTTTTTACGTATTAGAGTGCTCTGAGTAAAACTATAAGCCCATAGTGTTTCCCTGTGTAAATGCTTGTGCAAAATACAGTTACATATGTAAGCATTATGCATAGTTCTGAATCAGATAAGGCATTTTAAAAAGAACATGATTTACACTTCTTTTTATCCACTGTGATCAAGTTTCGATTGCTCAAGGGTGGGCACAGTTATTGGCAAGAGAGACACAGAGAACTAGGGGAAAAAAAAGAGCCAAGGAAACAAAGGTTAAAGATGTCACTGCTGAAATTCATGTGTTCTACCACCCGTATTCAAGAAAGAACATGTTAGATGCATACGAACAAGGCCTACTTTATTTGGGGCCATTTCAAGGAAAAAATTCTCACACAATGTTTTCTGGGAATCTGCTACAAAATGTCATTAGATGGTGTATATATTTGCTGATTCAACTAAAATGTCCTTTTGTTTAGTAGCAATTTTCTTTCATCATTATGGTCTACTTGAAAGTGAATCTCAAGCATCACACTGGACTCAAAACGTCATTCATGGGAATTTACGTCTTTGCCAGGCACTGGAACTCTGTTATTATCACAAGAAAAAATGCTGGAGAAAATTCAACTTTGTCTAAAATGTTACAGATGTCAAGGCCAGATGTTCTTGCCCATTATGCTGGTGGAGAACAATCCTGGGAACCTGGCCTTGACCAAGACCCTGCAAGATGGCAAAGTGCAACCAAAACATGGATGAGCCAAAGAGAAAAGGGGAAGTAGAACCACAGACCAGACCAACTGCCCTGATGGTTTCCCCTGCCATGACAGACATCATGTCATGCAATCATAATACCTGTGTCTATAAAGCATTTGATCAACTACTGCAACAATTCCTACATCATCCAGCATTGATGTCTCAATTTTATAATAGGGTTTTGCTCTTCCTATTGCTTCTCTTCACAGGACAAAATTGGGGCCTAGAGAGCTCAGGCACTGGCAGTTTTTCATATACATGCATTTCTGAAAGTGAGCCTGAAGACTCACAGCTGAAACATGGGTACTCGGCTTACAGGCTAAGGAAGATTTCATGATGCAGGAGGGCTAACGGGTATTGGAATTTCCCTACATATATTCTGTGGTGGTTGCTGCTCCTATAGGTTGAGAGCCCCCCCAAAACTGGGAAGGGCTTTCAAGCTGATCTAGGACTAAGCCTGAGGCATTTGCTGTCTAAGATACTACATGTCCTGTCATGGCACCTCACAGCCATCTCCTCTTCCCCACAGCAACAGGTGTTGAATGGATGACCTGAATGGATGCTTACACAGCTCAGAACCTACATGACTACTGACCACTTGGCTGTGGGGTTGGTGTCGAGGCAGACAGGAAAGGGTTCAGTCCTGTGGCAGGGAGGGAGGTATGGACTCCAGGGACTCAGCGAGGTGGGCAGAAGGGACCACTGGAGAATGAAGGGGCACAAGACCTCAGACATCGCCTGCTTCTATGTTGACACATTTATTCCTTGGTTCTCATTTCCATGTACAACTACCATGAGGAATCGTGACAACATGGCTCAGCCTCAAATTCTACACGTGAAAGGTGGCCTTGGGGTGTTGGTGTTCAACAGCTTGAGGGAAACAGAAATCGTATTTAAAGTAGTAATTTTACTGCTGTTTCCTGTGTCACTTTTGCCCAAAGAACTCGAAATAAGAATATGTGAATTCTGTCCCAGATCTGTCTCTAACTAGCTGGATAAACCCAGGAAACTCACCAAACTCTTTGATCCTTGGTTTCCTCAAGTGTAAAAACAGAGATAATAATATAAGTGGTATTGTTGGAGGATCAGATGAGAGAGATTAAGTGTGAAAGTGCTGTGCAATTGATAAAGCAACATCAAAATAGGTGTCCTCAAGCCACTGAATCTTTGAATCAATAAATTATGTCATCGCATGCATGCAAATATATCTTTTGATTTAACAAAATAGTTGAATAGCTCTTACCATAAACTATCCAAATTTCAAAAACAACTTGAAGATTTCAATTTGAAATAATCTAAATAACAGTCATTTTTCAGATAATTTCGTGAAGCATTATTGCAAAATGTGAATGTTATAGTTTTATCTTTTCTTAAAAATATGTGTGCTTTCTAATGGATTATTTTAAAAACAATGCAGGAATGAATGAAGTTCCTAAGGAAAGAAAACACCGAAATGACCACAAAAAGGTGGCATCCTTTTTGGAAAGGAAGAGGGCATAATTAAATCTCCAAATTGAAAATAACAAACACCTGCTAATTCAGTAGGAAGCCAGTGACAGATCTCAGGGGGTTCTTGACACAGAAAATAATTAATTTAATGGGCACAGAAATTGCCCAGAAATTGCACAGCTGAAAAGGGCTACATATGGCTCACAGCCTTGTGTCTTGCCTGTTCCTGTTTCACACCATGTTTTCCTTGGGTCAACAAGGCTCTGTTTTCATTTGGCCAACAAAACAATGTATTTATTATTTTTGCAATGATTTGCAACTAAATTTCCATGTACTAGATTTTACATCTATCATTTATAAGTACCAGTTAATCCCTATGGATGTATATATTCATTCAACACATTCCCCGAGTGCCTGGGAACCTCCAGGAGTTGAGGATGTCCTAGTGCTCAAGACAGACAAGGTCCCTGGCTTTGAAAATAAGTTATTACATGCAGGAGGATGGAGGTAAAGGTGTTGAAGAAAAATGAGGCAGGGCAGTGAGAAGAGAGACAAAGTGTCAGGAGGTTGTGGTGCTTGGATGGGGGATCAAGAAAGTTCTTTCTGAGCATCTGACATTTTAGCAGAGAGCTGCAGACAGTAAGAGAATGAGCCTCACTAGAGAAAGAGCTGTATGGTTCTCAGGCAGAGGGAACCAGCAGCAGACACGAAGCGTCCCTCCAGGATTTCAGAATATACAGAGAAGTGATTTTATGTGTACTGAAACAATATTGACTTTAAAAGAAACACCAGTAAGTATATGAAATTTTTATGAGTACATACTACAATTGCTTGTACGAACAAAATGATTTTTTTAACTCAAAATTTCAAAATTTTGAAATTTCATGGCAAACACATTTTTATCAGAAGGATTTGCAGCATTCAATGGGAGATCACACAACCTTGGGAGAACTGCATAGCTGAAAATTCAGCTCCAATTACTTGGGTTTTTTTTTTTTTTTTTGGCATTTCAATTTTCATTCCTTAGAATAGGATTAATTCTCAAATCTTAGTTTATTCCTCAAAGAATCGTCTACAAAACTTGCTGAAGATGCTGACTTCTGAATACAACCCCCAAGAGATTCCGATTAGGTCAGCCACGTGGGGATGCATCAATGTACATTTTAATGGGCACCCCCAAGCCTCCTGGTTCTAATGCAGGGATCACACCATCAGCCATCCTGTCCCAAATAAAGGAGAAAAAGAGGAGATGGGCATATTTATTTTCAAAAAATAAGCATCTAATGTGTTACACCTTCCATTTATCATTTGTTGCTTTATTCAAACAATTCCACTTAATACAGGTGATGCCAATTACTTTACGACATTAATAAAACAGGTCCATGCTGTTTTTTTTTAATTGGAATTCATATTATTTTATTTATATACTCTATCATTTGTGACTCTCTAATTTAATGCAAATTCACCTGCCTTTACAAAGAAATATATTTTTGCATGTTTTCATTTTGCAGTATCAATATAGTTTATAAGGACATACTGCCATTTAACTGGTCTCTTCAAATTTAGCACTCAGTTTCAAATGCTCATTTGCAAAGAGATGGAGGGAGAAAAAGAAGGATCTAAACAACATAGTATTCACATGGCCAGAGCGAGCAGGCTTAATGTGTTTGTGAACAGTTCTTTCATTATGAGATAAAGTGCTGTTGTACGGAGAAAAAAAGTAAATTTCTGATGATATGAAGAGAAGTCCAAAACAAAATTGAGGTTTTAAAAATTGTGTAATCAGTTAATGCGTTGCTAATTATTAATGAAACTACAACTTTGAAGGGCAAAAGGGAACTTCTATAGAGAAGGGTGGGGCCTGGACTAGACGCCAGTTTTTCCCTTGGAAATCTACACTGCTGTTGTTCCTTTGTGGACACCCTGATTTTAGGGGTATGGCCCATGATGACAGGTCAGCATCGCTAGGCAACATGGCTTTGCAGGTAGTGTAGTCAGCCTGTACTCTGTGATAGTTGATGGCTTTGAAATAGCTCTTTTCTGGACTTTGAACCTCTTAAAATGTTTGGCTTGATACCTGTTATCATAAAACTTCAGGGGGAAAAAGTGGTATCAGCATATAAACACTTTGAGATATACAAAAATTAACTTAACTTTGGTTAACATTATCTCAGAAATGTGTACTAGGTAAATTGTTGAGAGGTGTGCAAATATTACATCTTAGATCTGAGGAATACCTCATCATGATAAAACTTATCTCAAAGAAGGCACATTAAGAAAGGTGTGCCTCAAATGCTACTTCGGGAGTATCCATGAGGAACTGGGCACATTCACATTCTTCCTTCTGAACTCTATTTACTGAGACTGACTTATTTTATTCTTGATTTTTGCTTTTGACCCAAAACTCCAAAATATCCTTCCTACTCCTATGTTAATTCAAAAATTAAACCTGTTATTTCAAGGACCCCAAAATATTTCCCTATGTATTCTGAATCAAGCCTATCAACTGAATTTCATTTGCAAATGATCACTAATTTGTTGTAATTCATTTGACATCTTATATCATGTTGTTATCAATGTAAAGATATAAGGACACATTTCTCATATAGGTTAAGAGCCGTATTTCAGACTTAGGTTTGGAAGGAGCATTATTAATTCACATGATTTCGAAGATAAAATTGCACTGAAACAAATAATTTCAGTGTAACAGGCCATCCGATAATACAAAATGATCCTATTATAAATCTGTTTTTGGAAAGAAAAAAACTCTCTTCATCATATTTCATAAATGCTAGATTTTCTTATATTGTACTAACTTAGTACAGCTTTGCTGCTATCACTAATAGCTTGAATACTATGCAGTCTCTGGCAGCGTACAAAACACAGAATTTGTTCCTGTGACTTTCCTGATGAGGTTTTCCAATACAATTTATTGTCATGATTAAACCTCATCACACCTTTTACAAAATGAACACTATCAACTGTTGGGACTCAAATCCTTTCCAGCAAAAATAATTTAAAAGCCAAAATCACTGCCCAGGACATCATGGTAAGCATGTCCATGTGATCTCATCCCTATAAAAGTATATGCCCTTTGTTCCTGAACTTTCTTTTTAACCACAAGCATTTATTCCCAAACGGTTAGGGAAACAGGCTTCTTTTGTTCAGTTCTTTTTGCGACAGGCAGGCATCTGGAACATAATGATAGTGGTAACGGAGTATAATGAGTAATGTGACGTCCTGTATCAAGCTTTGCGTTTTTACTTTCAGTGGACGGTTGTTCTTCCTCTCTAGTGAAATGGATGGAGTGTAATACCCCACCCCTCATGCACGGCTCCAACTTAATGAAGAACCAGTAGGAACCTATGGCTAAGCTAGTATTGGTAATAGTGAAACATACGAAGTACACAGGGATGGTTTGACACGTGTAACCAATATCTGTTTTGGGTTTCCTATCTCACGGGAAATAGGAAGTAGCACCAAATTTACTAGCTATGTATTTTGGTGTTTTTCAAAATGCCACATGCATATCAATGCCCTAATTGGAATGCAGGTTCTGGCTCAATGGGTTTGAGGAAGGGCCTGAGGTTCTTCATTTCCAGCAAGTTCTCAGGCAATGCTGGCGCTGCTGGTCCACGGACCACCCTTTGAGAAGCTAGGACATATTTGTCTAGCTATGAATACATACCTGGTCACTAGGAGTCCCGGAGACAGACCATCAATGCCATGGTCTCTCCTGCCTCAGTGCTAGGATTATGAGTGTGATCCACTGTGCCCAGCACCCCTGCTTTGTTAGGCAAACACAAGTGGCCTCAAGAAAGGCACAGGTCAAGAGTATAGCTAGACACTAGCAATGCAGGTGCTCATGAGCCTGGGCTCTGCAAGCACAAGATGTGCTGGCCATGACAACTGTGACCATTCTATCAGCTGCTGCAGAGCAACTGATCTTAGCTACAGTTGGCCAGGCCCCACACCAGGGGGACTTCAAAGGCCTTAATGAGCAGGATAGCTGGGGCAAGAGTCACTTCTAGTGGGGAAAGAGCATCTTTCCATTTTCAGGGTGGACTTTTTTTAAGACAGTACATTGTTGCCCCTTGTTCCTGTACTTTCTTTTTAACCACAAGCATTTATTCCCAAACTGTTAGGAAAACAGGCTTCTCACTACGTTGTCCAAGCTGGTCTCAAACTCCTGAGCTCAAGTGATTCTCACACTTCAGTCTCTCCCGTACCTGGGACTACAGGGGACTGACCACCATGTCTGGGTCAGGGTGGATTTTTTAGACATGGGTGGGCTGGAACATTTTTGCTATGATTATGGTGTTTCTTGGGTGATTCTGCAGAGGCAAGTATCTAGGTTCCCTGCATTGCCACAATACACACATATGTAAGGATAGCTCAGGGCCTCTCAACCCTGAAAGAATATGCATGGCATTTGTCTGGGAGACTTTTTAAAGAGGAGCAATGCTGTGGGTGCACTCCAGACCAGGACCTCAGGGGAGGGGCCCAGGGCATGGAACAGCTCAAACATTCTCCAGGTGTCTCTAAGAAGCATCCAAGCTCTGGATGGCTAGGGGTCAAACTAGTAGATGTGGGGCTAGATGGCTCCATCTTGAGGAGCATGTGTCAAGGTTTGGTCCTCAACAGACCCTTTAAGGCTGGAGCTTCAGAATATCCCCAGAAATATCAATTCCTGAAAGTGAGGGAAGGAAGGAACCTCTTCTCAGATGAGGTTTTAGTGTCGGAAGTTTGAAGGTATCTTTAAAAGTAGAGGCTGCTTTTTGCCCCTAGCACGCTACACCTAGGGGCACGATCCTAGCATGCCTCCTGCTGGGAAGTCCCTGGGAGGTCACAGGTTGTGGCCAGGCATAGATGGCAGGACATTTCCTGCCTCTGCCTTTTCCCTTTCCTTCTGCAGGTCTCTGGGCTGGATCAAGCGTGATGTCTGAGGAGGGTGGGGTCAGTGCTGTGACAACCATGTGTGTCTTGTGAACTCTTGCTATAAAGAACTACTGTAACCATACCCTTCGAGTGAGAGACAGTCCTGACTGAAGATACGGAAAAGACCCCTAGAAAGACTCTACCCAGGCACCCTAAACCCTTCTCAGCTGAGACCAGGTAGAATAGGAAATTATGGAGTGATCAAAATTTGGAATTTGTAGTATCTTTGTACAGAAGAGCAACATGATTTGACTTCAGACTTATAACAGAAGTCTTTTGACATAAGCATGTAAAGAAATTTAATCTGTGAAGGTTAATTTTTACCTGAGAGAAGCCTTGTATTTAAGATTTGTTTCAAACTACTTCTCGTCCCTGGGAGTAGCTTCTGGTAGTTACTGGGAGGAGTGGACCCAGAGTCTTCATCACCACAAACTTCTGATTGTCCTGATGAACTACAGATGCAGGGCAATCTATGACTTGGTACTTTATTAACGAGTCACTTACCAGAGTTTTAATGGCCATATTCACACAGATATTCTTCCTTACCAGTGAGTGGCATTTTATTTCTCAACAGCTGCGTTTCAATACCCCATCAGTGCAATTTTCCAACAGTGCATCTGGAGTCTGGCTTCCAGACCTCATTATTATGGATCATGATGAATATTTCCATGGAAAAAATCCAGAACAAGGCGCTCCCAATCTACTTTTGTTGTTGTTGTTGTTACATCAAGATGCAAAGCAGGCCAGACCTGTGGGCTGAAGCTTCAGGGAGCCCAGAAGTCTCCATTCTGCTTTCCATAGTGCTGACTGCTGTGGGAACTAAGCTAACTGTTCATTTCTGATTATGTGGCTTCTGCCCATCAACGGGGTACACATGAACTTTTCAAGTATGAACAAGAATAAGCTTAACAGGCAAGAATAGGATTAAACATGCAGTTATCTTTGTAAATGGGTTCAAATATTTTGAAAAACATGTAAACTAAGATGTTTTACATCTCAACACCCTAAACAGAGGCCTTTTTCCTCAGATTGTGTAAGATAAGTCATAGGTAGGCTGCACAAATTCCCTTTAAACAATCAGACATTTAGCTTCTAAAATGCAAATTTAAAATGTACTCTCCCCATATCATTTTTCTACTGCTTTGTATCTTTCACCAACACTCACAGAGTGACCTCTGTCATAACTCCAGAAGAAAAAGACACCCTAACTCTCAGCATAATTTAAAGGAAGGAAATGACAAACAGCCTCACAGATCAGTAATTCTCTGTACTTACATTTTATAACCTCCCTATATCAATATTTTATTAATTTTTATTATTTTATTCAACATAATATTCAGCATATATAAAAAGAGTTGGAGAAGAGAGGAAGTCTGTTGTGTAATAAACAGTTCTAAGGAGAATTAAAATTTTCCTTTGATTCTTTTCCTCTCAAAAGTTTTAATATGTGTGTGTGCACTTAGATTTTAAAGTTCAATTATGTATTGGGTTATGTACATATAATGATCATTTGAATAGCAGTTGTATTCATTAAAACATTAATTTTCTAATTCAATACAAAACTGATGAAACCAATCTATAGCTAAAATTCTCCCATCTCCTTTTTCAAATGTTGTCATTATCCAGAGAATATACTGTTAAACCACCAACTGGTATGGTACCCTAGTGATGTTAGTGATGCTTTCTAGTACAGAAAGTCAATTTGTTTTGACTACATACAGTAAATATTACATATCTGAGAAAAGCTTCCAAGTTGGGGGAAGGGGACTGTTTTTGGTCATGTGAATAACAACAAGCGAACTGACTACTAGGGTCTAAATGTTTGTGCTCTCCTCGCCCCCCAGTTCTTATGTTGAAAGCTAACACCCAATGTGATGGTGTTAGGAGGTGGGGCCTGTGGGAGGTGATGAGTTCATGAGGGTGGACCTGTCATGAGTGGGATTAGTGCCCTTACACCCCAGAGAGAGCCAGGTGAGGACACAGCAAGAAGGGGCCACCAATGAGCCGAAAAGTGGGCCCTCATGGGACAATGAATCTGCCACCACCTTGGTTTTGGACTTTCCAGCCTCCAGAACTATGAGAAATAAATCTCTGTTGTTTGTAAGTTACACAATTTATGATATTTTTTATAGCAACCCAAAAAGACTAAGACCCTGACTCAGCCATAGAAAAAACTGTGGCATTATCTGCTTCTAAACAGCTGAGCTTAAGACCTGAATGATGAATGCCTTTGTGTGTGTGTGTGTGTGTGTGCATGTGTGTGTGTGTTCATATATCTGTGTGTGTGTGACTGTGTGTGTGTATTTCTTATTCTAAAGAGAAATAAATACTGACTTCCCTTTTCTACATCAATTTTCCATTTTGGTCTCTCTTTTTCATGCCACTAATTCTTTCCAATTCCTCAGTAATCTTTGATAATTTATCATATTTGAGAAAGAAAAACCCAGTGACAGCTTCTTTCCACAGTATCAAGGGCAATATTTGCCACTGTGCATTCTTGAGTTAGAATTTCTGGAGGGGAAGGCAGGGCATTCAGACTGGCAGTCTTCCTTCAGAATGAGTGGTGGGGGTTGGAGGAGCAGTCCCGACTTCCTTACCACTCCATACGCCTGTACTATCTCATGTAAACCAGCATCTATAACAGAAGTCTTGAAGTTTCTTCAAGAGAACACCTCTTAGAGTAAGCACTGGCTACAGGGTCACCATTTTGGTAGGAGAGTTGTTTGTCAGGGGGTGCCAACTTAGAATTGTCTTGAACACTGACTTTCAAGTAATCCCTCTATCTTCAGCCCATCTCTCCCCAGCCCCACCCCCTCAAGCTCGGCTCTGACCCTTGGGCCTGTTCAGGAATTCACAGAAGACAGCTGACCCACCTCCAAAATCCAGACAGCTCATCCTCAAAAGACAACACTCCTATATTTTAATTGCTTGTCACTCTACTTTCTAGAAATTCTTCACTTGGCTTGCTTGTTGGAGACACTCAAACCCTGGTCTCTGTGGTTTCGTCTCTCTCTCTCTCTTTTTTTTGAGAAGGAGGCTTGCTCTGTTGCCCAGGTTGGAGTGCAATGACACAATCTCGACTCACTGCAACCTCTGCCTCCTGGGTTCAAGCAATGCTCCTGCCTCAGCCTCCTGAGTAGCTGGGATTACAGGTACGTGCCACCACACCTGGCTAATTTTTTGTATTTTAGTAGAGACAGGGTTTCACCATGTTGGTCAGGCTGGTCTCGAACTCCTGACCTCATGATCTGCCCCTCCCCCCCAGCCTAAAGTGCTGGGATTACAGGTGTGAGCCACTGCGCCTAGCCTCTGTGTTTTGTCTCTTTTGTGACTTCATTCCCTATTGTATTCCTGTACTTTTATTTTTTGAGGTGTCTGGGAAATAGGGGAAACAATGAGTGGGCAGAGGATGCCATCTTGAACAATTATCTTAGATAGTTTTCATTTTTTTAGGGCACATTTTCTCAGTTAAAGCATAATCAGAATCATATAAATATCAATAATATTAGAAAAGCTTTCACAGAATTCTATACAAAGATGCCACTTTCCTACCAAAGAACAAAAAAAGGGTCTGTTTACCGCCATTTGATTTACAAGGCTGTTATGAGGTAGGAAAAGAAGGGTAGGTATTAGCTTCTGTGAAGGAAACAAAAATGAAAGACACCAGGAAGACCTTTTGGGCCACCTAGCCATCCCAACTCTTAGTTCTGGGCTTAGGCACTAACTTGCCATATGGGAGTGTTAAAACTGCACTGTTTCCACTTCAGTTTGACCTAGACATCAGTTGGATAGAAACTGGATATGAAGGTAAGCTGAATAGAGGTGCTATATCAAATGAATGTACAAAAGAAATGTTTGATTACCATTTCTGTGAGCTCCAGACCTGTAGGCCGATGAACGCTATTAGACTGGGCTTGATATGTACAGAGGATGGAAGGTTTGCTGAAGAGGTTTCATGTCTGCCTTCCTGGGAGGTGAGGAATTCCAGAGAGATGAGCTTGCACGAAGCCACTGAGGTATGGATTCCCTACTATAACATGGGGTCCCAGAATTCCAGAGGGTAAGTGGCTGGCTGAATAACTGCTTTGTTGGTGGAAGCAGGAGATGGTTGGTGTGTGGAAATCAGCCTGCACTCCCCAAGTGTGTGGGGGTGTAGGATGCAAGAATGCACCACGCAGAAGGGAGACCCATATTACATTGATTCTAAAGATGGCCGGTGCAGGCACTGGGTTCCTAATGCTTATGAGGAAGGGGCTGGAGCCCCGAGGCATGGCCAGAAGGGAAGGCAATGAGTCCTTGTCATTAGGAGAGTGCCCAGGTCTAGTTCGAAAGAATCCTTGGAAGCTCCAGTTGAGAGCAAATCAGCCTTAACCACCTTTATAAGGTTAAAAGTTGATTGACATCACAGGTTGATCATATTCTAATTAGTAAATCTACACTGGAATTTTTTTTTTTTAAGTGATGGTGGGAAAATCTAAATATCTAGCACTAGAATGAGCAGAATGTTCATGAGAACTGTGCAATGCTTGTCCATGGCACGGAAGATTAGCTTTCCAAAATGAATTGAAAGGAGCAGCAGGAGCCAGATACCAAGTTGCATTTTGACCCCATCCCAGGAGCCCTGGCCGAAACAAACTCACTCATTACCCTAGTAGACTTCACATTTCCTTTGAGAACCTCACTGCAGAGACTGCAAAGCTTTCATCTAGGATTACACTCTTTTTTTTCTTTTTTCTTCCTTATATAAAGTGTACCTGGAAGCCTTAACCAGTCAGGGAATGGGTCTGAAATCTCTAAACAGTAAAGATTCAGCGTTTACAGTGCACGATCCACTCTAAATACTGAGTTTTAGGTCCATTTGAATGGGGGACAAGTTAAACATGCCTTGACCAAATTCCTCTCCATATTAGATCAATTTTGATGAAAATCATTGGTTAAGAGTCTCCATTTCATTCATTTCAATTTTACCTCAAAATAAGTTTCTGATGTTTGACTTAACTTTAATGCATATTTACAACTCGTATTTCTTTTCAAAACAGGATTAATTTAGCTATAAATCCCCAAAGTGAAAGGATTATGTTATTTTCTTTGTAAAAGTGAACAAAAATTGGTACCGATGAAGTTACAGTCACACATTCAATAGGATGTTGACAATTTTTTAAGATATTATTATTACTTTCTTTAAAATCATGAGTCACTTAAATAAGCTGAAAACTTATATTGCATTTCTAATCCTTCGTGTTTTTCTCCACTGACACAAAAATATACTACCTCTAACTATGCATCACGTATATTTAAGACTACAGAGATTCTGGGGTCAAAGCGACGTAGGTTCAAATCACAACCCTGTCATTTCTAGACAAGTAACTTTGGGCAAGGGTACTGTTTGGGCAAACATTCTCGTTTTCAAATCTGTAGAATGGGGGTAAAAATCATGTCTGCCTCATTACGTTGCTGGAGACTACATGAGATTTCTTAAAATAATACATTTAATTCTTAATTTATAAAAAAATTAAATCAAACTTTGGGTCAGGAAAAAATAGAAAAAGTAGGTTATGTCGCTGACTAGCCTTTTTTCTCAACCATTTATAAGTGATAATTTTTGTACTGTCCCATTTCAAAACAAACAAGAACGAGCTTTAAGAAGCAGTGGAGGACTATTTCAGTGGTTCCTCCCTGAAAGTGATTCCCTGCCCATTTTTTCTTTGTAATTTCGGCCTCCACATACTTCCCAGAACAAAGTTTCTAACAAGCAAATATGACCATGTCAGTTGTCTGCTGGACGGATAAAATGCTAAGCCCGTTACGGTGGGATGCAGCAGCCTTACCTCCCTCTGCACCTTCATGTTTCACCACTCCTACCACTCTGTCTTTGCTCAAGAAACACTCAGCCGCCGGTTATCTTCCCCTGCCTTCCTGCACCCCACACACACCCTCTCAACTCTGACTTTGTTCTGGCTGTTTTTTCTAGTGGCTCCTTTACAGCTTTGCTCTGGGACCACCTCATCGAGGAAGCATGCCGGGTGCACACTGAACCCCACTGCAAGATGCTCCGCTAGCATGCTCCCATAGTAACTAGCTTCTATTTCACTCTGCACTGGGTTTAAAACTGACCAGTCCTGTGTCCAGTCTGAAAGTAGGTCTCTTGAAACCAGGGGTTATGCCTCACTTATCTGCATATGCCCAACACAGACACTGACATGTTTTGGGATTCAATAAACCTGCTCTATGTCTGAAGCAAAGATGGATGACTTCTTCCTTGCACACCCAAAGTAGTATGGTAGGTATTACTTAGGTTAATACGAGTTAACTTCTATTGAGCCAGAAAACGTGCTGGTACTTTACATATGTTACATTATTTATGTAATGTATGTAATTATTTATGTAACATATGTAAAGTATATTATTTATGTAACATATCTAAAGTACAAGGCCTCTCAGACTTGGCCTTCCACTCCCACCTCGCTGACCTCAAGTCACGTGTTTGCTCTTGTTCTCTCTGATTAACCCCCTGGTCTCCTTGCTACTCAGCAAACATATCAGACACACCCCCATTTATAAGCCCTTGGACTTGCTGTTCCTTCTGCTTAGAAAACCTTCTCCCAGATAGTCATAGGGCCAGCCCACTCACCTATGTGAGGACAGATTCAAAGTTACCTTCTGTATAAGTACTGTGTACTAACTAATGGCATCACTGGAAACCCAAAAACAAACTACTGGGTACTATGCTCAGTACCTGGGTGACAGGATCAACTGTACCCCAAACCTCAGCATCATGCAATATACCCAGCTAACAAACCCAGAGAGGTACCCCCTGAATCTAAAACAAAATATATATATATTAATATATATATTAAAAAGTCACTTCCTAATTAGAACCTTCCCTGGCCATCTATCAAAAGTATTTTGATAATTTTCTGTCTTCCTCATTTGAAACAAGGCCAGGGATTTGGGCTGATACTTCATCCCTGGGATCTAAATCAGTGGCAGTACATAAAAGGTGCTTAAAGGTAATTATTGAAGGTGGCCACGTGCGGTGGCTTAGGCCTATAATCCCAGCACTTTGGGAGGCCAAAGCGAGCAGATCACTTGAGGTCAGGAGGTTGAGACTGGCCTGGCCAACATGGTGAAACCCAGTCTCTACAAAACATACAAAAATTAGCTAGGTATAGGGGCAGGCGCCTGTAATCCCAGCTATTGGGAGGCTGAGGCAGGAGAATTGCTTGAACCCAGGAGGTGGATGTTGCAGTGAACCAAGATCGCACCACTGCACTCCAGCCTGGGCAACGAACAGAGTGAGACTCTGTGTGTGTGTGTGTGTGTGTGTGTGTGTGTGTGTGTGTGTGTGTACAGAATGATGAATTAGTGAAAGTCACTACTTATCCTTTATCTACCCTTCCTAGTCATCAGTGACAAATCTCTAAAATCACAACCCCGAAATTCCAAAAGCTGTTTTGCCATCGTGACCTAACTGTGCTCTTTCAACTAGCAAACCAAGTAGCTCCCAACTTCACAACACCTCAAATGGTATCAAGCAAACCAAATAAGGCATGGGGGTCTCGGAGTTCCAATATTCCTAATCTCTCAGAAGCATAGGGTTTGTCCCTTATACCTTACCTGGGCCACAGTGTAACCCAAGTGCAACACAAGTTATTTTTACAATGTACTTTTACAGCCCCTTCTTAGACACAATGATAGGAGCTGTTGGCTCTATTCAGCTCCATTCACCCTCCCCTAATCTCTCCACAGGTATCGTCAGCCATGTGGTCACCCTCTCGATTGCTACTGAAATGATAGAGTAGAACATGCAAAGTCTACACATATCACCCGTGTGAGAAAGAACTGGAAGCTAAGACTCTTGATTTCTTTCATGAGGTAAGTATAAGAAATGAAATGGCCTGTAGTAGGCCACCTGGACTCCCGGTGCCTCAGTCTGCTCTTCTCTGTGGTGGTGGGCATGGCTGAGAAGGGTGTCATAGAGTCTCATAAAAACTCCACCCATCTCCCACTTCTTGACATGATCTGGTAACTTATTTTACAGAATCATATACATGAAGTTTCAGTACATGTTCCCCCGCCCCCTTTTCTAAGCAGATCGCTACTCCTGAGTCCCTATAGCATAAAGATTTTGGTACTCGCACTTGGTTGGCACTAATAATTGTCTACCTCAAAAATTCTATTTAAGAGAGAGAGGCGGTGAGTGAGACAATATTTTCATTTCAGTGAATGTAGCTAGCACAATTTTGTGGGCAGCGGCACTCCAGCCTGAATCCTGTTAGGCCAGGCCAGTCCACACTGGCAATTAACTGTGCTGAATTAAAGAAGCCCTTGGCCACCTGCCTTGTGCATGCAACAAGTTCCTTTTTTAAAATCCTATTTATCTTCACAGTCATCTATTTGTGTCAAGAAAGGAAGCATATGAGCACAGCATCTGTTACTAGAGTGACACAATTACCAAATACTTCTATAAGGGAAAAAAATTCACAATAAATCCGGGTTAGTTGTCAGGTGTTTCAGAAGACAAAACATTAGTCTTTCAATCATGGTGTCTTGTTTAAGCTGAGCATATGGTGCTAACAGCAGAGAGGCACCAGCTCAGCCTGGTCGCTGACGGGCATAACGACCACAGAAATGTCACCTCCTCTAAATTGGCAGAGGAAAGCAGGTTTTTGTCTCCCCCAACCCAGCCCCTCCCTCCCTGTAATAAAGCAGGTACAAATTCAAGGGACTGCATCATTGCTGACTTTGTCCCAAGTGTTAGGACCCAAGTATATCCAATGGCAGGTATGGGAGAGTCCATTAGTTTTCCCAATAACTAATTTAGCAAAGATGTAAATAAATTCAAGCCAAAACAAAAGGGTAATAATTCAAGGCAATTCATTATTCGTTATTTCCCTACTATCATTGAAAACTATGTAAGCTGAACATCTAATCTGGGAAAATCCCTTACTTTTTCCACAATGAAATGTAGACATGTAGACAACTAAAGGTGACCCTGTCAATATTGCAAATGTTACTTGTTTTGCTTTTTTCTGGATACCATCAACCGGTCTATGGAATGCTTTCCTAAATGTGTATTACTTTTATGATTTAGTCTTTAGACTGGGGCGAGGGCAGAGAGAGAAGAGAGGAGAGAAGAGAGTGAGACAGGTGTTAGAGATTGAGACACCACATTACTCCCCAAGAGAAGTCACTGACAAACTGTAGGCAAGATACTGACTTGCTCCAGGGAAGCCCTGGCGTTCTCTATCTCCTGTCACTACTGCAACCTGGCCGACAGCGCTCCCGGCTTTGCTTCTGCTCTAGCCGGCTGCTGCCTCCGCGCCCCCGCCACGCGCCCAGGTGAGCCGCGCCAGGTGGCAGCGAGCCTTTACCTGCCAGGCTGCCCGGCCTCTGGAGGGTGGCCGTGGCATACAGCTCCTGCGAGTGCTTGCTGTACTGCTCGGACGCGTGGACCAGGCGCTTGGTGGGCGACAGGGTGGCGTACGTGCCGATGGTGGAGCTCAGCTGGTGGATGGGCGAGGAGGAGATGGTGGACTGCACGGTGGGGGGCGAGGTCACGCGGATCGGGGACAGGCCGGCCGAGGACACGACGATGTTGATGGGCGAGCTGGTGCTGTAGGACTTGGCCAGGCGGCTGGGCGACTGCTTGGGAGAGGAGCCGCGCGGCGCGGCGTAGGTGGCGCCCTCGGGGGCCGAGCCGCCGCGCTGCAGCTTGGTGGGCGAGCCGCCCTGGGGCGCGGCCAGTGGGGAGCCCCCGCGCGGCGGCGCGGGCAGCGTGGAGCTGGAGTAGTAGAGCGCGGCGGCGGCGGCGGCGGTAGGCGGCGCGTCGGGCAGGTGGAAGGCGCTGCCCAGGCTGGGCGCAAACGGCTCCCGCGGCGGCGGCGGCGGCGGCGGCGCGGGCTCGGGCCCCGCCAGGTGGCCGGCGCGGCTGGTCGTGCCCTGTGCCCGGGAGAGGAGAGAACACGCGCACTTAGCGAGGGAGAAGCACACGGCCCACACGGCCCACCCGGCCCAGCCCGGCCCCGAGAGTAGGGGCACACCGGGGATGCCGCGGGTGCCCGGTGGCTCTGCGAGCCCAGCTGTGCTCAGGACTGGACGCGAACCTGCGCCCTAGACTCTCCTGGGGCGGATTTCTTGTCCTGACACTGGCACAGGCCAGCTGACTACTGGAGGGAAGTCACGTTTGACAAATGAGACCTGTGTTTGCTTACATGTCGATGTTATTTCGGGAATAGCAGAAGCATCGCATTTGTCACATAAAGATTTTTAAAGGCCCCCCGACAGGGCAATCATGATCTCCCTGGTCGCTATCACGATCTGTTAGTTTTAATGAGAAATTCGGGCAGTAAATCTTTTTCCGTCCCCGCACTCCCCACCCTTGCCCCAGGTCATTTCATTGGATACACTTTCTACCTCCGAGATTGGCCGAGTTACAAACTTATCTGGAGAGCATCAAGAATAAACATACTTCTTACAGTTTATTCTGTTGCGATTGTCGCGTGGATTCTTCTTTTTGGACAACGAAAAGTTAAACGGAGGGAAAAATATTAAGTCAGAATGAATTTGCTTCGTCTTTTCAGCATTAAAAAATTTCTAGAGGAATTAGAGCAATTGGAAATGAGAACACTAAAAAAGCCTCCCTTTTCTAGATTTTAACACTGGGCGCCCAATCTTTCAGCATCTTTCTCTCTCTAGCTCCCTTTAAGAGCCCCCTGCAGCTGTGTCTTCAAATTGAAAGCCATTCGCCTCTCATTTATTTACAAGAACACAAAAGACAACAAGGGCTGGGGAGGAGCTGGAGAGACAGTTGGAGGGGAAAGCACTTTCCTTGAATCTTATCCAGAGACAAATTTGCATTCGAATGAAAACACTACATTGTCAACCACTTCTGGGCAGGAGGTCTCAGATCTTCCAGGCTTTCCCCGGGGAGCAGAGGGGATTTTGAGAGCCTGCTGGTGTGAAAAGGGAATAGGATTGCACACAGGGTTGGAGAGAAGCTAGGAAGGAGGGTTTTGAAATGAGGGGTGGGAGGTGGGTGGGGAGGAAGACTCGAGAGAGATGGAGAGAAGGGAGGAAGAGAAGATTGAGCAGATGCTAGCCATTAAAAGTTTCAATTATGCCTCTCTACCCATTTTGGAATGGCAATTGGCAAATAATAGACTGGGCACTTTTGGTGCACATACACAGGCATTCCAAATTTCATCTGGGATGTCAAGTTCATATGCAGATCTGAGGGAGTTAATTGAGCAACATCAAAATTCTCTATTAGGAGTAGCCTGGCATAGGAGGTAGATAAACACTTTGGTGAGAGACATTCTCTATGCAGAGTGTGTGTATGTGTATGCATATGTATTTATGCACCGTGCATATATTTTAAATATTCTCATACACACATGCAATCCATAAAGCAATTATTTTAACTTTAAGAGTGAAAGTAAAATGTAAGTTTCATGAGTTTATTCAATGGTGTGTCCCCAGCAACTAGAACAGGGCCTGATTCCTAGCAGAGACTCCACGAATATTTGTGGAATGGTTCCTCAAGTTAGTCTCAAGGCTGTGAAGATCTTACATGTGGAGGATGGGGGACAAACACTACAGATGTGGGTGTGCTTACTCTGAACCCCAGAGAAATAGTCCAGCTTCATCCAGAGTCATCCAGGGGGTGGCTGTGATGCAATTTTGCTTCTCTCCCAGTGGCATCTCTGAGCATGAAACATGTATTAAATAGATTGGGTTTCTCAAATCTAGCTGTATATTATAATCTTCAGGGGAGCTTTAAAAAAAACCTCAATACTCATGACTTATCATTGCCATTTAATTCAGTATCCCTGAAGGTGAGACTCATAGGTCAGGTTTTTTGGGAAGCTCAGCAGGTGATTTCACTGTGCAACCAAGTATGAGTCCCAGGTCCCCCCTAGAGCAGTGGTTTTCAAAGGGAGGTCCCTGTTCCCGCAGCTGCAGCATCATTGTGGATGGTCTTTTCAGCATTAGCAAACAAAATTCTAGAGGAATCAGAGCAATCGGAATCATACCCCATCATAAACTGAACAAACTCTGGGGCAGGGGCCAAGGGATCTGGGTTCTAACCAGTACTCCGGGTGATGATGCTGCTGGTCAAAGTTTGCCAATGCCGCTCCCGAAGACACTTGGATTTGGAGGGTGAGGAATGGGCCCCAGAGTCTGCATTTCTAACAGTCTCCCAGAGCAGAGAGATGCTGCTGCTTTGAGAACTACCACTAAGCTGCAGACATTTTTCTCCTGAAGCTCTACCGGGGTTCCCTATCAACTGGGGCCTGAGCAACACTCAGCCATGCAGAACACAGCTGGCAAGTGATGGAAAAGTGTCCGACAAAAATTTCTGAAATCCCTTCCCACAGGAACACACTGAGAAGAAAGAACCCTTTCTCTAAGGTTTCAGGAGCACTCCCTGCTCCCTGTTTACAACAAAACAAAAACTTTTTGTTATATCTCGGATATGTAACGTTAATAAAACAACCTTAGAGTACACTAATGATGCCATTACCAAATAGCATAATTTTAAAGAAATACTAACTAAAGCATACCAATGTAAATGAGAATATTAAGTCAGGATTCATTCTAATATCTAAATATTAGAACAACATGTATCCTGTGAAAACCTTAATAATTTTAAAAAATATTTTATTTTTCTTGTAATCTGTCAAAACATCTAGTCTCAGGAGTACTAAGTGCTGAATATGACTGTCTCCTATGTTTTCTTAAACGGACCCCAAATCTGTAGAAGCCTTGAGAACTGCCACATGAGCTGCAGACATTTTGAAAAGCTATAGCAACCAATTTGAAAGTCTTTTAGATATTATAGGATCTTGGTAAAATTGTGCTAACAATTTTGGCATGAAAAAAGGAAAACTATAAACAATACAATTTTATATACTGTTTAACATAGTAAGTGGTATTGTCCACTATGTACTAAAATGCAATTCCAAAAAAGCCTCCCGAATCCATGTGTGTAAGAAGCCATCGTCAATTAGAGCGCCTTCTCAGGAGCATCAGCTACACTGGTTGAGTTAGCAGCAGTGCTTTCTACAATGTAGAGAATGTTCCCAATCCGTACTGCTCAATATGGCACCGCTGAACACACCGGCCGATTGACAGCTTGAAATGTGGCTAATCAGCTGAGGAACTTTAGTACACACTTAACTTTAATTAAGTTAAACATCCACACATGACTAGCGGCCGCCTTCTTGGGCAGCACAGTTGTCTAAGCCCCTCTACAGTTTACAACAGTTTACCATAAATAATCCAGAGGTGCTATACTCCATTCCAATGGCTTTTAGAGTAATAAATGCCTAAGAACTAGTCTTTGGCTAAACAGAGGAATTTGTTTTGTAGCATCATTTAAATAAAAACAAAATTTAGGGGAGCCTCTTTTCACCCTTGTGCTTATGTTTTCTTTCATTACCGAATTTGATTTAGTAACTCTTTGTCAGTTAAGGATACCTGAGGCTGTCATTCAAGCCTGTTGTACAAGCACAGGATAGTTTATTACTACCCATCGTTGCATTAGAAATAATCGAAACACATTTCAACACATATAGAATTATATTCTTTGTCACTCACTAGTGTCACGAAAGTTCAATTCTACCATAAAAGTATGTTAGCACTATAAAGCTGCAAATCTGATTTAAAAGTTAGAATTCAAATAAAGTTTCATTTCCTTTTTTAAACTAAAAACACACTGCTTCTTTGGGGATATTTGGAAATGTGTGTACATGCAAAGACAGTTGAAATAATTTTTTATTGATGTGTGACTCTGAAAATAAAAATAATGATATAACAAATTTAGATATACTTGCAACAGATTGGACCCCATCCTTGGTCACACAATCTAGGCTGTTGGCAGAGACAATTCTTGACTCTGTCTTCATTCTCAGCTCTTTGGATCAGTCTCAGACTGGTGGGCAACGTTATTTATCTTTCCCATTCCTTCAAAATGAGGAACCCATTTATGAGAAATGGACAAGGAAGCAGGATGTTCACAGACAAACAACCCCATCAAGGAGATGTTCTGATTAAACAGTTTCTGATAGGCAGAGTGTGGTGTACATTAAGTGTAGTTCAGTTCTTGTTTCCCTTATGGGAAATTTTTCAAGAAAAATATGGAACATTAACTCATCAAAGCTATTACAAACTATTTTATCTGTATACAAATGTTTAAGATGGGTCAGATTTAGGATATATTCGGGGTCACAATTTTTACATTACATGGTGTGTGTGTGTGTGTGTGTGTGTACTTAGTGGTATATTGAGGCCTCTTGTGTAATTGTAGATGCATTTATACCTATTTTATAGAACTGTTTAAGGGGAGGATGTATTTACAAAGTACAGTAGAAAAAATATTGAAATGGGAAGTTAGGGAATATGTACATTATTCCAACAGCCATTAATTAACAGTACTCAAGTTTGATGTATTAATTTACTCACTGACTCAATAAACCATTAACAAGAGCCTACTACAGTCTGGGCATCCCTACTCTGAAAATCCAAAATCTGAAATCCAAAAATCCCAAACATTTTGAGCACTGACATGAATGTCACAGTAGAAAATTCTACACCTGACACCTTTGCTTCCTGATGGTTTAATGTATATAAACTTTGTTTCACGTACAATATTATTTAAAATGTCATATAAATTAACCTTCAGGCTATGAGTTACGTATGAAATACAAATGAATTTCGTCTTTAGACTGCGGGGGGGGGGTCCCATCCCCAAGATATCTCATTACGGATATTCAAGTATTCTAAAATCGCCCCCCAAATATCTGAAATCCAAAACACTTCTGATCCCCTGCATTTCAAACAAGGGATGCTCGACCTGTCTATACCATGTCCAAAGGAAGAGTTTATTTTTGAACAGCTCTCAACAATTCCCTTATATGGAGTATTTTTACTTTGATGTTATTTTGGAGATCTATCGATGACGTATTTTTGTTGTACAGAATACTGTCTGGCTCACAATGAAGACACTGTTCTTTGGGGGAGTAGGAGCCCCTGAGAATATGGCACTTTTCAACCAGAAAGTGGCACTGGTCTTAGTGCCGAGGACATTTGCTTCCAGATTCTTTCACGCTGAATCTTCTACGGAGGGAGTCGGAATGGCAGAGGAGTCATAAGGGGACAATTCTTAGAACTTGAAAATTTATTCAGTTCTCATTCTCTGGGGATCTGGCAGTGCAAACAAAACAAAACAAATCCCCCCAATGCTTATATCCAGTTAACAAGAGACTTGACAGCCTGTAATCTCTAAGGAATCTTGACTTCCAATCATGAGTAAGCCCTGTCACTAAGCAAAAGCACATTTTATAAAGCAGGCCCATGATTTATAAGCAGTCCTGTGAAGATGCATTTAGACCTGCCAAGTTTTCTTAAATTGTCAGCAAGGCCCCCAGTTCTGGGACAGGAGGCATATTTGCCCAGGATGCTGGGCAGCCGAGCCGACAGTGTCAGGAATGGAGAACTGGAGCCCTTGTTTTGTGGCTTCCCTGAGTCCAGCTTTACGGGATCAGCAGTCTGCTCCCCCATTCACTGTATTCATCCCTTTCTGTTTTCCTGGGATTACAATCAGACTGGCAAACCTAGTTGCTAATGATGTCTTCCTTTTCCAGATAATATTGGCTGGTGGCACCTAAGGTCACCGCAGGGAGCAGTGTACCCAGGCAAGCACAGGGTTATGACAGGTGCAGCTGGGGAGCACATTCAGAGGAAGGCACAGGCCACAGGGCCAGGGCCACAGAGGAGTCAAAACATGAATGTGGCCATGGACTGGGATGTGGGAGGAAGACACTGGAGCTTGTGTGTGAGGAAGATGTCTCAATGCAGAGTGGTTTAAGTTGTGACAGGGCCATGAGAAAGTAAAAGCAATGACAAAGTGTAATCCTTCAGTGAGTTAAGAAAGGCAGGATCAATCCTGCATAATAAAAAACAGGGCATGGCTTAAAGATGACATCTTCAAAGAAGTCTGTTTCTACTGAAAGCACTCTGGTAAGGTAACTTAATCACACCAGCTCTGTGCTGCTGATTAACAGTTTTCAGAAATTGTTGCACTTTCCTAGTGTAAGTTTGTCTAGAGCTTTGGGCTTGCGCACAAAGACAGACAAGGCGATTTACTCTCACAACTTTGAAACATGAAGAAATCACCAACTCCAAAATGCAAACAATCATATTTAGGACTATATGAAATGTTCCTATAATACAGCGCAGTTAAAACAAATCTACCTCCCCAAATAAGTTGTGTGCCTTGAACTTACTCCCTGGGATGTAATGAATTTGCCTGAGCACGTGCACCATTGCTCAAACAATGTTGACAAGTTTTCTTTTCAAATCATCTTCCAAAGGAATGGCATTCTTTAATTCCAAAGGAAGAAAACTCTGGTACTGTGAGAAAAGTTTGATTTTGGCAATAACTAAATAAAATCATCCAGGGCCTTGTCTGATGATTCTCTTGAGGGGTGCTGGTTTTGGTAAAAGCTAGTGTGTAACATAAGAGAAGAGACAGCTTCTATGCACAGTTTATACACCTTCCCCGAAGTCATCACCACTGGCATCATTACTGTTGGTGAGGAAAGAAGGGCTGGGTTTACTTGGTGGTGATATCCCACTGACACTGAAAGGTGGTGTCCACAACAAACTGAACTTAAGTAACTAAAAACCCAAGGTTCTTGGAAGAAATTCCTTTCCTCAGATGGGAACATCCCAATCCAAAAGACCATAAAAGCAACTATCTCCCTGGAAACAATAATAGAAACCACCCTCACTGCTTTCTTTCTGCCCAAGGGTCCCAACATTATGGAGGATGGGGAGGGAACGAACAAGAGAGAAAGCGAGAGAGAGAAATTTTGCAAATTATTTTGTCTTGGCCAGTGCAGTTAGAAGGCGGTGGCCATGGATTCGTTTTCCCCAGGTCTCTAAGTCACAAGTGCAAACGTGGTGATGTAGATTTTTGCATCCTTGAGTACTGATTTTTCCTTCCCTTTGACCTCCCTTTAATGAAAGTTCATTAGGATCATTATCAGTAAATGTTCTGAAAAGTATTTCATATGGCCATTTCTGTGGTCTACCAGTGGAAAGAAAATAGAAAAGAAATAAACAATGACTTAAGGATCTTATAAATTTATCTTAAAGAATACGTAAGGAGAGATTTCTTGATGGAAACTCTTTCTTAAAACCGACATGAGCACTGGCAAAAATATACTACACAGAACTGTATTTCAGCAAGAGGCTCATTTAATATAACTGCAATAGCCCAAATATTTGCTCAGAAGAGAAAATGTTACAGCAAAACACATATACACCCTCCCTGCCATAAGAAATGTTTCCATTATTGAAACCAAACTAAATATACTTATCCTCAAAGAGAAAATGGAGAGAAAAGATTTGAAAGCAAAGCAAGGAATAGGGATGCACAACAGAGAGTCATCCTAAAACTATCTTAAAAACAAATATTCTGCCACTTTCCTGCAAATATGCCAAGGAAAATATGTGAAACAATATGAATTCTCTTCTAAATGTTGCACAATGTATACATTTACGTTAAAAATATCTCTGCAATTTTTGTGTTTTCCAAATTTATTGGTAACTTTTCTCTGCAGGTTTTACCTAACAACAACTTATTTCATAATTAAGCAGACGGGAATGAAATTGTACTAGCTGTCTTTACCACCCTCTTTATTCAACACTCAAGACAGAGGTGTTTAAAGGAAACTTGCTCCTCCTTCAACTTCCCCATCCCCTTGGCCTTCACATCCACCTACATGAGTGTGTACCAATAAGCAATGTTCCAAACACAATGAACCCATTTCCTTCTGAAAGATGTGAGCAGATGGTGTATTTACGATTATGATATAGCATTAATGAGGACTTTTAAGACATAAAAGTCAGCACAACATTAAATAGATAAGCCAGATCAAAAAGAAATGGAAATTTTGTTTCTCAAAAAGTGTATTGCTTTTCTAGAACACCTACCACTGTTCAGTTTTACTTTAGAGATCTATCATTCAATTCTTAATTTCTTACAGCAAGCAGGTCATTTCCCTAAGATTGTGGTTGTGTACGTTGTTCAATTCTATTGGAGAATATGCAAAGATTTTGAAATCTTTAGGCTTGTGTACTCCTTTGCCAGTGCTCTGTCTACAGATGTAAATTTTTATATTTCTTGTATAGTTTTTTTGCTTGAGGGGCAAAATGCTTGGTGAAACTATTTTATGTGTGGACATGGGGCAAAACCAACATGTTTAGAGTTGGTTTTTGGCTCCTGTTTGCCAGAAGTTTTGTATTTAGCATTTGATGTAATCCAATGGAAATTTTACGTGAGTGGAAGAAGGAAGAACCTGGAGGATAGCCAACTTCTTTATATTCTACCCACCCACAAACCTGCACACAATAATTACAAAACAACAGGCTGGTGCTGGCAGAACCTGATGGATATCTGGTGAACCTTGGGTCAACTGTGAGGGATATGAAGGCAAGTCTTAGCATCATTCTCACTCTTGCAGCAGGGCAATCTAATAGGAAGAAACAGACTTAAATGTAACTAACTATAGGATATCACTTATTATATGACAGAGTAATGTTTTTAACACATAAGGTAGATCATGCTGTTCCTCTGCTTGAAATTCTCTACTGGTTCCTGACTTCACTCCCCGTAAAAAATGGAATCCTACCAATGACTGCGGGGTTTCCCATCACCTCACAACTCCTGCAGCCCACTGTAGCCACCCTGGCATACTTGCTGCCCTGTCAGCATGTCAGGCTGCCCCATCCCGGGGCCACTGCATTTGCTGTGCAGAGGGAGCCATGTAGCTTCCTTCCTCTTCTCCATGTCTTTGCCCAAACATCTCCTCGAGGTCCCTATCATGCTGCATTCCCCCATGCACTCTGGATCTTGCTTACCCCAGTCTGTATCCATTTCCTTCCCATAGAAACCACCACTTTCTAATATACTGTGCAATTTACTTATTTGCTGGGCTGATTTTCTGAGTCTCCATCCCTGCTGCTAGAATAGAAGTTCCTTGAGGACTGGGATCGTGTCTACTTTCTTTACTTCTCCATCCCATGCACATAGACTTATGGCATCAATTGGCACATGATAAACGTCTTGAACGCATCAAAGAATAACCTGGAAACACAAAGGTGAAGGTTGACCTCGAAGAAGAAGGGGTCTGTGGAGGGGTGACCTACACAACTTGTTTAGAGACTTGGGCAGGAGCTTGCAGCATAGCTGAGCAGAGTGCTGGCAGTGGGGAAAGGATATCTATAAGTTAGCTCAGGTCACTTTCTAGAATGGCCTTGAAGTCCCAATGGGAAGGGTAGTCCACTCTCTCTCCTGTGGACCAGCTCCATGAATCATCCAAAGTCTCAGAAGAATGATGTTAAAGAATTTTAGCTGGAGTGATGTCAGAGAACAAATATTTTATGGCAATATGGGTGGCTTACAGCTTGACTTTTGGGTTGATGAGCTGGGGCAATGCAGGTTACACACATATCATCAGGGCCTGTTGTAGATCCTGGTGATGATCACTGAATAAGCATTTTTATGCTGAATAGAGATTTTTAAATACTGAAATTAGAATCTTTGAGCATGTATAATACTCCTTTGAAATTACATTTAAATTTATGAACCAGATAAAAAGATCATTGCTTTGCTTTAGAATTACATAGTTTTTTAGACAAAAAAAATAGAATATTTTTGTTTTGACTGATTATTGACCATACTCACTTGGCCTGACATCTGTTAGCCATAGTTTGAATTATATTAAGCCTTGTAGCAATTTATTGTTACAGGATATTGTAAAAATTAACCTAGGCTTGAAGGAGTAAGATTTAACACTGATCAGAATTTTGAAAAGAAAACTATCGCACCACTCAAATACAGGGATCTGAACAATAGTGTCATTATTGGAATGGAATGTGGCCTCCCTTCTCTCAAGGCTATAACACTAAAAGCAGAGTGAAAACGCTGGCTTATTTGTTGAACGTTTCTCTGACATTACATTGAAGTCACAGGCGCTACAGAATATTCAATAGGCATGTCTTTCATACTTCAGCACACAGCTAAAGTAAATTATAGTAGCAATATCTACCACTGAGCTAAATAAATGAGATATTCCACAATGGTTTCCCTTCTGTTAGTGGAGTGAATTAGAACATTTCAAGTCCTGGTTTGATTATTCAGACTTGTGCATTCTACCCACTGCCACGGAAGTGAGTCTACCAGTAACATTTGCCTCAAACTTAAGTTATATCTTTGAACATTTACATTTATCGACGTCTTCAAACTATAACTCTGATGACTTCAGATACAGAGCTTTGATGTCTTTAAGACTTAGTAACCCTTTCTGATTAAACTTTAAAGCAACTTTGAATGTGGGTGGAGGGACAGGCCCTTTATCTCAGTGGAATGTTTTATCAGTTCCTCTCACCCACATTCCTATCATTCAGCAGTGTGAGAAGGTAAAACTTACGAAGCCACTGATGAACAAGGATGTTTCTTGAAGAAGGTAATCATATTTTAAAAATTGTTTCTGGCACAATAATTTAACGTTAGTAGTGGAAATCCAAATAAACTTTCAGCTCCTGCTTCAATAATGTGAATGTCACATAAATGAGCACGTAGTAATGCCTGCACCAGGCTGTTAACCCTCTTTGCCTCTCACCTCTGCATTCATTTCTTGAAGCCATGTGGCCTGCCAGGTGCTTTTGATACAAAGATGAAAAAAGTCCTGTCCTCAAGTAGCTTTCAGTTTAGTTAGTGAAATGCACGGATGGATGACATCAATAAATTGGTAAAAGAGATGGGTTCAGGGATCACAGAGCCAGTGGTGCATAATGAGCATTTCAGAGGAAGGGTTCCTAGAAGAGACAGTGCCCAATAAATGCAAAAGGGCTGAAACTAACTTTGTCAGCTGAAAACGGTGTGGGGCTTTCAGTTCTTCACTCCAGAAGCAAAAGCACAGAAATTAAAAGGGCTTATGTTGTTGAAAATAAGCTTAAAACAAGATAGCCTTCCAATAAATCAACTCTGGTGGGATGATCAAAATTATACTCTGGTGGGTACCTCAAAATTATAAAAACTAAAATATTAGCATGCTCTCTCTCCTCTCTTCTATATAACACCATTTACATCTTTCTTGAAAAAAAAATTATTTCCAGATAGGTAGCGGCTTCTTTTTACCAAGAGTTGGTTTTAACTGCAGCTAATGTATTTGTGCAGTGAAACTGTAAGATCAAGCACATGCCTTAAAGAAACAATTGAGAGCACATTTAAAAATCCGACTTCACAAAATGTAGCTATGCCTAAACTCATCACAATTATTTTCCAAACAGTTCTGTTTACCTGATTACACATTTATAGTATGTTTCTTTATATTTATAACAAAAACCCAAAGAGGAATCCCATGCTTTTTTTAAGGAGACACAATACTCTATTTTTTTCCGAGTACACTCACAAACTCAGAATGTATATCAGTTGATATCACATATAGACATAGAGGGAGTAACTAGATGGACACTGACATAGTCACACAGGGAAACACATATAAGACAGGTACAGCTGAACAACACATAGATATTTCTAAAGAAAATGTTTGTAACTTAGCATTACTCTATAATTGTACTTTATTATTTCTTTCTTCATTCACAGCACCAAAGGGCATTTCCCTCAAGTTGAGGAACACACAGACAAAAAGGCAGGCTGGGCCTCCACATCCACTGCATGCCCGTTCCCCACCTGTCCCCTTGGAGTCCACTGACACCAAACAGCACCGGGTACCTACCTGGCTGAAGCTCTGGCCCGCAGCTCGGGCTTGTGTGCCTCGGGCCGGGAGCTGTGAAGGGGTGCTTTCCCCCAGGGCCAGGGTCTGGTTGCTATGGTAGCTGGCCGGATACTGGAAAGACCCTTCAGGTTTGGAATTGAGCTGAAGTGCACTCTGGGAGAGCAGGCTGGGCCCTGCATTGAAAGTCATTTAGAACAGTCAGTGACAGTCTCAGTGAAGCAGAAATGACATGTATTATTTATTGAGAGTAGCCTAGAATTATCACATGCACATGATTCCAGCCATCCACGCTTAAAATTCTGAGAACTAAAATGACCATATAATTTGACTCCAGCTCTCAAATGAGATTTTTTTTTTTTTTTTTGGTGGTGGTTTAAAAGTTCTCAAAGGAGTAGATTTTTCAAATGATCTCATCCTGACCTACATTGAGACATTTCTTATGAGACAAATCAGTTAATCAAGTAGTTATTTTGGGATCAGACAATATCAGAAACATTTGAAATAATGTAAAACTCTACTTTTCGGTACCTGTTAATTTCGCTGATATAATTATATCTCCTACTTAATGATTGAGATGCTAAAACACTCGAAACCTTCCAATCACTGACAAATTCTATTGTATAAATAGTGATATAATACCTCAGTGCCTGAAGGGTAGACAGTGTTTAAAATATTAATAGCTCTTTGTACAATGTGGAATTCACCGTCGCCTCACATAATCCCTGATGACTGGTTACCTTTACCATCACAGCAGTGCACAGTAGGAGAACAAAGAGAACATACAGTGTCCAAATTCGTGCCACAAATATAGCTGATATTACAAGGGATGAAGAATCAGTTTCTGGTCTTATTTAATTAAACATTGCATATGAAATTGTGTTTTGTTTTCTTATATTCTATTTGGATGAGATCCTTGCATTTTCCCACTTTCTTTTCAGCAAATTTTCTTTGAACAAATTTAACACTCTCTTTGGCGATCAAATAACTATGGAGGAGAGTAAATGTGCTTGCTGTTTTCTATTGTGTGTGTTTGAGAGTGGCTGGGGTAAGAAGAGTGTATTAGTGGCAAAAACTTGGCAAAACAAGTTTTCTCCTGTTTCTTTGCACCATACTACAAAGTCACATATTCGAATGTAATAATACACATCTAGACTATAGCATAACCATTAAATCATTCTTGATCCCCCTCTTTGACTGTTTTAGACAATAGTATCACTTCTGATAAGTATGAGCAGATTACAAGTTCCTTATTTTTTTCTTTTTAAGAATGGAACATGACTTTATATTTTGAGTGAGACATGATGTGGATCACCTTTCATAAAAATAATGCATCCTCTTTTAAATAACATTGGTTCATAAAATCTTTGGCACTTAAAGCCTTCCCAATCCCTCTGATTTTCTGACAGAACTTTGAAACAACATCAAGATATTTTTTCATCAGTATTTGAAACAACATGAAGAGAAATTTTCATCAATATTTTATATTGAATAATATGCCAATTAACTAGTACAGTTAATTTTGGAATCTATGCAGTTTCTAGAAAAAAGGTAACCAAGGAAATAAAAGTATTTTCATCCACCCACAACTTCATCATGAAGAGTATAACAAAAGTACAATTGCAATCCTTTTACTTTTAAGAAACCCAGTCCTGAGAAAACAGTATGTACCAGATGGTGACGTTTCCAATAGCCTGGAAAAAAAATCATTTATTCCATCCTAATGGTATTAAATCACTGAATATAAGGAAGTCTCTGAGGGGAGATGCATTTAGAGTTTGATTCTGGGCGCCAGTAACATATGGTCCCCATCACTGCTATGGAAGCTGCCAGACCCAGCAGAGTCAAAGAATAATGTCTGAGGTCCAAGTGACAGGCAGGCTGAGATATGGGAGAGCCTCTGGAGGTTGGGCAAGTGGAGACTAACCGTAAAGCGGAGGAGAAGGAGGTGGGCACTGGGAAGGCAATGACAACTGTGGCTAAGGGCTTTACCCTTGGTCCCTCTGAAGGTCACATCTTAATGGTGGGAGTGAGCTATGATGGAAAAGCAAAGGCCCTTTCAGCTGGGTGGTCACCATTCTATCTGACAATGGGGGGCTGCCCACTGAGCCTTTCTTGGCTGTTTCTTTTTTGTACAGTCTACCTGGGCATAATGGTTTGCACTGGCTATACTCTCCTCCCCCTTGAGATAGTAATGCATCCTAAAGTTAAAAGAAGGTTACAGCAGATACGACAGCGCACAGACCTTTGGAAATATCAAAAGAATGAAGTAAATAAAATAAACACATAAACAAAATATTTAATTTCATGGAAGTAGTTTAGCATTATCTTAAAACAGATAGTTGCATTCCTTATTATTTGTCCTTCAAAGAGAATGCGGGAATTGCTCTTACGAACTTTTTTGAATATGTAGTTAGCAAGTTAGATAACTTTGTACATTCTGAATAGACTCATACAATTATCTCCAGAAACCTACAAACGCTGTCTATACAGGATCTTCTAATGACAATGTAAAGTCCCTTTTCAAAAGAATTTCAATTAAAAATATGGTTTACTTGCTCCCAGAATATATATGATAGAATAATGAAATCTATTCACCTTTTATAGAATCAGTTTTGTATTTGATCAGTACTCAATGAAAACTAACCAGGATTTTCTATCTCATTACTGTATTCATACATCTCAAGCACTGAAACCTAGATGTACTCTGACAAAAGTAATTGCAACAATGAGCAATGTATCAGAATATTACAACACTGACATATCACCTGGCAAGGACAGAACAGTGAAGACAATAGCCAAAACTGTGTACGCATTTTAGAATGATGTTTTTCCACTGCTCACTAGGTTTTAAGTCAGTCTCATTTATTCATTCCAATTTTGGAGAGCACAGACATATGAATATACGAAACTGGTGAAAATTTTAGGACAATTCTTAATTACTTTATAATGAAAGTACAATTTAAATGTAACTAACTTTCGATTAGCTTTATTAATATTACTGTGCAATGAGGTAGAAAATACAAATTTGCTGAGGATTTAAAAAGCATTTATAGTTTTGGGCTTTAAATTATGACTTTTTTTCCTCTGGAACTTTTGACTTTATATCAAGCCTTGCTTGGGCTAGAGGTAAAATGAGGCTGTGGTCCTGAACCTATGGAATCTATGACCTGAAGGACACAGGTAATATGGAAAGAAATGGTAGAGGAAGAGAAAGAAGCTGGGCCCTAACATTTCACCCAGGGAAATTGCATCTTTAATGCAATACATTAAATTGCATGCTTTAGCAGAACATCTGCTTCAAAAATTGCATCTTTAATACAATGATTTCCAGAAGACATCTGAACGGTGGGCGGCAGTGGATCATCATGTCCTTCTTGGCCACAGAGAGCGGAAGCCATGCTCCCGTTTGCCTTCAAGACACTGACCTGAGGGGTCACAGTGGCTTCTTTGACCATTCTCCGTGATGGAACAGTCCTCAGAACTGAGCCCAAGGGTTTTCCCAAAATGAATCACCCCGTGAGCCAGAAAGAGAAGGTGAAACCATTTCCTGATAAACTGATAATGCTTAAGACAGTTTTCTGTCTTTGTTCTGAACAAAACCCACTAGTCTTAACTGGATAGAGAGAAGAAATTCCAAGGGAACTACGAAGTTGATCCCATTAACTCTAAGAAGATATATGAAGCAAGGATCTTTAGTGTAACACCAATGTCTCAATATGTTTTCACATGTATGAATTGGTTAGAGACTACACAGCAACCTGTGGAAAAAAAAAAAAAACTGCATGATCTTCATTTTTGTCCTAGAAGTACAAGCAGAGGCAGAGAGAGGTTAAATTGTTAGCCAGCGTCACCCATATGGTAACATGAAGAGGCTTGGATCTTTATCTTCTGTCTCCAAGTCCAAAAGTTGCTGTTGTTTAACATCAAAGCACTGTTTCTTTAAGTCATATATACATATCAGCAGTTTAAGGTTGAAAAAGTCCTGTGTAAACAGAAATCCACTTGTTTCCAGGAGAAAGCTTCATGCCTCAGATTTTGTTGCTTCTCCAGTGAATTGCTGCTTACAGATTCCAGGTGCTGGCTACAGGAAACTCGCTGTCCACTACTCGTGGGACAAAATCAATCTCAGAAGATGTAGAGGTTGAAATGTCACTTTTCTGCATAAAAACTCAGACCCACTTACAGGTCATATCAACACAGACATATATAACACAGACACAATATGGCCAGCTTCTTCTGATCAGATTAACTGAGTATTTTAGAGTTTCCATGATTATGTGCACTTGTTCTGTTTGCATAGTGTTAAAGAGACTTTATGTGGAATTGCTAATATTGGCCTGCTTTAGCTGAACATCTGCTTCAGAATACAGTAGACCTTCAATTAAAGAATATACTTTGTAATAATACAGAAGAGGCCAGAGGTCTACAATATGGCATTCCCGAGTTATTCTATAAGTCACAACCACACTAATGGAGTATCTGAACATGTGTTGAAAAAATTCCAGGACTGGACGTCCACAGACCTGGGCCCTAGCCCATCTTCATATTTATTTGACCACAGATGATGATGACAAAGATGATGATGACAGTGATAGTAATGACCAGTTAACCTTTTTTGAGTATTTAGGAAGCTCCAAGGATTGTCCTGAGCAGTTTCCATCTACTAACCCATTGAATTTTAATGACATCTAAACGAGGAAGGTACAACCATTTCCACTGATGTCGAGGGAACTGAGGGATCCATTAACTGAGCCCTCACAGTTACTGGTGGGCCTGGGGTTAAAACAAAATAGCAGATTGGCTTCAGAATGTGTGTTCTTAAACACACTTCAGGATTCTGTCACGACAAATTTTAATCTTTCCAAATTTGAACACCTAAGCAGATAATGGATGTGCAAGTGCTTGAAAAAATTTTAACTGCTATACAAATATCAGTTATTCTTATCTGATTATCTAATTGCATAGCCACATGGTCTGATAATAATAAAACCTTCCATGGGGTTTTTTTGGTCTTGAAAATCTTATTGCAGGACTGTCCCACACATCATTTATGTTTTCTTTCAACAACCTGCAAGCTTTCATCTTACAAACAAGACATACATGGCACAGTTCATTAAAATGGCCTGTATGCAATAAAACAGCAGCAACAACAAAACTAATATCAGAGCAAATAGATGAGAAGCTAAAATCTTTTGGCACTTAGAGACAGTTCTCTGTTTCCTCAGTCTGAAATTCTTTTTTCCATCAACCTCAAAACTCATTCTCCAACTTAAACTTCTGCTTAAAAGTCACCTCCTGATATTTTAATAGAAAATATTAAGTAAGAATAAAGGAAACAGACGGTAGAATTTATACACAAAAGGGTTATTGGAGATTACAAAATCAATGAGAAAAATTATTGATTATTTCTAAAATTACTGAACTGATTTAAATAGGTTCAAAGCACTTTGATCAGACTTAACTCTGCAGAGTAAAAATATTCTGTTAAAATTTCACTACTAATGATTTCATTTGTAGCAGCAGTTTCGCCTTTATGGGTTCCGGAAGAACCTGCCCATTTACAAACGTACTTAGAGTAAGAGGTAGCTACTGGTGATAAAGTGGTTGTTTTCTCCTGATCTTCATTAGTAACTTATAAAGCTCATTTGGAGGAGTTTCTCTGAGGAGGTCCCCTAAAAATAGTGGTTCATCGCATCTACCATTCCAAAAATCAACTGAGAGAAAAAGCCCAAGGGGCTCGTTATGCAAGAAAGCTTCAGAGTTGATGCAGTTGTTCTATGGGCAGGTATGTTTTTAAATTTCATTCCTAAGCCTCTGTCTCCAGAACATCTATTTCATCTGGTCAGTTGCTTTCAATGTGTAATGCTTTATATGAAAATGAAAACGTTAATGATCCTAGGAATCTAGAAGTACCCATTCAGTTTTTAAACTGATTTAGACTTAACCAATGTCCTTGGCTTAATTAGTATGCTTTTCCAAGTTTGACTACTGTGGATGGATACGTATCGGGTTGGTGACAGTAAGTCACTCACCTTCTTTTCCTTTTTTTAAAATTTTATTTTACTGGGATACATGTGCAGAATGTGCAGGTTTGTTACATAGGTATACATGTGCCATGGTGGTTTGCTGCACCCATCAACCTGTCATCTAGATTTTAAGCCCTGCATGCTTTAGGTATTTGTACTGATGTTCTCCCTCCCATTCCCTCCCAGCCTCCAACGGGCCCCAGTGTGTGATGTTCCCCTCCCTGTGTCCATGTGCTCTCAATGTTCAACTCCCACTTATGAGTGAGAACATGCAGTGTTTGGTTTTCTGTTCCTGTGTTAGTTTGCTGAGAATGATGGTTTCCAGCTTCATCCATGCAAAGGACATGAACTCATTCTTTTTTATGGCTGCAAGGTCACTCGATTTCTTTACAATGGTGTAAAATGGAAGACATGAGCAAACTGACATTTATCATAAAAATAACTCTCATATATAAAACTTTAGTTTGGAATGTATACTCAAAGAATTTTATCATGAGTGAGACTGCACATGATATTGTAATCACAGAAGTGTACTTTTCCTCACTCACTCCAATTCCCTACTATACCTTACCAAGTTTTGTCTTTAGATTATTTGCCATTAAAATTAATGTAGCACATAGAGAAGAAAAACATTATATATTTCTTCATAAATCGTCTAAAGAGGATCTGATACATTTGTATTTCTCACTATCAATACTTGTGAAAAGAAATAAAACATTAATAGAAATCGGTTTCGAAGAAAATAAAATGAAAAAGTGAAACTCAGAAAACACTGCGGTTTGTGAATGGGAACACAGGAGTTTAAAGAATCAGTCTTTGATTTCCCACACATCACACCTTTCCCCCCGTGATCTGCATGCCTTGCTGGTGGATTTCTTTCAGGTCTTTGATTCAATGTCTTCTCACAATAGAGGATTTCCTGGCCTTCTATCATTTTTTATTCTAGTGGTTCTCAAAACCCTTGGTCTCTTAACCCTCAAAATTACAGAGGACTCCAAAGAACTTTATTTTATCTGGGTTATATAGGATGCTAGTCACTCAAAATGTTTCCAACAGAAGAATACGCAGCACACATTCCCAGACCTGTCAGGGACATGACATTGTTACATGCCACGTAGTCTCTGGAAATCTTCAACAACATTCGTGTGAGAAAAAGCATGGGAAAGCAAGTATCTCTTCGTATTATTATGGAAACGTTTTGACTTTAAAAGTCCCCAACAGGGGCCACGAAGACCCTGGAATTCCCAAGTATACTTTGAGAAAAGGTGCTCTACTCCACTGTTGACCTGGCTTTGTCCTTCCACAAAGCCATTATGGATCTGGCCCTTCAGTGTTGAAAAGGTTGATTTTGGCCTTTTCTGACTAGAATGTAAATGCCACAAGGACAGAGGCCCTTTGTTCCTGCCATTAATAAGTGGTTAATATATACATTTAACAAAATAAATGACTGGAACATCCACCTGTGCCTACAGTGATATAATAAAAACCCAGTACATTAAGAGTTGGGTGCATCAGTTACTATTCAAGTGCCTTAGTGTTTGATCAGTATCAGTATTCATTTTTCTCTTTCTTCTTCTTTTTTTTTTTTTAGACAGAGTCTGGCTCTATTGCCCGAGCTGGAGTGCAGTGAGGCAATCTCGGTTCACTGCAACCTCCACTTCCCAGGTTCAAGCGATTCTCCTGCCTCAGCCTCCCAAGTAGCTGGGATTACATGCATGCCCCACCATGCCCGGCTAATTTTCTGTAGAGACAGGGTTTCGCCATGTTGGCCAGGCTGGTCTCGAACTATTGACCTCAAGTGATCTGCCCACCTTGGCCTCCCAAAGTGCTGGGATTGCAGGCATGAACCACTGTGCCTGGCCAGTACTCAAATGTTTTAACTTTTGGGGGAATCCCTCAATACATTTTCATAATGTGTTACCGGGAGAGTTCTCTCCTTCCACTGCTTATTCTAAGGCTTTCTCACTGGGGCTGGCAGCCTCTTTGCTTTTTCTCATACCGATGGCAGCTCTGAAACTGTCCTCACTTCCCGTAGCTTTCATCTAATCTTCAAATTTGTGTTTTGGGAATCTACAATGCCTTGACAATTTCAAGACCAGGAAATTCCCACCAGGTTCTACACACATTGTGCTCCATCCCAGAAGATCCTGATAACTCAAGTGTGAATGGGGTCTTTAATGAGAAATCTGCATTGTTTTCTCTTATTAAGCATATGGTTAAAGAGCTCTTCTTACTTGATGCCTTTGCCTATTCCTTAAATTCTTAGGTTTTCCTCTCAGCTGGTGACCTTGTTAGAGAAGGTATAACATGCTTCTGAAACATCTACATGGTAGAAGGAAATCTAACAAAAAGAAATTAGGCGGGGCACGGTGGCTCATGCCTGTAATTCCAGCCACTTGGGAGGCTGAGGCAGGAGAATCACTCGAACCCAGGAGACAGAGGTTGCAGTGAGATGAGATTGCACTACTGCACTCCAGCCTGGTAATAGAGCAGGACTCCATCCAAAATAAAAAGGCCGGGCGCGGTGCCTCAAGCCTGTAATCCCAGCACTTTGGGAGGCCGAGGGGGCGGATCACGAGGTCAGGAGATCGAGACCATTCTGGCTAACACAGTGAAACCCCATCTCTACTAAAAATACAAAAAGAAATTAGCCAGGCATGGTGGTGGGCTCCTGTAGTCCCAGCTACTTGGGAGGCTGAGGCAGGAGAACAGCGTGAACCAGGGAAGCCGAGCTCGCAGTGAGCCGAGATCATGCCACTGCACTCCAGCCTGGGTGACAGAGCAAGACCCTGTCTCAAAAAAAAAAAAAAAAAAAAAGAAAAAGAAAAAGAAAAAGAAAAAGAAATTAAACACCAGCTGAGAAACAGATAGAAATACTTTCTGGAAGGGAGGATAGTTACAGGTTCCTGAAGGATTTTATTATTTCCTGTGGGCCACCTATGTGTTTTCCCTCAGTTTTTGCCCTCACCTTCCATTTTTGCCACTGCTAACCTCCCATTACTTTCATACACCCAAGGTAGGGGGGAAAGTAAGTGTAAGTGAATTTCAAAAGGAATGGTAGCATCAGCCAACTTTAGACCTGGACACCATGACAAACTTCTGGAAAGAACAGTCTTATTTGTATTTTAAAAACTTGGACCTCCCAGCACTTTGGGAGGCCGAGGCGTGCAGATCACCGGAGGTCAGGAGCTCAACACCAGCCTGACTAACATGGTGAAACTCCATCTCTACTAAAAATACAAAAATTAGCCAGGTGTAGTGGGGCACGCCTGTAATCCCAGCTACTTGGGAGGCTGAGGCAGGAGAATCGCTTGAACCTAGGAGGCAGAGGTTACAGTGAGCTGAGATTGCGCCATTGCACTCTAGCCTGGGCAACAAAAGCAAAACTCCGTCTCAAAAATAAATAAATAAGCAAACAAACAAACCTGGACCAAAGAGTATATGATAAAGTGATTTCATCGGGAATGAACAATTAGGATAGCTCAACTGACTCAAATAGACACATTTTCAGGCTATGGGGTCTCCAAGGCCGGGTGACAGTCCTTGGGCACCTCTGGGGTGAGGGAGGTTTTCTATCCTGTTGGGTCTATCGGAGGACCTGGTTTCCACTATAATAGAAAGCAAAACAAAGAAAACAGCCCCTTTTCACTGACCATGACTTTCATTTCTTCAGCCAATTTGATGAATGGCTTTATCATTTTGGTTATTATAATTTTCATGAAAAATTTACTCTCCTAAGATGTCTTCTGCATCTTTTGGTGTTATGCTTACAGGAATTATGAAAACATTCACTTCACAAGGATGCCTCTCTCACCTTGATTATTATTATTACATGAAAACATAGGGAATTAGGTTTTGTAGCCTTTAAATAACCTGATCTCTCAAACATCTCTTGTGAATTAAGTATATTCACAGTAATTAAAATAAAATGATAAGACTGTAAGTCAACATTGAATAATATATTCACCTCTGTTAAACTATATATGATTATTGTATTTTAATTCCACCTGCTTAGAATGGTAACATATATGATTGATTCCTGAGTTTTAAAAATATATTCAGATTTGAAAACTTAGAATAACATGTACCTTTTAACCATAACACTCAGAATATATTAGCTCTGAAGATTTTCTTCCTACTGAATAATGGAATTTTCTAAAATATGACAGAACTTCAATTCACTAATATGCTACAGAAAAAATAATTACTGTTGCAAAACACAATACTTAAACAAATTAACAATCTGTAGTTAAACATACAAGTTATTTTTTTTTCCAGGCTGTCCTTTCTATTTCTTATTTTGACTGACAACATTTTTGTGAATTACTAGCTAAGATATAATCACCCTTATTTCCGAGTTTGTATCTAACAGGATGCACAGATTAAATTAAGTACTTGGTCCTAGGCAATTCAAGTCACATTATTCATTATGTAGAAAGCTAATGGCCCCAAGCTTCTGTTGGTAAATTATTTTTTGTTGTTTTGTTTTGTTCCACTGAAGCAACAGCAATCTCTGAAGCAATTCTCCTAGTGACTCAGAGACACTTATTTGTTAAAATTGAAATTATACAGCCAGTAGTCACAAAAAAGAGGCAGGGTGGCAAAGGTTGTGCACACAGTTTACCAAGTGTTTCAGATAGCACTGTTGAAAATACACAAAGTGTTGGAAAACATTGGTAACTGTATGACCCAATAAAATCAGCATAGCAGAGCAGTTACTGCTTGCCTTGAGGTCAAGAAGATGCATACTATGATTCAGATTTTATTTTAATCAGACCTTTGAAAGACAAATAGCAAAAAGCTTTAAATAAAACAAATTAAGAACTATGCGCTTATGGGGTGAGACTGCTTTCCATTTTAGAACTTTTCCAGACTCAGTTGAGACAGTATTTAGCCTTGTTTTAGTCCCTTTTGAGTGAGGATTAAGAGACTGGTTCTCAAGGGCAGGGTGCCAGGTCCAATTTAGCATTAGCTGGTTCATAGCTAATGAATCCATTGATTGAATAATCACTGACTGCCAGAATCTAATGGGCTTTTCCTAATTAGATGAAATCTGTCAATGTGCCACTGCATATCTATTTGCTATGTTTCTATATGGGAGAGATAAATACGGTATACGGTCGTTCCACTATCGAGGAGGATGCTGTGCTGCCAAGTGCCGTACACTCATTCTCTGCTAGTCCTCCGCATAGAAAGGATGTCTTGCAGCTTGGCTTCTGGTTGGGTTTGGCCAATGGGAGGCAGGAGAAGGAGATTGGAGGCAGGAGGAAAAAGAGATTATATCATTGATTCCCTCCTTGCTGCCAGACTCTGCCGGGGCTAGTTCCTCGATTTCCCTTAGGGTCTTAGGGTGGTAAGGGCGTCTGTCTTCTACTGACTGAATACCACAACATGCACTCTTTGTTCCCTTAATCTTGCCCACCTCTTCATAAATAGTACCTGAATTAAATTCTGTTCAGTTAAACTCTTTTGAATAGAATCTATATCTCATCTGGAACCTCACTAATACAGATAAACATAGAGCAATGTAGATTTTTATTCTATGATCCTCTGAACACTTAAAATTAGCAATACTCATCCCCAAAATGATAGTTATCTACCTAATATGTTAAAATGATTTTCCTAAATTTTACTCAGTTACTTCAGTTTCAAGGTGACTCAAATGGTTCTTAAGAATAATAATATTCTTTATGTGACTACGGTTCAGAATCCTTTGGCATACAACTTTTGAATGATACTTTTTTCACCTGCTTTTTTGTTTTGTTTCTTTTCCTTTCTTCAAAGCAGGATACAGGAGCTTTCAAAAGAAATTATCAACTAAAACCCTAAGAGTCTTCAATAAGACAGTTCAGTACATGACAATATAAACTGACTAATCTTTCTGAAAAATAAATATTTGGTGGTTACCAAATATATTTGGAAAGACCATATTGGAGCATTTACTTTCCCTATTATAAACCATTTGTAGGTAATTTTTGAATACATATTGCAGGCCAACTAAAGTGAAAGCTAAAACATTTTCTTTCCATTTTTCTTGTGTGTAAGTTTCTCAACTAAGAGAGCTCAGTGCTATTATTTGACTTACAGAAAAAAAATCATCTATCTGCTCTATCTCTTCTGACATTGATCTTTGACTATTTTACTTTATATTACTTAATCTCTGCATTACTTTTATCATGTCCATCTTACTAGTTTCTTGCTATTTATTTAGCTCTGTTAAGGTTTTCCCCAAATAAGTACAACATTATTTTGTTTTCTATTTTTAATAATGAAGTTAAGATGCCCTTTGAATGTGTTTTTTTCCCCACACTTCTGTTTTCACTAAAAATGTTCCTGTTTTATTTGCTTGGTAAATACTTTGCAATTTTCTTTATTATTTCCATTTGATACAGTAAATATCCAGAAGTATTTTTCTTAGTTTTAATACTATTTCATTTTGCTTACTATTTTATTATTTACTTTTAATGTTGGTAGATTTTTATCCAAGAATATGGCCCTCCATACTTCTTAACTTTTATAATTGCCTTTATCTTCCAGTAGCTGGTCAATTTTTATACATTTTCCTTGGACATATGTAACAAACATATACTATCATGCAATAAATAAAACCTCTAAAATTTATTTAATCCATGATTTTCTTAATTTGTTATTTCAACATTTTGTGGCTTTGCCTTCTAGCATTCTGTCTGATTCATGAGACGTGCATTCAAATGTTCACAATAATATTTTTAATTAATTTCTTTTATTTTTAGTAATATTTGTTTTAATATTCACACACTGTGCTGTTTAGTGCACACAAGTTCATTAGATTTGAGTACGAGTTTAACACATCTTTATAAGTTAAGACAGCTCAGTACATAACTCCCATCTTTGGCCCTGCTAAGTGATTCTGTACTAAATTCCAATTTATCTCACGTGACTCTTCCAATCCCACTCTTTGCACTGGTTATATTTGGCGGCAATACTTTGACTATTCCTTTAATTTCAACACTTATTTCATTAAATGTTATGAATAACTCATAACTACTTTATCTTTGTTTACTGCAAATTTGAACTTTAATTCTTTTCAGAGGAGAATTTAGAATGCTTACATGCAGCATTAGATTGATATACCTAAATTATCCCTTCTATTTTAATTTGTTTACTTTTTATTTAACTCATTCATTACTTTATTTTCTGTACTTTCCATTTATTAAATGTTACTCCTCCTAAACTCATAATCAAATATATTTTTATGTAAAAAATGAGATTTCCACTATCATCTCCCCCTTCCCCAACAAGGCAAACTATTCTGTTGCTGCTCTCCTTACTCGCTAATAAGATGAGTGCATGTGTTTCAAATATTCATTAAATGTGTTCTAACTAGAGCTGTCCCTACAACAATGAGTGAAAAGAGGTAACTACACATTTTTCAATACAAAATACAGAGAAGAAGGATAATACCAACCAATCTTTTCTTACGAATTGTATTAAGAGGATGCATACGGGTATAAATAAATCTGTGTATGCACAACAATGTTATCCTAAGAGTAATGGTATTACAAAGATTATAGAGAAAATGAGCTAATCTGTAAATTAAATGGTTTTCAAGATCAGTTTGTCATCTTATCCTTATGTCTTCCTTTTGCATGACAAAGCTTAGTGGGTATTGGAGGAAATTTTATTTTTTAAATTAAGGAATAAAATGCTTCACTGGTTTTTGATGTATTACCAGGATAACACCTATTTTAATGATGAAATTTTTAGCCTTTTGTGGAATTTTATTAAGTAAAAAGAATTTTATGATTTATTTAAAGAAGGTTCATTTCAACTCCTAAGACGCAACCATTCTGGTTGAAAAATATGTCATTAAGTGGAGAGAAAGTGATCTTTAAATATTCTATGGAATTAATATAGCAATGCAAGATGGTTAAATACAGAAATGTAAGAATTTATTGCATAGTACCTTAGCATAGTACTAAATAGATAATACTAAGAGTACACAATTTTTTTTTCCTATTTTGTCATATAATTGCTGCTTTTTATGATTTCTACCAACAGTGATGTGTATGAGTAAAACATTGATAGGTAATTTTTTTTTTTTTTTTTTTTTTGCCATGGAGTCTCATTCTGTTGCCCAGGATGGAGTGCAGTGGCGCAATCTCGGCTCAGTGCAACCTCTGCCTCCTGGGTTCAAGTGATTCTCCTACCTCAGCCTCTCGAGTAGCAGGGACTACAGGCATGCTCCACCACACCTGGCTAGTTTTTGTGTAGTTTTAGTTTTAATAGAGACAGGATGTCACCATCTTGGCCACGCTGGTCTCAAACTCTTGACCTCATGATCTGCCCACCTTTCGGTTTCCCAAAGTGCTGGGATTACAGGCATAATCCCAGGCACCGCGCCCAGCCAACATTGACAGTTAATTTTAAGGCAGACATTGTGTTGACTACAAAATATACGATGAGTTCATAAAATGCAGTACTGTAGATACTGAAAAGGATATCAGACAACAGTGAGAATCACCAGTATGTCAGTAATTAGTGCGAAAACTAGATGCCAACTACTGACTTAAAAGAGTTTATACTCTAATGTGAACTGAGGTGGGATAATGTAGGAAGGGAATAGACGAGACGGAGTGAAATGGATAAAACAAGCATAAAAATATCCTGCAATCCTCATTTGATATGGCTCATAACAGTAATGATATTAGAAATAACGACATAATACTCCTATATTTCAACTGTCTTCAAGCATAACTGCTAGGTGACTTACTTTCACCTGTAGAATAATCCTGTGGGTCAAGTATTCCTGATTCCTGTAGTGACCTAATACAGGAGTCCACCAGCTCGAGACCTGTTGTAAGCTCATCTTCGATATCTTTTTGACCATCTGAAATAAAATATTTTAAAGTGATGAACAAACACTTGGTATATTATTCTTTAAGATTTAGGTTATCATTTAATCATGGAAAATATCCTAATCAAATATATTACCTCTATGAAGTTTTCATTAGCTATTCCATCATAATTTTTGGTCAACCAGCATTAAAGCCAAGGTCAGCAATTTCATGTACCCTTGAAGAGCCATAGTTACTACAGAATTGAAAGACGTAACTTCTAATAAATTGTGAGCTGTCGTAACAACTTCATCTAATTTTTACTATCGGGATGTTTTCCTATTACTTTTCTAAGTCTCATTCTAAAGTTCATAAGAAAAGTCATCAGTAGAGATATGTGTAGAAGTGTAAGTGTTCATCAATAAGATAGACGTTACCTTGTGACTGCCAATGAAACTGCTCTTCTGCTGAACTGTAAAAAAAGAATACAGAGATATAATGCATTGATTAGAAAAGAAGAAAACCCTAAAATCTAAGACACAAAGGCACATTAGGGTTAAGCGACAGTGTCTCCGTGGCATTTCCTTTCATTTCTTACTGTGAAAAGGGATTCCACTTTTATACAGTTTTAATTTTAATCCATTTGCTGTATATTCCTTTTGATTCACAAGTATTAGCATGTTTTAAATGGACATTGTTCAGTAATTATCAGAAGAGCTCATTTTTTACAAAGCCCAACCTGTTAGACTCATTCTTTACAATAGTCTATATAGATGCAGTTTTACTCAATTTTAGCTATTTTAGAATAGGATCATGTAGACTTTGTAAGGTAGCCTAACATGGAAATAACGATCTCTTTTCTTATTAGAGAGAAGAAATAAATCTTTGCCTCCATTTAGCCATATCACATTAAAATTTCCATTTAGTTGATTATTAAGAGTTTAATTTAAAAATTATAACACTTTACCACCAACTAAATACACATTTCCAAAAGTCTCAATAATACATCTTATAAAATGACCCAGACGGAAAGGTTTTTCCATATACATATGCCAAAGAGACTGTATAGAGTGGCTCTATATAGGTAACAGAGATTTATTTTGAAGGATTAAATACAAAATAAATAGTTTCTAAATACGAGCAACTCTTCCATTGTGTATGCAAACACTTCCTACATGCCCCTTTTATATGTAAATAATTGGTGAGAAATCTACATGTTAATTCCTGAAAGGCATCGTTTTGAGAATGATTTTGTACACTTATTTCATGATATTTTACTCTGTTCAAGCAGCTTCTATGAATAGCTCATTAGTTTCACAAGAGCATGTGGATTGTAGACCTTTTGTCTGTACCTTAGAGGTGGGTTCTGAATACATTTACGGAGAAAAAGGGAATTCTGGATATAAATCAGTGTTCAGAAAAGCCATGACTGGCATAAATGAAAACAAGAGTAGTCCATTAAGAGACATGTGACTGTTACAGGGTATCTTGCCCCTGAGTCAATCCATACTAGGAAACTGGACAATGGTTTCATAATGATGAGAGCTATAGACAATATTGATACCTGAAATGATAATATTTCAAATTCAGTCCAATGCAACTCTTTCTTGCATCAAAAAGATGTGACATTATATAATACTAACATCTGACTACAAAGTTTAGCCCTTAAAATAGAAACGTAATCCCAAAATCATTTTAAAGATGATTTTAAAAATTATAAAAACATTTAAAAAATTATGGGACAGGTTCACTTAGTAAGTGGAATTTAATAGAAAGTAGTCCCATCTTATTATTCAAGAATCACCAATTCAAAAATCAGAACAGTAGTTATCCTGGTTATTTTAATCCTCTAAGTCTATGGATCGTTACTTTTCAAGAATGTGAATACCAAAATACTAGTGTTTAAAGATCAGTCCCATTGGTCATTTGCAGAAGCTAGACTAGAACTCAGGCATATGGGTTCTGAGTAATTCCGAATGCTTACTTGTGTCAGAATCACCTGTCGCACTTTTTAAGTATATGTATTTTGTGGCCCAACCATAGACCTACAAGATGAAAAAGTCTGTGGATTAGGCTGGGAGCCTGCATTGCGTAACAAGCTTCTGTGACGATCCTTGCATACTTCTAACTTTGAAAAATACTAGATATTATTTTCATTAATCATCCATTATTAATTCAGGGCTCCCCACAACTTCATTCTTCTATATTTTAAAGCTGGACAAATTCTCAAGGTGGTATAACATACAGATAGAAAACACTTCCATATTGATAGTGGGTTGAACAGAGGGCCCCCCTCTCTCAAAATATATGTCCTCATCAAAACCCTAAGACCTGTGAATGGTAACATATTTGGGAAAAGTGTTTTTGCAGGTGTAATTAAGTTAATAATCTTCAGATGAGGTCATCCTGGATCATCTAGGCGGGCCCTAAATCCAATCACAGATGTGCTTTTAAGAGATAGAAGAGAGACAAAAACGGAGAAGGGCAGGCCATGTGAAAACGGGGGCAGAGACTGGAGTGATGCAGGCACAAGTCAAGGAATGCCTGAAGTCATCAGAACTTGAAAGAGGTAGGGAAGGAAACTCCCCTGGAGTCTTTGCAGGAAACCCAGCCCTGCTGACACTTTGATTTTGAACTTTTGGTCTCCAAAACCAGGAGAGAATAAATTTCTATTGTTTTAAGTCACTCGGTTGTGGTAATTTGCTATGACAGTGCCAGGAAACAGATCCAACAAAAAAGTTCTCGTGTTATGTCCTCCAGGATTTGCTGCTATCTCTATACTAGTACTTTCCTTCACCAGTACAGCTATTTACTAAGTGGTTCCTGTATACCAAGGTCCAGTTAATTCACAACAATCACAAATCTCTTCTTTATAGATGGGGAATAACAGATGTAGTAATGTTGAAAAACTTGGCCAAACAGCTCCTAAGGATCCCAGCAGGGATTTAAACTGATGTGTGAACTCCTAAACTCAAATTCTTTTTTTAAAACCTTTATTTCCGTGATACATGTGAAGGTTTGTTACATAGGTAAACTCATGGCATGGGAGTTTGTTGTACAGATTATTTCATCACCCAGGAATTAAGCCCAGAACCCAATAGTTATCTCTTCTGCTTCTCCACCTCCTCCCACCCTCCACCCTCAAATAGACCCCAGTGTCAGTTGTTTCCTTCTTTGTGTTCATAATTTCTCATCATTTAGCTCCCACTTGTAAGTGAGAACATGCAGTCTTTGGTTTTCTGTCTCTGCATTAGTTTGCTAAGGATAATGGCCTCCAGCTCCGTCCATATTCCTGCAAAGGACATGATCTCATTCTTTTTTATGGCTGCATAGTATTCCATGGTGTATATGTATCATGTCTTCTTTAATCAACCTATCATTGATGGGCATTTAGGTTGATTCCATGTCTTTGCTATTGTAAATAGTGCTGCAATGAACATTTGTGTGCATGTGTGTCTTTATGGTAGAAAAATTAATATTCCTCTGTAATGGGATTGTTGGGTTCAATGGTAGTTCTGCTTTTAGCTCTTTGAGGAATCACCATACTGCTTTCTACAACGGTTGCACTAATTTGTATTCCCACCAACAGTGTGTAAGTGTTCCCTTCTCTCCTCAACCTCTCCAGCATCTATTATTTTTTTACTTTTTAGTAACAGCCACTCTTTCAAAATCAAAAGTCATGGAGGGGCTAGGCATGGTGCCTCTTGCCTCTAACCCTGGCTCATGTTTATAATCCCAGTGATTTGGGAGGGTGAAGCAGGGGGATGGTTTGAGGTCAGGAGTTCCAGACTAGCCTGGGCAACATAGCAGGACCTCATCTCTACAAAATCTTTTTAAAAATTAGCAAGGCATGTTGGCACATGCCTCTATTTCTAGCTAATTGGGAGGTCAACATGGGAAGATTCTTTGAGTCCAGGAGTTTGAGGCTGCAGTGAGCTGAGGTTGCACCACTGTCCCTCATCACCCCAACCTAGGCAACAGAGTAAGACCCCTGCCTCTAAAAAATTTAAAAATAATTTAAAAAAATTTGTGCAAGGAAACATGCTTAGGTTGCCACCCATTTTAGGTGATATGAGTGAGGGTGTCAATGGAAGTAATTCCCAGTGCTCAGTAAAGTTCAGCACTCCTCTCATTGTAGGTATTTTGAGGAACACACTCTGCTCAGCTCCCTTGAACATGGATGGGGTCGCAAAAGCCTATGAGAGGAAGTGACAAGTGCCACTTTATGCCCAAGCACAGACGAATAAGCATGAGGTCTTCACGCTTTCTCTCTCTCTTAAGCCCTGTGTTGAGATGCATGCCTGAGTATGTGGAATGGAGACCTCTGCCAACCCACAGAGAACACAGAGCACCAGTGAGAAATAAACCATTGTTGTGTTAAAACTCTGTAATTAGAGGGCTGTTTGATCCCAAAGAATAAATGTCACACTGACCAATACAAAAAGGTGAATTCCTAAGGCATTTCTTGCTCTTGATCTTCAATTTCTGCAGTGCAGAGTTGGAAGAAAATGTCCAGGGTAACCCTAGTACAAATAAGGTGGTGCCGATTTTATGTACAGGTGTTGATTTTATGTTTAGGACTACACATCATGCTATTAGATATTTATTTTTCTGTTCATCTCTTTCAAATGTGTTTCAATTTTATGATGCAACAGAAAAAAGAAGAAACTCTTTTTATTATAATTTAAAAAATATAATTGGAAGTGAATATAAAACTGTCTAAAACACAGGCAACTTCCTTTTGGGCAGACAAAAGGCATTAATCACTTCAATGGTTTCCCTGGTTTCTTTGGCACAGTTAAAATGCATTAAAAGTATGACTGATCATAGAGAATGGAAGTCTCAAGAGAAAGCTGGTTTGGATTTTATTTCCTTTAAGTGCACACTTTAATCTCTTAGCTAGGAGATTGTATGCAATTGCCTATTTATGTATTTGATTCCTTGTTTTGAAAATTGCTCTAAGGTAGATGCTTTCTAAAAAGCAAACAAACTACTTATTTATTCAATAAACATGGATTATGCCTGGCTTTCAGACATTCTCATATCAGGTGTCTAGGAATCACCTGTGGTAAATTTTCTCTCAATTACATAATTCAATTTAATAGAATAGAAAAGTCATTTTTGAAGGCGTTATAACTTAAATGCATGTTCAATTTCAGGAAACAAAGTTTGCTTTTACTGTTGAAATGCTATTTTATGAAATAGAAATCACCTTGAAGAAATAAATGTAAAACCAACTATAGACATAATTTTGATCAGTCCATATGTGTTTGAATACACCTAAATATAAGATCCAGAACCTACTGACTGTGAGAAAAACATGTATTTAAGACAAAGACAACACCATAAATAACACTTAGCCTTTAAATACATAAAGACATCAGTGATGCTAGGAAAGAAATTTTGAAACAATACATTAAAAGCAAAAATCCTAATAGCTAATATTTATACAGGTCTCATTTGGCAGCAGACAACAGTCTAACTGATTGATAGTTAATCCTCATATTAAAACTTTTGAGAGAGGTAATATTTTCCCATTTTAGAGACAATAAAACCAAGGTAAAAAGATGGAGGTTCCTCAGTCAGTTAGTAGTGGAGGCATGGTTATGACCTTGGTTTTCTGGTTCCAGAGTCTATAGAAATGTGTGACCCACTATTCCAGTCATACATTTGGCTACATCAAAAATAAAATCTTATGTGGCTAAAAAACTCCTACCAGAAACCAAGTTGTAAAACAAGCCATATCCTGGGAGAAAATATTTGCAAGGCATATAACTTGCAAAGGCTTACTTTCCAGAATATATAATGAACTCCAATGAATCAATAAGATAGAGATTTAAAAATCAAATAGAAGAGAGGTCATCAGACATGTATAATAGCTGATGTATAGCCAAAAAAAAAAAAAAAAAAAAGTATGGCCACTGAACACATTAAAAGTATTTGAGGGATAAATATTAAACAAAGATACCTCCTCACACACCATAAACTGTCCAAAAATTTGAAAGTCTGACAACATTAAGTGTTGGGGAAGAAATGCGGAAATAACTCATACATTGTAGGAGGGAGACTAAATTAGTGAAACACACAGGTGACTTGTGGGATAGTACCTGGTACATGTAATACCTAATGTAATACCTAATCACCCAGGAATATTGCTTCTATGCAGAGACTCCAGGAAAACATCTGCACCTTTGCCCAGGAGACTTGTACAAGATTGTTCATGCCTACATTGTTGTAATAGCAAGACAATGGAAACCCAGCCTATGTGTTCCAGCAATAGAAAAATAGACAAATATAATAATATGATTACATATCATACATGAGGGGTCTTCAAAAAGTTTATGGAAAATGCATATTATGAAAAATTTATGTGTAGATTTCAAAAATTTGTGGCACCCAAATAAACTGATATTACCTGGTTATAACATGTCTGAACATGATCTAATTTGACACACTAACGAGGGTAAGACATCAGTCTGAAAAGAGCTCTTGTGGGCCAGGCGTGGTGGCTCACGCCTATAATCCCAGCACTTTGCGAGGCTGAGGCAGGTCAATCACCTGAGGTTGGGAGTTCGAGACCAGCCTTACCATCATGGAGAAACCCCGTCTCTACGAAAAATACAAAAGTAGCTGGGTGTGATGGCACATGCCTGTAATCCCAGCTACTTGGGAGACTGAGGCAGAAGAATCACTTGAACTTAGGAGGTAGAGGTTTCGGTGAGCCAAGATCAGGCCATTGCACTCCAGCATGGGCAACAAGAGTAAAACTCTGTCTCAAAAAATAAAAAAAGAAAGAAAAAAAGAAAAGAGTTCTTATTACAGCAACATGAATTCTGCCAAAATTGAAGCAAGAATAAATATCAAATTTACAGGAAGCTTGGTTGGAAGAATGGCAAAATCACTGATGCCTTACAAAAACTTTATGGGAATAAAGCCACCAAAGAAATCATCATTTTATAAATGGATAACTTGTTTGAAGAAGGGACAAGATGATGACGAAGATGAATCTTGCAATGGCAGACCATCCACATCAATTTGTAAGGAGCAGGGTCGGGCCTGGTTAGTACTTGGATATTGGGAGAAATAGAGTTCCATTTTTCCACAAACCTTTTGAAATCCCCTCATATGACATACTTATGGAATAAATACTACTTGGCAGATAAACTAAATTAGCCAGATGCATATGTAGTTCTTAAAAAGAAAATACAGAGAAAAAAATGGAAGTTGTCAATAAGATATGTAATGCAGGATCCCAATTATGTGAATTTTAGAAACACTGAATAAACAATAACGTTTATAAATATACACATTAATATATACACACGTGTCTCTCTCGTGAGAGAAAGAGAAAATAAAAATCTATGAACTGAAAAGGTATCAAATTCAAGATGGTGGTGGTGGCTCTACAGGGGTCAGGAGGGTGAAGAAAATTGAGTCTAAGGAAAGATAACTTTCCTCTCACTTTTTATCTCCAACATTTTATGTATGAAAAAAATGACAAAATGACCTGAAATTATTATGACAAAATGTTAACATTATTTTTAAAATATCTTTGATACTTGGAAGAGAAAAAATTCCCCATGATTCCTGCACTTAGAAATACGCTTAGTTAAATGCTTAGATAAACCCCCGTGATTGCAACCTTTATAATATTCTTATCGCTGTTAGAATCACTCCCAGTTTAAACTCAAATGATGCCAAACAACTCTGAAATACATAATTACAAATAATAATGGCATCAACTGTTTAGAGATATATTAACTTCTTTTTCCATTTCATATGTGAGACAAATGACAGTGTCATTTTTACAATGTTTTAAGTTTGATTTAGTTTGAACATTTCAAGTAAGCAACCAATAACTTTCAAGTTCAGAGGGCATGAAACAGGAAGCACCCTGTTGTAAACCCAAAGATAACCTTTGACTCCTTGAGAAGTGATTTCCACCTCATCATTCCAACATCATAGCCTTAGTAACTATCTGCAGGCCATTTCTAATAAAAATATATATATGAAAGTTCAAAGCATTTTCTTAATGCCAGGAAAAGACACAAAGCAAACCATTACTAGAGATATTCCATCTGTTATGAACCTGCTCCAATATACTTTTATTGTCGTTTTCAACTTTTTGATGCCTAAAGCATCAATCTCTACATTGTATCATGTGGTGTATTATTGCTTACAATATCTTTCAAAATGAAATAAAGGTACAGAACTATGAGTTTTTTTGTTAGTCTGCTTTTGAGTTAAGCAACGTACCTAAAACATAAGCCATAGAAACTACTGGGAAATAAATTGCTTCAAAACTGATCTTTGGCCGGGAGTGGTGGCTCATGCCTGTAATCCCAGCACTTTGGGAGGCCGAGGTGGGCGAATCACAAGGTCAGGAGTTTGAGATCAGCCTGGCCAACATAATGAAACCCCATCTCTGCTAAAAATACAAAAAATTAGCTGGGCGTGGTGTCAGGCGCCTGTAATCCCAGCTACTTGGGAGGCTGAGGCAGGAGAATCACTTGAACCGGGGAGGTGGAGGTTGCGGTGAGCTGAGATCGTGCCACTGCACTCCAGCCTGGGTGACAGTGTGAGACTTTGTCTCAAAAACAAAAACTAAAACAAAAACAAAAAAAACTGACATTTCATTCTAATCTATAGGAAAAAAGATCTTTATATTGATGATGTCCATATGACTTGACCTTGTATTTGGACAGCAAAACATTTTTAATATATAGTTTTGCATGCAGCACCTCACAAGAATAACCATGGATTGCAAAATAAAATGCCCGTAGTCAAAAGCCGCAAGTACTGTGAAAATGTAATGTATTTAGTTAAAAATGGGGAGGAGTGGTCCCCCACTGAGCTTGGCTCTAGGCTGCTGTTGCCCTTATCCATTAGCACACTATGTCCAGAATCACTGGTTTGGGTTGCTGAATAACACCACTCTCCGCAGAACGTTTTGTGGAACTGATTTCCCTTTGGTCGGCTGCCTGTGGTCTCTACACTTGTTTGTGATATAATCCCAAGTGAATGTCCTAATATCTCTGTCATGCAATTAGAATGTCTTTTTTCTTTCTTAGATTGTACATCTTCTTTTTGCTTTAACTATTGCCATCAAAAACACAACTTGACGGCTATTATGAACATTTTTACAGGCTACAATGGATAGCTACAGAATCTCAAAACCTGGTATATCTTGACGAAGTATGGAACTGCTTCCTCTTTTATGAGATTGTTACCCAGTGTCATGCCTATGTGAATTCTGACCCCACTTTAAATCTGCTTATCTTTAGGAAACTAGACCCCTGAGGTCAGAAGCTCCCACTTCTGACCAAACTGGCTAAGACTGGTGGGAACCAATACAGCAGCTCATCTGACCTCTGAAGAACCTCTAACTCCATTATAATCTGATTTCCATGCTAAATGATGCTCCCACTAGCACAATGACCGTTGGCAATCACCATGACAACAACTGGAAGAAACCATAAAAGGACAAAAGGAAAGTGGCACCTCCAGTTCTGAGAACCTCCTCCAGTTCTGTCCCTTCCCAGAAAAGACATGAATGTTCTTCCCCTTGCTTTTCACGCCCAGCCCCTTCATTCAAGATACCCTATGTCTGTGACTTTCCAGCTGTCACCCCAGTCACACACCTACTTCTTGATTTCATGGCCACTGAATATAGCTTGCTCTGCTTGATCCTTACTTTTGGTTTTGCATATTGGCTTTGAGGCACCAAACAGGAAAACACCCCACTTTGAGGGGGACTAGCTTTGTTGGTTAACATGTTGTTAAAATGGCTTTTATGGCTTATTGACTATGGCTTACTCTAATCTATTTCATCACTTGGAGTACACTGTGGTCCACTGGGGGAGGGCCAAAATGGGGCCAATATGGGGAAACGGGAAGAGTGGACATTAAAAAAATACCCAGGCATGGTGGTGTCTGCATCTAAGCAGCCAGACACAACGAGTCCCAGAGAAAAGGGTAACACAGTCACCACAAACTCTTGGTGAGTGCTCACTGTGGCTCTGAGGATAAGAAAGAGAGGTGTAGTGCCAGCTGTCTATGACTTTGCAGACTGGTAGGTGCACTGGTAGGTAAACACACAGAACTGGGGGTTTGCTGCCTAACGGGATATGATCAAGACGCTTCTGCCTTACACTCTCTAAGTCTCTGTTTCCTCATTTGTAAAATAGGGATATCACTAGAATTTTCCCCATAGTGATCTTACAAAAGTTAAGGGTATAAAATACAAAAAAATCCATAGAACATTTCCAGGAACACAGGATGCAGGACGGCCCCCCGCTTTACCCACCCTCCAAAAGTTAAGCTACCATTATCACATAGAGAAGAACAGAGGCCTGTGAGCGAATTCACAGAATTGAAAGACGAACGTAAGCCAACCATATGGCATTCAACTTGTCTATACCTGGGGACCAATACATATGATCAAAAATGTAAGTTACAGGCTCTGCAGAATTTATATTGTCTACCTTTTTTTCCCCCACACTGAAATGGAGAAGAAACAAAGCAGTCTGTGACGTATAAAGAAAGATGACTTGCTTCAAAGCCGTAAGTTTTTAAATCAGTGCTGCTCAGGATGCCTTTCCTGGCAACTACTACTGTTCTGGCCATAGTAAAAGCCATCAAGACTGTTTGCTATTTTCAAGACCACAGGAGAAAATAAATCGGAACTAAATTGCCACTATTAATTTCTTTTTAGTTTGAGGCAGGGGAAATTCATATTCTTAAGCTAATTTTGTTGGCACTGGTGACTGACAATTGTCCAAGCAACTGACACTGCAACGTGGTAATAGCTCCCACGCCATGGCCTGGACACACACGACTCCTGTGTTTATCACAGAGTATCACAGCACTGTCCCGTCTGTGGGCCAGGCAGCTAGAGCCAAACCAGGGAGAATTCACATAAATTCTGTTTTGTTTTAATTTCTTCAAAATAAATATTCTAGTTTCTAACAGCCACAAAGAAGGCTAAGTCACCCTAAATGTTCTGTCTACACACAAGCCAAGCTGTCACTGTGGGAAAGAAATGCATTCATATTTTTCTTCTTCAAATTCTTTCATAGCTTCAAAGTTGATTGTACTTATACTACAACAGACAGATTATGAGTAAAATTCAATATCAGAAGCAGCAACAAAGGGTGTATTATAGAGTAGAAAATTCTAACACTGTAGCTCCTTCTATAGTATTCTGGGAAGCTTCTCATGCATGGGGCTAGGTATTATTTTTCAAATGCTCCTAACAGTACATGAGAAATTTACAGTAAAGTAACATTTCCAAACACCAACTATGTTAGAAAATAATGTATCACAGCATCTTTGCCAGTGGGCATTCCATAAATTGGAATGTAGTAAGTTGAAATTCCGGTTGACCAGGGGTACTGTTCACCAGTTGACTGTTAGGTCTCCTAATACAGTGTTTTGAAGCGTTTTCAAACCATCAAACTGAACAGTTGGTGTCCTTTGTGTGCTTGGTGTATACTGCGGCATTCTATATGCTGCAATGATGCTTCTGTTTTGGGGACATTATACCTCACAGTCAGATGCTGATTAACTCGAACACTTCACTCCCTGATCCTCAGAGTGAAGAGGGAGCTCACTGCATCTTTCAGGTGGATGATCCACAACTGAGATTTCTGCAGGAGAAGAGTACTTAGTTTGTTTGCTGATGGAAGTGGCATGTGTATCAAGGTTCCCAGACATTTCAAGTTTCAGTCTTTTGCATTCAATGTATTTTTGTTCCCAGAATAATCCCTGTTGTCAGATCATCTCAGTTAAGGCAGCTCCTTAATTGTGGAGACCTTTCTGAGCAAACAGACGGGGTCAAGCTTACGTTTTCCTGGCTTCCTGTGATCCTGTGTGTGATATTATGTGCAGGAGTGTGTGAATGTGTGTTGTTGCATACATGTGTGAACTCATTCTGTTCCTCTAAAATGCACTGGTGTGCTCATAGCTTTTCTTTCCTCTGTTGTTGCTTCCTACATATGTCATCTACTATAGGTATATCAAACCCTGAATATTGGATTTGACTGCATTTGCTATGATTTTATTAATATAAGCAAAGCTAACACCTCTTAGACATGTAATGAAAATACATGTGAATAACCATTGCTGATTTCACAAGAAAGAAAAAAATAATATATTTTTTTGTTTTTTTTTTTGAGGATCAACAGAAGATTGGTAAATATAAGTTTCAATCTTAGTGCCTTTATAGAGCCGAAACCGTGTAATAGTCACGTACAACAATTTTTTGTGGTGTTACAGATCTATACTTCCTTAAGAGCAATAGTGGCCTTTTGACCACCTGAGGCATCTGAAACCATCTGAACATTTCGTTAAAAGGTTTAGTGGATGCACAAATGTTCATTAGAGTTCTATTCGTAATTCTCAAAAACTACAAATAACAAATGTTCTACAAGTGAACGGTCACACACACCGATATATCCACACCAAGGAAATGTATGTGTAACATGCAACAACTCTCAAAGGAATTGTACTGAGTGAAAAAGAGGAATAACATTCTTGAAATACAAAATTGTGGATCTGGAGAACAGATTAGTGGTTGCCAGGGCATAGGGACGGAGAACGGGGTGTGTGGGTACAAAGGGGTAGCATGGGGAAGCCTTGCAGTCATGGAATAGTTTTAAATCTTGATTGTGGCATGGTTACATACAGCCACTGACATGATAAAACTGCATGGAACTAAACACGCATACACACACATACACACATACACACACATCAGTGCATATAAAACTGGGGAAATCTGTTGGTTGTAGCAATGTTGATTCTGGTTGTCATATTGTACTACTTATGCAAGATGTGACTATTGGAGGGGCTAGGTGAAGTTAGAAGAGACGTGTGTGTGTGTGTGTGTGTGTACGTGTGTGTGTGTGTGGCATGTCATAAAAATCTATAGTTATTTCAAAATAAAAAAGCAAAAAAAAAAAAAATTAGAGGAATGTGGTTTTATACCACTGTGTTTTCTTTCCCCAGACTGGTTCTTTTATGTGGAATTTGCTACACAATTATTTCCACGTAATAATTAAACTAGAATTTTTGTAAAAAACATTGGGACTAGTGAAGTAACAAGGTAGAAAAGAAGGAAGGAAGATGGAATAAAGTAAGAAAAGAGAAAAAAGAAACCATTGTTGACTTCTGATTATCCCTTTGTTCTTCCTTCTTCTGCCAGGGCTCAGGTGACCCTGCCCTGGACTCATCTCTGCTTTGTTCTGTGAATGAAGGAGTTATCCCTGGAGCATAATACACCAATCATACTGCCCACTGCCAATCAGAGACAAGAAATTGTGCTGCTACTGAAGGAAAACTCATCCATTATATGTAAGATTCCCTGCTCATCAGGATCCTGTATTCGCTTCCATTGCCATATGTTCTCAGGGAAAATTAAAAATGATATTTTGGCTTTCAATACGGGAGCAGAGTACATGTCTTAATGCATACTACGTGAGTTCAGGAGACCTCACACAATATACTTCATTGGCTCTCTGGAAGCATATTTACTATGATTTGCAGGGTAACTACTGCAGCGTCAGTCTGCTTCCACTCCCCTATCCTAATGCCTGGAAAGGGGTCTCCTTGATTGATTATGTGTCTGTTGCCTTCCATATTTATTGTTGTGAAAAAAAATTACACATTAAAAAATTACTTTGTTTCCAGCATTTAGCATGGATACTTGAAATGGGAAAGATGGAGCAGCCTCCCCACCTTCTCCAGGTACACAGCAGCTGCATGTGTCCTGAAATTCTCCTTTCAAGAAAGAATGAGGATTTGAATGAGAGGTCTGACGAAACAACCACACTGCCAGTCGAATGTATAAAATCATTTTAAAAGCCATGAATTGAAATTCCTACTAATGTTCTTAACATATTTAAAGCATATCTTTAATCATTCTTGAGATTCTTTACATCCATCTATCCATTTTCCATTGGAAATGTCCCTTGAAATCTACTCTCCTTAACTGCCTTGGTTGGGGATTTTTATCATCTCTTGCCCGGTGGTATAAAGAGCTCTGTGCCTGGGTGGTATGAATAACTTCTCATTGACAAAGATTCTCTCCTTGACCAAATGTTCGTTGGGCGATTCTGAGCTCTCTGACTTCCATGATCTTCCCTAGACAGTGCAGTTCTAGCAACAACCCTGCTAAGTCAGTTTCACCCACATCCTCCACGTCTGATCAGGTTCTTACACCTGCATCAGCCTCCAGGTGATGTTGGATCCCCTCAGCTTGCCTTTAGCAAACATCCTGTTAGGTCAGGTTAGCCAGAATCCTTCTTGCCCCTGATGTTTCCTCTCAGTAATTTTCTGTCCATTGACCCCCACCCTCCTCCTCCGTGATAAATTCCCACTTTTCCATGTTGTATTTGAAGTTGAGCCTAATCCCTCTCCTCCACTATCAAACCCCACTGTTGTAGCCCCCCTTGAAAAACACAAGTCATCCTTCCTATTCTTTATCAAGTATCATTGAATACTTTTTTATTGCCACCATCACAGCTTCCTTACTGCTCAAGAGAAATGTGAAGGAAGTCATATCTTATCCATAGCCTGAGTCTACACATATGTACTCAGATAACATTATGAGGGCTGGCTTCATGGGCCTGAGATCTGTGCAGTTGCACACAGTGCCACACTCAGAAGGCCCCATGCTTGGCTTAATGCTCTGCTATTGCCCTCTTAAAACTCTGGACGACTCTATCTTTGAGCTTATTTTTGCAAGTGAAATCTGACAGGTCAATGGAGCATGTGCAGAATGAAGGAGATATGCACAATCCACATTCCTCTGTTCCTTGCTGCCTCGTTCACATAGAGCATTTGCAATGCCCTGATGGACTCATGATGTGTTGTGGGAGTTGAGTGAGACTCAAGCCAGTACAAGGTAAATGTGTTACGTTTATGGCAGAGTAAGCAGGAGTGCTGTCAGCTCCAAAAGACCACGCTTTCCCTTCAAGCCAGAACTTACTTTGAATGAAGAAGGCAATGACCTTCTGAAATACATGAACAATTGAGGAGCCCTGTCATCTCCTTTCTTACTCAGGTCAGCCAATCAGTTAAGTTGAAAATGATAACTTGGAAAGGAAAAGTCAGGGCCATTCATAGTTCCATCTGCTTTCATTCATTTCTAACTCACCAGTAAGAGAATGTTGGTGGAATACGTGCATATTAAGAAATGAAAGAAACACAGTTGAGGCGGTTTTGCACAGTGTTTCTCCTGTTGCAGTAAGAACAAGCACACAGAAATGCATGAGCTACGAAATATGAACTGTAAAAGTTCAGTGATTCTGCAAACAAGTTAAATGCTCTTATATTTGCGTTTAAATCTGGAATAGCACAATACGCAGATAAATAGTAAAATCTGTGCTAACAACTTAAAATTTTAAGTTTTCTTTACTTATAATTATACTAAATAGTATGTAAAAAACAATACTTATAATTATACTAAATAGTATGTAAAAAACAACACTATGACAAGTTGAGAGCAAGACAGTGGAAGAAAGCATTTTCCCATATGCTTTTTTTTTTTTTTTTTGAGACAGTCTCACTCTGTTGCCCAGGCTGAAGTGCAGTGGTGCCATTTCGGCTCACTGCAACCTTTGCCTCCCGAGTGCAAGTGATTTTCCTGCATCAGCCTCCAGAGTAGCTGGGACTACAGGCATGCACTGCCATGCCCAGCTATTTTTTTTTTTGTATTTTTATTAGAGATGAGGCTTGACCATGTTGGCTAGACTGGTCTTGGACTCCTGACCTCAAGTGATCCACCTGCCTCAGCCTCTCAAACTGCTGAGATTACAGGTATGAGCCACTATGCTCAGCCCCCATCTGCTTTTTGAACAACAGATCCCAAATTTGCATTTTGCATTGGGCATTGTGAAATATGTGAACATGACTGACCTCAAATGGCCACTGTGGTGATTCAATAATAAGGTACATGAAGGTCCCAGGCACAAACAGGACATCAAGACATCCTCCCCTGCCTCTCCCAGACTTCATTCCACCCCACTGTCTCTCTCATTCTTCATGCCTGCAGTCTTTCTGCTCCCATCAATTATCTCCACTGTCAGTGAAATCCACATCCTTGTATTAGCCTGTTTTCATGCTGCTGATAAAGACATACTCAAGACTGAGAGGAAAAGGAGCTTTAACTAGACTCATAGTTCCACATGGCTGGGGAGGTCTCAGAATCATGAGGGGAGGTGAAAGGTACTTCTTAACATGGTGACAGCAGGAGAAAATGGGAAACAAGCAAAAGCAGGAACCCCTGATAAACCCATCAGTTCTCACGAGACTCACTCACCACCACGAGAACAGCATGAAAAACACCACCCCCATGATTCAATTACCTCTCCTGGGTCCCTCCTACAACACGTGGGAATTCTGGAAGACACAATTCAAGTTGAGATGTGGTGGAGACACAGCCAAACCATATCAATCCTAGAGACAAAATCTGACCATCAGCAATCCCCGGTTCAAAAGCCTTCAGTGGTTGTCCATCACCTATGAGATCAAGTCCCAGCTCCTTGGAAAGCATGTTCCAACTGTGAAGACCTCCGTGACCTAACTTGAGGGCCCCGTCTCAGCCACCTGCCTTAGATGAGGCCAACTGAGTGAAGCTTTGTATCCTCTGAGACTCCACAGTAGCTTTATCCCTTATCAAAACAGGCTAGGATTCTTTGTCTTTCAGCATTTGTCTTTCTGGACTGGGAGCTCCTTGAGAACAGAGACTAAACAACATTCTTCCTTTTTTGTTGCATTGGGAAGCTGTGTTCCTGGTACTCACAAAACAGGTGTTCACAAATGGAGGTCACCACAGTTAGTAAAGTGCAGGACCTCTTCTTAATATTCTAAGTGTGCTCTGCATTTACTTCGTTGAATCTTGCCTTTAGAATTGTACCGTCACAAAAAGGGACTACAACACTTTTATTCAACTTTCATCATAAAGCATCACTGGAAGAAGTGAGCAATCTACCGAGTGGATATTTTGATTTGTATAACCTCATTCGGAAGGAGAACATTCACGAATCAGTTCCTGAGCTACAGTCATGCTCCTTTGTCCTCATCCTGTATATTAATATTAAATGCTTTAAGAACACATCATGGCAAATCCTTTTACGAAAACAATGAAACTTTAACTTATATTTTTATATCCCTAAATTTACATATGGTCTTCCCCCCCACTCCCTCTAAACGTAGGATATACCTTGATTTAAGAGAAAGCTACAGGGACTAACTTATTCCTCTGTAGGGAAGGGGATGGGGGTGGTGTTTACATATACGAGGAAAATCCACCCTTTTCAAGTGCCACTGCATGTGACGGCACTTAAGAGTCATCTTTATGCTTTTTAGCTGTTAAACTCCATCCATCCTATAAACTTGAGTAAACTAATTTCCTTTTCCCTAATTAAGCCCAATGCCATATTTCATTCACTCAAGCTTTCTATTAAATGAAACATTATTTTCACTTATAAATGTTCCATGATGTGTTCCTAGTGGCTTCTAATTGGGGACAATTATAAAAAGATAAATCAGAACTCATCAGCAGCAGCTGTCATGAGCATGTCCCTGTTCTGCCTCTGGTGCCCACGTGTTTGTTTAAGGCACCCGGGCAGAGCAGGACCCGGAGTGAGCCCTGATGAAGCAGCTCGGGAAATTCGCAGGCTGCCAGGACATTCTTCATTTTTTAATTTGTTGATGTAATGTGGCTAGAGTGGAACTGACAAAACCCTCATCACCTAATGTGCTTAATGGTCTAAATGAAATGAGTTGGTGGTGTTGGTTTAGTTCCTCTTGGACCCATTTCTAAGTCATACAAGCCATCGATAAATTGCTCTAATGAGCCCTTCTCTCAGAAAATGCACCACAGAAGATTAGGCTTTGGCATTTTGTATAGATTTTCCAAAAGCATTGGAAAAACGAAGTGATGAAAGAGTCTCTAGGAAGCGGGTTCTCGCACCCCTCAAAGCACAGGCCATTATCAACGTAGGGGAAAACGATACCCTAACTGCAACTGAGTTTTCTTTCATTTTCTTTTCCTATTCAGGAAGAAACAACTAGAAAAACAAATGTAATTTTTGTTTTGTTTTGGCTGTAATTGCTGGAGTTAGTCTTCATTTTCACTACTAGAAAATAAAGGGGCTGGGCACTGTGGTTCATGCCTGTAATCTCAACACTTTGGGAGGCCGAGGTGGGCAGATCATGAGGTCAGGAGTTTGAGACAAGCCTGGCCAATATGGTGAAAACCAGTCTCTACTAAAAATACAAAAATTAGCCAGGTGTGGTGGCACGTGCCTGTAGTCCCAGATACTCGGGAGGCTGAGACAGGAGAATCACCGGAGTGGAGGTTGCAGTGAGCCGAGACTGCGCCACTGCACTCCAGCCTGGGCGACAGGGTTAGACTCCATCTCAAAAACGGGATTTTTTTTTTTTTTCTTTTTACCATTAAGAGTTAGTATAAAAAACACAGACAGGGCCAGGTGCGGTGGCTCACGCCTGTAATCCCAGCACTTTGGGAGGCCGAGGAGGGCGGATCACGAGGTCAGGAGATCAAGATCAGCCTGGCTAACACAGTGAAAACCCGTCTCTACTAAAAAATACAAAAAATTAGCCAGGTGTAGTGGTGGGCGTCTGTAGTCCCAGCTACTCGGGAGGCTGAGGCAGCGGAATGGCGTGAACCCGGGAGGCAGAGCTTGCAGTGAGCAGAAATCCCACCACTGCACTCCAGCCTGGGCAACAGAGCGAGACTCCGTCTCAAAACAAAACAAAACAAAACAAAACAAAACACAGACAGAAAGGAGTAACATGTTGGAATAGGACATAAAACAAACAAAAACAATAATAATAATTCTTCCAAAGTCAGGTTAATTCAAAAATAATGATGTAGGTGAGGATGACTTGATTACAAAAAAAAAAAGCTTACAGAGAATAAAAACCATACTTCCTTTCCTTTGTCTCTTTTGATCTTCAAAATACAGGAAAATTCCCAAAACATCAAATCCTCTTGAAATTTAGAATTTTAATTAATGCACTATCCTGGGAAATGACTCCATTTTCCCCCATAGTGAACAGACAAACTGGACTCAGAATGTCAATGTAGTAAACGGATGAAAACATGTGTTTCTTTATTTGGTCATCATCTACTGTTTAATTAACATACTCATACATGTGTATACACATTCATACACCACCATCACCACCACTACCATTATTCCTTTCGTCCTACTGTGGAAGTTGGGACAGTATTTTGTGTCAGGGAAGAGAGAGCAGAAATGCCAGTATTTAACCTTAGGATTAATATATGGAAAATGCAATCTTATGTGGTTTGAGCCAGATTTTGAAAGAAATGATGGGATAAAATTAGATGGCAGAATGGAGGGAAATCCCATGGGAGTGTCAACATGGCCGATTTCTAACATGAGATAATGATGAAAGGAGAATCAAAATCAATAACTTACTTAATTCAGTTTAACATTTCTAAAACCACTATCCAGTTTATCTGGATAATCTGAACTATGCAAAGGGGTCATACTTAATATCTCTTTTTTTATTTTCAAAGATTCAATTGAGAACCCATCATGCTAAAATATGGGTTGTGTATTTCAATGGGATCGAGCAGTTTAATGTGTCTGAATCTTTAAAGGATATCATAACTATTTGAAAGAAACAATGAATCTATACTATCTATGGAGAATTAGTCAGTAGAACTATCATCATAGAAAATAAATCATATTGGACAGCTATTCTTCACTGAGGTTATATAATTTAGTAGAGGATTTTTATGGACTTTCTTCTTTTTCCTGACCCTCTTTTGGTGGAAGGCATTCTATTGCTTGTACGCCCTGAGCCGGTATTCTACAACTTAAGGTGAAAGGTGACGTAAAACTCTTGGAGGTGAACTCAGCTAAAAACCCATTAAGTCCACAGAGGGCAGGAAGGCAACCTGCTTGGTTAAACAGGTCTAGTCAGTTAACCTAGACACACTTAGGTCAGCAATGCATATGATGGATTAAAGTTAGCCACATATCCTTGCCATTTCATCCATTAAGAAGGGATGCCAAATGTTTTCCCTCGTCTTGTCTCTGGACTTGCCAGTGATCTATTGAGACATAAAATACAACTGAAGTGATGCTCTGAAACTTTCTAACATCTTAAGTCAAGGCTTAAGAGATCAACAGCTGTAGATTCCCTTCACATGACCGAATGCTGCTTCTTGGAAGCTAGCCTCCGTATAAAGACTTAGGCTACTCTGCTGACAACCATGCTGTGGGGAAGCCCGCATTAGCAAGGTGGAGAGAGGGGCCACACAGAGAAGCATGGAGGTGACAGACCTGTGAGTGAAGCCCTCTGAAACCTTCCTCTGAGCCCTACCACCAGAATAAATTGCCTCAGTTATTGCCACGTGGAGTAAAAGAACCACCCAGACGTGCCCTGCTTGCATTCTAGACCCAGAGGCTCCGGGCAAGTAACATGGTGTTGTTAAAGCTGCTAAGGTTTGGGCTAGTTTGTTAAAGAATGGCAGATAACCAAAATAATATGCACAGCACAGAAACACTCCTTGGCCATAAACAGTAGCAAAGTGACTTGTAAATCTGCATGGTATATTGTATGTCTGCATTTTATTTTGAAGAAAAGATACTTGTAGACACGCGGGGTTAAACATTTACCTATCTGCTTCATTGCATTCTGGGTAAATATTCTATTTTATTTAATTGTTAAATAAAATGCTCAATGGACTAGATGCACTCCATTCTGTCAGTTTCTGAGGTTGAGGCCTTTTTTTTTTTTTTTATGTTAAGGGCTTAAGGACTGTTACTTTGAGAAAAACTATAGTTTGAAATGGAAATGATATATAAATTATAAATTAATATCTGACAACATAGAAAGTGTTGCAAGTTAGCATAAATTGGCCATATGAGGACATGGGCGGAAAAAAAAGATCCAAACTGTGTGAAATTTAGCAGGGAAGACATCTGGGCAGAAATGTGGTTTGAGCCAGATTTTGAAAGAAATGACGGGATAAAATTAGATGGCAGAATGGAGGGAAATCCCATGGGAGTGTCGACATGGCCGATTTCTAACATGAGATAAAGATGAAAGGAGAATCAAAATCAATAACTTACTTAATTCAGTTTAACATTTCTAAAACCACTACAGCTAGGTGGGCGTGACTCTGCAGAATAGAATCCAGCCTGTGAAATACTTCTTTTAGTTCTGCTGTGGTGGTGAAGCGGGGAGGGGATGAAGGTGACGATGTCAACTGAACAGTGATATTTGAGACTCTTTCAGAGAGAATATCTTTGAGAGGATAGGCCAAATAAAATGATAAGCAAAAGAATAAAAATTACAAGGAAATGAGGAAGTATTGCTGGGGCACTTTGTTTTGGATTCATTACTGTAACTGTGTGTGTATGTGCATTTTTTGCAACAACAAATATCTTAATATCTTAGGTTTCTCTAAAGGGGTTGAAATCTGTGATTTAATGGAATTTTATAGGGAAAAAAAAATCTGTAAAACAGACACAAAGTGGGAGTATATTTACTCCACATCAAGTTTTTCAGAGATGTCATTTTAAGACCACCAATCTACGTTAAAATGATTTACTATAACATAAACAAGTGCTCTATATCACTGGTCATTAAGGAGATGCACATTAAAGCCAAAATGAGATGCTGATGCACATCCACTTGAATGACTGTTTTTAAAACAATTGACACCATCAAATGTCAGCAAGGCTGTTGTATCAGGCTATTCTTGCACTGTTAAAAGGAAATACCTGAGGGTGGGTAATTTATTAAAAAGATACAGATTTAATTGGTTCATGGTTCTGCAGGATGTAGGAAGCGTGGTTGTGCCTGCTTCTGGGGAGGTCTCAGGAAGCTTCCAGTCATGGCAGAAGGAAAAGGGGAAGCAGGTGCATCAATGGTGAGAATGGGAGCCAGAGAGTGAGAAAGGGGTGTGGGTAGGTGCCACACACTTTTAAACAACCAGACCTTCTGTGAACGAAGAGTGAAAGCTCAGTCACTATCACAAAGACAGCACCAAGCCATGAGGGATCTGCCCCCATGACACAAATACCTCTCACCAGACCCCACCTCCTGCATTGGGAATTACAATTCAACATGAGATCGGGGTAGGAACAAATATCCAAACTATATCCGTTGTGAAGCTGCCAAATTCAAATAGGTGGTTGTGTAAAATTGTCCAGCTACTTTGGGGAACAGTCAGGGAGTTTATTTAAGAACTAAACATATACCTACCCAAAGTGCCAGTGGTTCCAAACCAAGATATCTTCCCAAGAAACATAAAGCATATATTTACAAAAAGACTTGTAAAAGAATGTACTTAGTAGTTTTATCCATAATTGTCCCAAACTGGAGTAAGTCCAGTAACTAATCAATAAGAGAATGAATCAACAATTTGTAGTATATTTATACAATAGAAAGCTCCTCAGCTATGTACAGGATGGAAATGCCAATACATGCAGCAGCATGGAGGAATCCCAATGCTTCCTGCTCAGTGAAAGAAGACTTACACAAAATAAAACAAGTCATTGATTCCACTCAATATGGAATTCTTCAACGAGCAAAACTAATCCATGGTAGGAAACAAAACAAAACAAAACAGAGCAGTAGTTGCCTTAGAGAGAATAAGGTGGGGATTTACTGGAAGGGACATGAACCAACTTCCTGGGAAGATAGCATAATATTCTATATCTTGATGAGGTTTAGGTTACACATCTGCATGCATTTGTCAAAATTTGTTGAGTGGTACCCCTAAGACTGGTGCATTTCCTTGTGTGTAAATTGTACCTCAAAGGAAAAAATTGGGGCTGAAAGTAAAGATGAAAATCGAGTTATTAATATGCACAATAAACTATGTAGGGGGAAGTGTACTGATGTCTGTGACTTTCTATGAAATGTGTCAACAAATAAAATGGATAAGCATTTTGAAAGAGAGATGGGTAGAAAAAGGGATATGTGATAAATCAAGTATATTAAACTGTTAATGGTAGAATGTAGTAGTAGAAGTCTTCCCCTTGTTAGATTCTTTCAACTTTTCTGTATGTTTTTTATATAATTAAATGTTAGAAAGAAATACCTCCTATATTAACAGTATAGGAAAAGAATGAATCCCATATCCCAGGCTCAAACATGTTGTGTAGTATGCCAGAAAGAAAAAGCCAAATTCTCCAAGTAAATAGATTATGTAATCAAATCAAACTAGATAACTGCAAAGAAAATATAGTATGCATAAGTGTAACATACACACAAACATTAATTGACAAAATGCATGAGGTTATTTTTCTCCAATGATAATCCAAATAAGACATTTTACTTTATTACAGAAATAGAGATATCCAGTGTCACGAGATAAATAGCTACGTTGACTGATACTCTATTTACAGATTAGCAAACTTTTCCTTTTTTATTTATTTATTTATTTATTTATTTATTTTTATTTTTGAGACAGAGTCTCACTCTGTTGCCCAGGATGGAGTACAGTGGCACGATCTCGGTTCACTGCAAGCTCTGCCTGCTGGGTTCATGCCATTCTCCCGCCTCAGCCTCCCAAGTAGCTGGGACTACAGGCAGGCACCTGCCACCACGCCTGGCTTTTTTTTTTTTTTTTTTTTTGTATTTTTAGTAGAGACGGGGTTTCACTATGTTAGCCAGGATGGTATCGATCTCCTGACCTCGTGATCCGCCCACCTTGGCCTCCCAAAGTACAGGGATTACAAGTGTGAGCCACTGTGCCCTGCTGTCTGGCAAATGTTTTCTGTAAAGGCACAGCTATTTCAGGCTTTACAAGCCCTAGGTCTCCACTGTCGTTACTAAACTCTGGTGTCATAGGGCAAAAGCAGCCACAGAAACAACATAGGCAAATGGATGCTGCTGTGTTCCCATACATTTTTATACAAAAACAGACCAACTCCTATTCTATTTGACTGAAGAACATTCATATTAAATTTCTCTTCAACCTCACATCACAGATTTTATAGTATTTATAATGCAAATATTGGTTTCAGATAGTATAATTCAACTGGGATGTCAAACCTCAAGTCTTCCAATTCAAGAGACTTTAGGAACACAGTTCTATTATCTGAAGGCTTTTTTACAGGATGGTTTTTGGGTTGGGGTTTGCTTTGGAGCCCAGCTCTTGCTTTCAAATTCACTGGGTGTCAAACATTCACTTTTCTTGGTTGGTTGAGTGCTTACTCATGGGGACTTTAGTATTCACATATAATGGCGAAGATAAAATAAGTTGTGAATATAACTAGGAGTGTTGAGATAACTGGAATAGGAGAACGATGACGGCAGGGCAGAGTTAGGTGCCTCTGAGTCCTACAGGCAAAAGTAGACTCCGTTTCCTTCCTGAGCACCAACTCTCGGGTGCTGGCACAATGGGAGAAGCAATCACTACCAAGGCACAATCCCTATCCTTCAGGAATATACACTGTTGGTTGGAAGAGCACCAGTGGGCAACAGACGAGTGGGAGAAAGATTCACCCATTATAAAGACCTTTTCACAGTCAGAGCTGTCTGAGTTGAATTTTATACCTGAAGAGAGAGAAAAAGCTCACTATCCCTGGAAGCATTCAAGGAGAGGCAGAAAGATCTACAACCAGACTATTTATCAGAGCAATTTCTCAATGAGGAAGAACCTTCTAAATCCAGAATCTGATGTATAAGGTCACAACTTACAAATTCAATTTGATATTGGAAGAGAGAAAATACAAGATTTTATAGATTATTCTGACTGACAGGGCCTTCTTCCTCATCATGCACAGTATTTTAAAGTATTTTTACATGTATCTGCTTTTTTCTTTATCCAGAATTCAGCAAACTGCCATGGTCAGTGTCTTCCCAAAGATGTTCGTTACTCTTTCCTTGGTTTTGACTGATTCAAAAAGAATGAAACATTTGTAAACATCCATCCTTGTATCTCAAATTAGACGCTAAAGCATACGCTATTTTATTTAGAACAAAGGATTTCAAAAATTTAACCCATGATATTTGCTGACAGTTTTAAAATGACACAAATGGCACTGATTACTTTCAAGCTCTTTTAGTTTCCTAATATTTCCCTTTTGAATTGAAAGATAAATTCAGTGAAAATGAAATAACTACAGCACCTCAGTTTATTGACATTTTGGTATTTTATTAATTAGTCACGCCTTAAAATGTTAACTTACAAATGGAAAGGATGTGTATCTAAAAATACAGGCCAGCCTATTCCACTAAATCTAAGTATGCTAAAGACATATTTTCCCAATATTGAAATAAATTCACTAGTTTCCTTGAAATATTCCAGAGTACCAACTGGAAATATAAAAGCACTCTAAAAACCCAATAATATGCTTTTTCGGTGTATGCATTTGTCACTCCATGGTAAAGTTTACTTAATTATTGTTATGTATTTCCATCTTTTTAAGACTGAGCCAATTAGGTTACCTCCTTATGTGTGTGAGTTACTGAGCTGCAGAAAAATTACTGCATATTCATGACAGTAATTCTCAAATTCTTATAAAAGAAATAAAGTTGGATTTAAGATATTCATAACTTTCCCAAGAGAGCATTTTCTGACAAGGGAACAAGTAAGAGTTTGGATAATCTGTCATCATCTTTACGCGCCTAATCTGTGCTCACCACTGTGCCCGGAATTGGAGGAGAAAAGAAAATGAACAGCGTTCCTGCCTTCCAGATGCATGAGAATCCAGTAAGTGGGCACCAAGTCTAAGATTTGACACGATCAGAAAGCGTGTCGGGAATGATTTTGTGTAAGGGAGGAAATGGCAGACATGCCAACGGAGACATGATGTGAGAACTAAACTGTGAAGACTGAGGGGAGTAAATAAGGAATAGGGATGTGGTCTGAGCTTGAATTGGGCATAATAAGGGAAAGAGCGTTTGGGGTTGAAGGCACACATGAGTGTGAACCCAGAGAGTGAGTCTGGGACAGAGACAATATCCTCAAATGCCTGGAGCAAAGGAGGTGCCTTCAGGAAGGAAGAGGAGAGGACGGTAATAGGAGGTGGTCCCAGATGATAAACTGGGGAACCCAAATGCCAATATTTGGCATTTATTCTGGAACGACTTAAGTGTCTTTGGAGGTTTCCGGGTACTAGGCTGCCCTGCTTATAGAAGGTAGTGAGAAGAATTTCCCACAAGCACCCTCACACAAGCACTGCAAGTTCAGGGGTGACTAGGCCTCTTCTGAAGTACAAGATCTCAAAATTAGCACCTTGGGGGTTCCCTGCAGGGTCAGTATAGGCTGTTATGTGTTATCTCAACTCAGCATTCTCAGGGTGTGTGTGACAACATGGGAGAAGAACCTGATGATCTAACCTCAACTGATGCTGATGAGAGTCTTGGTTGGGAAGAAATATTAAGAGGATCTCGAATGTACACAAAATGGCCAGCTGTGCATTTTGGACTGGATATACATAACTAGGAGAAGAGGATCGTCATCTTCAAAGGACTTTCAATAAGGTAAAGGCATACCAATTACAAAAATACAACCACAAATGCAGATTCAATTATATGCTTCCATTTCTTTCGTTCATTCATTCAATCAACAGATACACATGCATTCTAGTCCACAATGTACAGGCATTCTTTTAAATGCTGAGGATTCAATGTCAGCAATACAAGCAGGCACAATCGTGATTATAGAATGTGGTGAACAGGATGGGCTGTCTGGGAAGCAGTTGTTAGGGAGCTTCCAAATTCTAATACATGAACTACATGTGGTGCTGAGAAAAGCATATGGTTCCATATTAAAAATCTGTGCCTCATTTCAGAGTCACACTTGATAAAAGGTCTGAGTTTTTAAAGGTGATTAAGTTGACTGCCATCTTTGGAATTAGATTTAAAGAATGTAAGAAGCAGCAAATGACTAGGAATGAACAGGATTCTTAATCTTCATGATCTACAGTTTATGAAAGGAGGCTATTTGGATGTTAATCTTGTCCACATACAAGATTAACATGTTCTCTGCAATATCAACAATGTCCTAATTACTTAGGCCAGTTGAGATTCGATACTTTAATCAGTATCTGGAAAAACATGATTTAATCCCTTCCCAAAGACATGCTTCAATTTTAACTTTATTAGCAATAGCAAGACAGTCCTCCCTAAGGGACTTACTTCTTTTATGGAAAATCTAAACTACATGGCATTCTGTCCTTCATTATTTATCCCTTTCCCCAGGGCAAGTCAACATAGCTACTAAAACGTGGCTGCTTTAAAAGTTACATGTGTTCAATGTCTTAAAGTACCTTGGAGTTAAATATCCAAATGTTAGTTTTGAGATGTAAATTATGCTAGTACCACTGGTGTGTACCTAAAACAAGCAGCAGACACGCATTTTCCCACATATCACATTTACGTGGCAGAGAGGGCAGGTAGCTCAGTAACCTCTCAGTTCCTGAACAGGCCAAAACCATAGTACAATGCATGGATGCATGGGCTTCTCAGGTGTCTCCAACTAACACCACGTTTTCACATCTTTTAACGTGAAAGTCAAGCCCTGTCACTGTTCAGCATGCTTGAATTGTCATCAGATGAATTCCTTAGGGGCAGGCCTAGACAGCAGAGGGGATGCCTTGGTTAGGGAGAGGAGATCCCTGTAGATAGTAATGGTTGCAGAGGGTGGATCTTCTGTCCACGATTTGGCCAGAAACTCTGGGATACCCTCGTTAGTCATAAAGGGGAAGTCACTTTTCCCCTTTCATTCCTCTAGTTTTCTATTAATGGAAGAAGATGTGATAAATAAATGTGAATCGTTTCTTATTAACAGTTGGAGTTATAGTCCAAACCAGGACTTTTTTCTTTTTGAAACAAGGGTCTCACTCTATTGCTTGGGCTGGAGTGCAGTGGCACAATCACAGATCACTGCAGCTTGTAACTCCTGGGCTCAAACAATCTTCCTACCTCAGATTCCGCAGTAGCTAGGGATACAAAACTATGGTTTTGGCCTGTTCAGGAACTGGGATGTTACTGAGCTAGCTGCCTTCCTGCTGGCTCTATATATCTATCTTATATATAATATATAATACATATAATATAATATAATATATATAAATATAATACATATTTTATATATATATATATATATATATTTTTTTTTTTAGAGACAGGGTCTTGCTATGTTGCCCAGGCTGGTCTTGAATACCTGGTCTCAAGTGATCCTCCCTCCCCGGTCTCCGAAATTGCTGGGATTATAGGCATGAGCCACCACCATGTCTGGCCCACACTGGGATATTTCTTAAGAGAGACAGACAAAGGAGGGGAATTTCTGCCAATAGTTATGCAGGTACAACTTGCAGAAGCCAGGACAGTTCTGAGAAAATCAGACATGGGTCCCCTCCCTATAATTAACACATTTTTAACCCAGAAGATCTCATTCTTAATATTTCAGTAAAAATATTTAGATGATAAAATTTGCCCAACCTAACATATTCCTTTTCATCTCCACCTATTATCTCATTAACTTTAATGTACACTAAACAGTGTCTAGCTGATGTGTGAACTCGCTCATGGCATCAAAATTCTCTGTGATCCATGTTTCATCTTATCTTAAACTCAAAAATAAATTATGATGCTTTCATTCTCCTCAAGTTCAACATCTACTTTCCTAGTCAACTGGCTGTAGAGGGCTTATATTGTGATATGCTATGACCTTGGCGTGTGAGTTTTAGGAAACTATTTTAATAAGACAGGAAATTTACCTTGAGAATATTGGAATTCTTCTGAAAAGCTCCAGGCAAATAAAATGTATCTCCAAATTCTTAGGTATGATTATCGGGTAAGAACAGAATGACTATAAAGAATCCCCAAATGAGAAATACTGGGAAATAGTAGACTTGTATTCAGAAATTGAGAAGACTAAAGTGTATTTTGATTTCCTACTACTATTTGAAAATTCTCACAATACCAGCATTATAAAATATAATTGCGAGAATAATGCTAGAGAGCCAACGTACATATTTGTACATATTTATGATAAGGTAGTTACATGTTAGAAAAATTTAATGTATGAAAAAATATGCTCCTTCCCCAAATTAAAGTTTAACTTCCAGATGGCATGGATAGAGTTACTGCTGAAGCTCTATTATCTATAAAATTATCAAACTATACTTTCGCTTTTATATGTTGAGTTTACACACAACGTGAATATAATCACACAAAGGGAGAATACTTATTTGTTGATATCTTAGTATCTTTCACGAAAAGATGTAAAGTATATAGAGGACATTCATGGTTGCCAGAAATACAGAGTTTTGGATTTAGAGGAATCTACTTTTGCTATCTAAAGAGCTGAAAACGTAATGTATTACCATTACATTGATTTTTTTAAAGAATGATAGTTTTGATGTGAGGCAACATTTAAAAATTATATCAGGATCATATTTGGTAATTACTTTGTGTTACTGAAATATGTGTCACAGCATTAGTACCAAATATACTCATGATATTTTAGAATTTTTCTTACCACTCTCTATAATTTTGCAATGTATAATTTCACTTGCACCGAACAGAGATGATATAAAAACTGCTCATCAGGTCATTTTATTGAGCTTATGTTCATAATTTTTAAAAGAAGAAAAGTGTTCAAATCTCCAATGTGGGATTAACACCCTTTCTCATTGAACTTGGAAGCTCCTGGGCAGTTTCTCAGCTCATTACCCTGTCTGGAGGGAAGTGCATCCATCACACTGTCTTCTCCTTAATCATCAGTTATGTGACTATTAACAAGATATTTTCACCAATATGAGCTTCCATTAGCATAAACCTGTGCCCTAATTAACTTACGCTTTTTTTTCCCATCTCTAACTATCTGACATAAAAATTATAGTAGCAAACAGGCCTGTGTGGCTTTCTCATTTTTTCCAAACTTGTCAGAAATGACATTCTTTGATGTGCCTTTAAATCCAGTTCTTTTTATTACTTCTTAACACTTTTTTAAAAAAGAACAAAATACATATTTATAGAAAAAATTTAGAAATTCCATAAAGTTTAAAAAATTCAAATCACTTATAATTCTGTGAGTCAGAGAGAACCCCTGTGGGCATTTCATCGCGTTTTATTCCATTATATTCTGTTAACATACACTTATTTTGCGTCTTATTATTTTATACAAATGAAAGCATACTACTTTTCTTACTAGCCACTGTTTTGTTAGTATTTCTTCCTGTCTTTACTGCTTGAAGAAAAAATTTATGATGGCTACGTATCAGGCCATTAGGGATACATTATATTATACCATTTTTAAAGTTACCATATCTTTTATTATTTAGTTTATTTCCAACGTATTTAATTTAGTAAATGATGCATATCACTATATACATCCAATGTATTAAATTCCAATGTATTTAATTTAGTAAATGATGTATATCAGTATATATTAGATTATATATGTATATACATTACTGTAATAAATTATCTTTGTAAAAGTTTCATTCTCTTTGAACAAATTTCTACAGGTGGCTTTGCTGGAACAAACAATGAAATAATTTTAGTGTTTTTCACTAATTTTACAAATTCCTTTTCAAAAAAATAGTTTATAAGTATTTGTCCAAAGTTCAAGTATAACTCATTTAAAGTTTTTTAATGACCGAATTTAATATTAAGATTTGTAATGAATCAAATACAAACTTGAAATTCTCAATAAATCCACTTCCTAATTGTATAAGATATATGACTATAAAAGATTAATAAATTCTACACAGATTAAGTCCAAACATATTAGAATGTTGGAAAACACACTGCTCTTTACAAAGCACACAATAAATTTATTTTTTATCCCCATTTAAAGCAGCCTTACTAAATATTAAAAAAGGCATATGAATATAATTGATGTAATTTGTCTTATTCTGATCAAATTAAACATAATTTAGCAAGAAAGAATAACTGAATTTTTTCAGTGTGCTATTGTTTCCTTCTTTATAATAATTCTTATAGGTAAACATTTGACACAATGCCATTAACTGTTCAGATCTTTACTTCTTATATGATCTTTGCGATCTAAATATCTCAAATCTGAATCTAGATTATATGAGTGGAAAAACCCTATCAATTATATATTTTGTTTAATAATAGCTCAATTTCTCTTTATTTTAATGAATAGATATCCATTCAACATTCCCCTACACTTTCCAAGAAATAACCATGAAAAAGATAGTGTATATTTACCAAACAGATACATTCTATTTAGGCACCAATACTTTTGTTTCACAGAATGTGGAAACAATGTGTGGATGTTATTAAAACAGTTTGTGTATTGGGGCTTTTTTCATTAACTCAGTTTTCAATAAAATAGTACATAGATACAGATAGCGATATATTTTTAATAGATTAAATTAGAATCCCTTGTGAATACACCAAAGGTATCTAATTAGTTTGTTGCAGAATTTGGCTTAGTGGTTCAGTATTATGAAAATACAACTAACACTGACAGAGAACAAATAAGCATATAAAATTCACTGTGCTAATGCTGATTTGAAACATTTTATACAATCACTAAAAAGCATTCATTTACGGAGAGTTAATTTGAAGTAACTTTTACTTTATTCTGGGTACTGAAAAAGTAATTTTGGGAAATAGGATTAGCTTTGTTGAAGTCTTTCTCAGTGCTCCAAGGGTAAATATGGGGTACAAATCAGACACATTCATTGGGTTCTGCTTTGAATCCAAGTTATTACTGAAGTATAAGGAAAGAGACTTTAATCAGATGGTCTTGAGGGCACAGTGGGACAGCCAACCACTATCGATATAAAATTCCATTTTATGAGATTGCAATCATTATATATATATACGATTATATTATAATTATTATAAATATTATATATAATACTTATTTTATATATTAGTGAAAAACACTGAAATTAATAATATATAATAAATACATATAATAATTATATATAAAATATATAATAGTTATATATAAAATATATATAATAGTTATATATAAAATAAATATATATAATAGTTATATATAAAATATATAATAGTTATATATAAAATAAATATATATAATATATATTACATACACCATGAAGAATATATTTAAAGAGTATATTGGTTTATATTGGCATTTTACCACAATGAGTACACCTCAACAAAACCCACTGATATGACCCAATGAAAAGGCATCAGTTCTATGAAACTGGTATACAACACAGGTTACTTTTGTTTATTACAACAAATCCAGACTTTGATTTTGACTTTAAATATGTGTGTGGTGTGTGTGGTGTGTGTCGGGTGTGTGTGGGGGGTGTGTGTGTGGTGTGTGTGCATGTGTGTGGTGTGTGTGTGGGGGGCGTGTGTGTGGTGTGTGTGTGCATGTGTGTGGTGTGTGTAGGTGTGTGTGGGTGTGTGTGTGCATGTGTGTGTGTGTGTGTGCATACATATATATGTGCATATATCTTTATACAAGCATGTGTAGATACAGGTTGTGTGTATGTGTGGTGTGTGTGTGGTGTGTGTGTGTGGTGTGGTGTGTGGTGTGTGTGTGGTGTGTGTGTGCATACATATATATGTGCTTATGTCTTTATGTGTGGTGTGTATGCATACATATATATGTGCATATGTCTTTATACAAGCATGTGTAGATACAGGTTGTATGTGTGTGTGTGGTGTGTGGTGTGTGTGTGCATATGTATGTGCATATGTCTTTGTGTGGTGTGTGTGTGCACATACATATATATGTGCATATGTCTTTATACAAGCAAGTGCAGCTAGATACAGGTTGTGTGTGGTGTGTGTGTTTGGTGTGTGTGTGTGTGTATGCATACATACATATGTGCATATATCTTTATACAAGCATGTGCAGACAGATACAGGTTGCATGTGGTATGTGTGTGTGTGGTGTGTCTGGTGTGTGGTGTCTGTGTGTGTGTGTGTTGTATGTGTGTGCATACATATATATGTGCATATGTCTTTATGTGTGGTGTGTGGTGTGTGTGGCGTGTGTGTGTGGTGTGTGTGCATACATACATGTGCATATGTCTTTATGTGTGGTGTATGTGGTGTGTGATGTGTGTGTGCGCACATATATATGTGCATAGGTCTCTATACAAGCATGTGCAGATAGATACAGGTTGTGTGTTGTGCGTGTTTGTGTGGTGTGTGTGTATGTGGGTGTGGTGTGTGTGTGCATACATATGTGTATATGTCTTTACACAAGCATGTGCAGATATAGGGTGTGTGTGTGTGTATACATACATGTGTATAGGTCTTTATACTAGCATGCGCAGATAGACACAGGTTGTGTGTGTGTGTGGTGTGTGTGCACACATACATATATATTATATATGTGTATATGTCTTTATACAAGCATGTGCAGATAGATACAGGTTAAGTTCTCTAGTTAAAAATTCTTCCAAAATGTTATCTTTACTTTCTTCTCTATTTTGATGTTCTTACTCTAGTTAAAAATTCTTTCAAAATGTTATCTTTACTTTCTTCTCTATTTTGATGTTCTTACTCTCTTAATGTTTACATTTCCTTAAGGTAATGTACTGTTACCCTAAGAAGAAATAAACTAAATGTGACATTTACCAGCACTCTAAATAATGAAACAACAACAATATACCCTGATATAGAAGAAATATTTTTTCATTTGGAAATCACATGAAATCAGGTCCAAATTCAATCTCTGCTCTCTCTCAACAGGGTGAACTTGAGTAAGATTTTAAAACACTCTGTGAGTTTCAGGTTTCTTCTGCAAGATGGCATTATAATATCAAACTTATTGGGTGGCATAACAAAAACTAGGCATTGGATAATAGTAGTTTCCTTCCACTTAATCCTTTTATTTCTTTTTTTTTTTTGAGGCGGAGTCTCGCTCTGTCGCCCAGGCTGGAGTGCAGTGGCCGGATCTCTGCTCACTGCAAGCTCCGCCTCCCAGGTTTACGCCATTCTCCTGCCTCAGCCTCCTGAGTAGCTGGGACTACAGGCGCCCGCCACCTCGCCCAGCTAGATTTTTTGTATTTTTTTTAGTAGAGACGGGGTTTCACCGTGTTAGCCAGGATGGTCTTGATCTCCTGACCTCGTGATCCGCCCGTCTCGGCCTCCCAAAGTGCTGGGATTACAGGCTTGAGCCACCGCGCCCGGCCTTAATCCTTTTATTTCTTACTGACACCAACTGTTATTTGGCTGCTTACCAATGGCACAATTTTATTTGTACATATGGATGAATAAAGTCATTAATTACTCTCCATCAGCAGTGCAGAATGTTGGCTTTCTTTAATTTAGTTCAGAAACAGTCACTGGGAAGAAGCTAAGTGGGCTACCTTGGCATCGACTTAATGCCAAAATTCAAGAGCATTAAGACACTTAGAAGTAAGTAATAGATAACTCAACTGACTGAATGCACTGTGGAAGTGATACAGGTACTAAATAAATATTACTGGACTGCTGGAGAACTTGTGTTATCAGATCATTTTTGGAACTGATGTAGAGAATACACAAAGCATTTTCTCTTCTTCAGATATTCATACTCCAAAAAGTGCTAACAAAAACACGAATTAGTTCCACAATTGCAGCCTTCAAAGAGCCACAAGAAAGCAAATGTGTAACCTCACACAGAGAAAGAAATTCTCTAAAAATCTGATCATTCAAATGCTCAACAAGTATAAATCCACTGGTTCTTAGGCATTGGTGGCTGTTAAGAGGAATGCAAAAACAAGGAAGTATAAGGTGAAGGTCAGTCTGACCAACATGGCAAAACTCTGTCTCTACTAAAAATACAAAAATTAGCTTGGCGTGGTGGTGCACACCTGAAATCTCAGCTACTCGGGAGGCTGAGGCACAAGGATTTCTTGAACCCAGGAGGCAGAAGTTGCAGTGAGCTGAGATCGTGCCACTGCACTCCAGCCTGGGTAACGGAGTGAGACTGGACTGGGGTATGTGATTGGGGCAGCATAGCCATGTGGGGATCAGCTGAGGGCAGAGGTGAGTGTGAGGACCTTGCTTGTCCTGAAAGCCAAGAAGAAACTGCCTCAGTTTCCTAGGACTGCAGTACCAAAGTAACATAAACTGGGTGCTTCATAACAGCAGAAATATATTTTTCTCAGCATTCTGGAGGCTTGAAGTCTGAAGTGAGGATGCTAGCAGGACCATGTTCTTTCTGAGGGCTCCATAGGAGGATCCTTCCTTTTCCCTGCTGGCTTCTGCTGGTTACCAGTAATCTTTGGCATTCTTTGGCTTACAGATGCATCTCTTCAATTTCTACCTCCTGTCATTACCTGGTGTTCTCCTCTGTGTGTCCAGGTGTCCATACCCCCATCTTCTTATAAGGACGTTAGTCACATTGGATTAGGGATACCTCATCCTAACTTGATTACATCTGCAAAGTCTCTATTTCCATTTAAGGTCACACACGGTTTCCTGAGATTAGGACTTTTAACATGTTGTTCTAGGGGACACAATCTGACCCATAACTGGAACTAAACGGTGGGTTGAGTGTCCCCTTCTCCTGCAACTGTGAGAGTATCAGGAGTCTCCAAAGCAAAGTGGCTCCTGCCAGGTGCCTCGACAGGGACTGGAAACCTGGCTTTGCCACCAGCTCTGTGTGCTTCTCCTCACCCATGCCTGGGATTTCCACCTTGCAAATATCCAAAAATAAGACTGCATCCCAGTGAACCAGCAGAAAAAATTTACACCAATAAAAGCCCACCTATGGAGGCTTTCAGCCAGAGGGAGGAAATTTTGACAAAATAATCGTATGGCGGGGCTGGTGAGGTCAAACTGCTGGAAGTCAGTAGTGAATATTCTACAGTGCATGCAGAGTTTCATTAAGTAGTAAGTTCTATAAATAATACGGACACCAATTTTCTTTTTTTTTTTTTTGAGACGGAGTTTCTCTCTGTCGCCCAGCCTGGAGTGCAGTGGCACGATCTCGGCTCACTGCAAGCTCCGCCTCCCAGGTTCACACCATTCTCCCGCCTCAGCCTCCCGAGTAGCTGGGACTACAGGCGCCCACCACCACGCCCGACTAATTTTTTCTATTTTTAGTAAAGACGGGGTTTCACTATGTTAACCAGGATGGTCTCGATCTCCTGACCTCGTGATCCGCCCGCCTCAGCCTCCCAAAGTGCTGGGATAACAGGCGTGAGCCACTGTGCCCGGCAGGAAACCAATTTTCTAAAGTAAAATGTTGGTTTGAAATGCAGTCATTCTCAACAATTAAACGCAAATGTAACAGAGTATTTAAATAGATATTTGGACACAGACCGGTAGCATGGATCAGATACCAAAATAAGGTGCAAACCTAATACAAATTTTTTGTTTGTTTTTTGTTTTGAGATGGAGTCTCACTCTGTCACCCAGGGTGGAGTGCAGTGCCATGATCTTGGCTCACTGCAGCCTCCACCTTCTGGGTTCAAGAGATTCTCATGCTTCAGCCTTCTGAGTAGTTGGGACCACAGATGTGCACCACCAAACATGGATAATTTGTGTATTTTTTAGTAGAGATGAGGTTTCACCATGTTGGCCAGGCTGGTCTCGAACTCCTGACCTCAAGTGATCCACCTGCCTTGGCCTCCCAAAGTGCTGGGATTACAGGCTTGAGTCACTGTGCCCAGTCCTACATGCAACATTTTAATGAAACCAGTAGCTTGACTTACAGTAGTCATTAGTGATGCTAGCAATGACTCCAGTTCTTCTCCCAGGTTCATGGGAGGGTCGGGATCTGCTACTCCAGCAGCGTGAAGAGTGGTCAGGTGACATCCGCTGAGCCATGGCATGTGGGTAGGGCTGTTGTATATCACAGGACGCGCTAAGAGCCAGCCTACGATTTGCTATGCTCACAGTTCCTCTGGGAGATGTCTTCACATGTCTTCACGAGTGTGGAGACGACTTGAGGTGACACAGGGGTCTCAGATTCTGACTTGGAACTGTAAAAACTAAAGGTTGCAAAAGATAGGTTGCCTGCATGCTGCCTGAAGGCCTGAAGGAGAAGCGTCTGTGCTGGGTTCAGTCTGTATGCCACAGCTGTGGGGAAAGGAATGTGAATCTCTGGAGATCAAGGGAGTGATTCAGGGGTAAGACGCACCTGGGCCGGCCCCTGCGGAGAGAAGCTGAGTTACAGAATGAGCAGGTGGCAGGCTAGGAGACAGCACGCCACTTGAGCAAGCGAGTTGTGGATAAAAGTTTCTTTTTTTTTTTAATTATTTTTTATTATTATACTTTAAGTTCTAGGGTACATGTGCATAACGTGCAGGTTTGTTACATATGTATACTTGTGCCATGTTGCTGTGCTGCACCCATCAACTTGTCAGCACCCATCAACTCGTCATTTACATCAGGTATAACTCCCAATGCAATCCCTCCCCCCTCCCCCCTCCCCATGATAGGCCCGGGTGTGTGATGTTCCCCTTCCCGAGTCCAAGTGATCTCATTGTTCAGTTCCCACCTATGAGTGAGAACATGCGGTGTTTGGTTTTCTGTTCTTGTGATAGTTTGCTAAGAATGATGGTTTCCAGCTGCATCCATGTCCCTACAAAGGACACAAACTCATCGTTTTTTATGGCTGCATAGTATTCCATGGTGTATATGTGCCACATTTTCTTAATCCAGTCTGTCACTGATGGACATTTGGGTTGATTCCAAGTCTTTGCTATTGTGAAAAGTTTCTTAAAGATGGCGGTCGCAGCACTAGGAGCAGGGGAGTGTTCCTGCCGGGCGCCCAGCTTACAATAGTGCCAGCTGTTCTGGAACTTTACTGCTCCTCTCAACTCTCTGGTGTCTTTTCTTCCCTATCCCCCTACCTCAGTCCTCAATGGCTCTAACATACACACACACACATACACATCTCTGGAGGGTTCTTTAAGCCCCTTCCCAGGTAACAAGACAACAAAAAGTCCCTCTATAAGACACCTTATCTGTCAGGAGGCTAAGGCGGACGGATCCGTTGCGGCCAGGAGTTTGAGACCAGCCTGGCCAACCTGGTGAAACCCCATCTCTAGAAAACACAAAAATCAGCCAGATAGGGCAGTGAGTGCCTGTAATCCCAGCTCCTCGGGAGGCTGGGGCAGGAGAATTGCTTGAACCCAGGAGGCGGAGGTTGCAGTGAGCTGAGATCCTGTCACTGCACTCCAGCCTGAGCAACAGAGGGAGACGTCATATATATACATATATAAAACACCTTATCTGGAGGGAGTGTAAATACCTGTAACTTTGAATGAAATCAGCAGCTTTGACTATGATAAGGGAATATGAATGATAAGTATCAAATTAAGACAATGCTTTAAAAATTAAAGTAACTTTAAAAAGTATTTATTGGCCGGGCGCGGTGGCTCAAGCCTGTAATCCCAGCACTTTGGGAGGCCAAGACGGGCGGATCACGAGGTCAGGAGATCGAGACCATCCTGGCTAACCCGGTGAAACCCCGTCTCTACTAAAAAAACCAAAAAACTAGCCGGGTGAGGTGGCGGCGCCTGTACTCCCAGCTACTCGGGAGGCTGAGGCAGGAGAATGGCGTGAACCCGGGAGGCGGAGCTTGCAGTGAGCTGAGATCTGGCCACTGCACTCCAGCCTGGGCGACAGAGCGAGACTCCGTCTCAAAAAAAAAAAAAAAAAACTATTTATTACCCAAATATTCAAAATAGTGAATAACCTGTGTGGCACGGGCACCAGTCAACAGCAACAGACATCAGCAATGTCAGAGATGTCCCTGGAGGCCACCTGCTGTGCCTTTTAGTTGCTGAAACTTAGGAGAGTTGGGAGGCTCAGAGCATAAGGGAGAATCAGGATGGCCCGTCCCTGAGGGTGGATGGGGGCTGTGTACACAGGGCACATGGCTACTGTCCACCCAGACAGAAGCGTATTGCTATTTCAACAACTCAGGTGGTTGTTATGACCTGAATAGCAAGGGCCAAGGAAGGTGTTTCTCCCACTGAATACATTTCAAAGAATAGTATGAACTGAAGAAAACTGCTTTGTGATCACATCCCATGAACATGAATCTTGACTGCCTGATGTACTAGTTGTGTATATTAACAATGTAAGTTGCTTAGAGAAGGTTTGATCTACACTAATATATCATATTCAGTTTTCCTGAGAATGAAGTTATAGAAACTGGGAGTTGAAACTGGCCCCTAAATCAAAGCTTGGGCAAGTGTTCTGCGAAGGGAGAGGGAGAATCTTCCAAGTGGAGGAAATGAAGGTGAAGGATCAGTCGGTGTGCAGATTCATAAAATCGTGGTTTCTCCCCAACTGTGCACATCTGAGGACTAGCTGTGCTGTTCAATTGTTACTGCTGATATTGGTTATACCAAACAATTTACACAAAACTAATGAGAATGTGTAACTTTAATAATGATATGAGATGTACAATATTAGTTTGGAATACTGAGGTTACGAATTTTTGTGCTAAATTTGTTATATAATTAGTTTAAATTATTTAAAAAAATAGTTAAAAATTACTTTAAAAAATTCAGTAGCCAAAAAAGAAAAAAAAATCAGTAGCCAATAAATGTGCTATATCCATCCTTACCCACAAGCCAAGGAAAAAAATGACAGAGTATTATCGTGGTATTTCAAGCCTTTCAGAGAGGTTAGGTTTCATTGTTTGATTAACGTTTTATTGTCTCTGCATGTGTGTGTGTATATTTTGTTGTTGTTTTTAAATAAAATAATTTTGTTACGGCCCAAGGGCTACTATACCAATATAAGCAAAAGATCTCAGTTTGGTTTTTCAAGTATTAATTACATATACTAAGGTATTGAAAATGCTTGTGTTTACATTATTCTCTTGCCTGAAACGTATATATTTTTTGAACAGGATCTCACTCTGTTGCCCAGGGTGGAGTGCAATGGTGCGATCTCAGCTCACTGCAACCTCCGACTCCTGGGCTCAAGTGCTCCTCCCACCTCAGCCTCCCAAGTAGCTGGAATTACAGGCATGCACCACCAAGCCTGGCTTTTTATGTTTTTTGTTTGTTTGTTTGTTTTGTAGAGATGGGGTTTCACTATGTTGTCCAGGCTGGTCTTGAACTCCTGAGCTCAAGTGATCCTCCCACCTCAGTCTCCCAAAGTGCTGGGATTATAGGCATGAGCCACTACACCTGGCCTCATAATTTTTTTTTTTTTTTTTTTAATCCTAGAGCTTGGGCTCAGTTGTGAGTAAACTCTAAGAATGAACAAACAAAAAAGAAACACAATTTTCTAGCTATCTAAAATTTTCAATTGCTGTGAATTCCAATCAAAACACAATTTATTTTTCTTGCTAATTATGAGGTCATATACATAAATGTTTCCATTGTTGTCTAAAAATACCATTCCTTTATTTCAAGGTTCTTTACAGATATAAATGTCTATAAGAGAAACCTATGCTTTTGTCTCACTAGCATTTCATTGTCCCTGTATTTGAAAGCAAATTAATTGATCAACTGTTTCAAATGAATAGTGAATTCATGGCAGAATTCAACATCGTTAGGCTTTGACAATAAGCACATGTGGCTGCATTATCCTAGCCAAAAACCACATTGTTATTGGCTGCTCTGCTGTCCAACAAGATTTGGATCAGCCTTTCATCAAGATGCTAGTGTCTCCTACCTAACACGAACGCTTAGCAGGTGGCCCTATAAATGCTGGCAGCCATCTGAGGATCACAGGGATGGAGGTAGGGGTTGCACATTATGGAATAATGACAGTAGGGAGCACACTCAAAAAGCCCCCCGTCCACATTGTCCCCTCAAAAGAAGACAAATTAATTACTTGTATTCGTTTCTCTGTTACTTGAAGATGAAAGAATTCTGATTTCTTTTTTAGATGTCCCTTATTTCTATATGAAATTTTATAATTTATTGCTCAGTTACCTATAATCTGCCTCCTTAACTAGAATGTAATCTCGTTCAGAGTGAAGATAGTTTCTCTCTTGTTGACTGCTGTACTCACAGCATCTACTGTCGTGTCTGGCACACAGACATTCAGTAAATGTTGCACCGTACATAAGAAAGCTTTCCCTGGATCTTCTAAATAAAATGTCAGTCCAAGGAATTCATCATCTGTACAGTTGCTAGACACTGTGATCTGTTACCGTTTCATTCCAAGAAGTTCTGAAAAAGCCCTACTTTTTTTAAGAATTAGAATAAATTGAGTGTAAGAAAAGCCCTTTTCGGACTTAGCAAGGGCTGGCTTGTCTACACTGAACTGTCCACATTCCTCACCTTTCTCAGATCTTGGCTTCAATGGCTCTCAACCTACGTATCATTCATGTAAAATGGGTTGCTTCTGACATTTCTCTACCATGTAGTAAATCCCACTGCTGAGATCTCCTTGGGCTCCTCCCCATGTGAAACCAGGATCTGTCAAAGGTGCTATTGATAGGTTCTATCATAAAATCTATAGAAGCTGTTATTCCGTATGTCACCATAAACATTCCTAGGACTCGAGTGTTGAGCTGCATGTCGCACCATGCAACAGAACAGTCGTGCCGTGAGTGAGGGCGCCAATGGGTAAACTTAAGTCTCTTAAAAATGACTCACATTGATGAAGGGTGTTGTATTGTCAATTATCACATTCATCCACCCAATGTCTTAGGACAGGGGAATTGAGGCCGGCAGATCCTCAGCTTTGTCCCACTACTACTCAGTGCACAGCAGGCTTCCTTGCAAGGCCTCATCTAGCTTTAAGACAAAACAGGAGTTTCTGGAAAGAGACTGATTTCATTCTTAAAAGTGTGTTCCAAAGCAGCCATTTTATTGGTGGGTTTCTTCACAGTTTTGGACAAAAAATATGTTCAATCATTTATCAATTATAGAGAGCGAATTTGGTTTAGGCAATCTCTTTGGGTCTGACTATCAAATCATAACATGCAAGTGTAGAAATTTTAAAAATTCTAAATTTATATTTTATATAAAAATTAACCATATGTCACAACCAAAGGTATAAATATGAAATACGAACATAAAAATTAACCAGAGACACTGTTTTTCATGTGTGTATTGTTGGTGTATGTAGTATTTGTCCCTTAACATTTTTGTCAATATTTTTTCCCATATAATCACATATTTAAAAAGTTATATTTAACATAAGAGTTAAAAGTTTCTAGGCATTACATTACCCCAACATCACCCTATTGTTGTAGCAGAGCCCTACCTAGAACCAAGAGCTCTAAAACCAAACCAACCACAATATAATTATTCACCTCCAACTATGTGTGCTCAAAGACACAAATGTGCAACTATCCTAGCAATAGTAAATAATACAGATTGAGCCTCTTCATCCCAAAATCCAAAATCTGAAATGCTCCAAAATTTGAAATGATGTTCAAAGGAAATGCTCCTTGGAGCATTTTGGATTTCTGGATTTCCAATGCTCTACTGGTAAGTATAGTGTCAATATTCCAAAATCCAAATAAATCTGAAATCTGAAACACTTCTGGTACCAAGCATATCGGATAAATGATACTCAACCTGGATTACAATAATGTTAGACTAAAATATTAAATTCTAATGACACATTCTTTATTATGAAAGGCAGTTTCAATATTATTTTTATTTACATAATTCACACATTCAAGATCTGTTTGCTAAATCCTATAACATGCCTATTTTTAATTTGAGAGAGGAAATTGACTAAGACATTCATACTGAACAACACATGTGAATAACACATTCTTTCATTAACAAACAATAAATGTAGTGGCATATGCTTCTACTTAGCATTATCCTTTACTTGTTTATACCCAAATAAACACAACTGGCAACCATGGAATTCCAAAGACCACTTTCCTTTGCTGTTTTCCCCAACGGTGGTACATACATTGCATGGTGATTACAAGAATCAACCAAGGCATAATTGTAAATTTTAAGGCTAAACATGCTTCAGGAAGAAACTTTTTGAAAATGGATTAGCTTACTTTAATAATGTCACATGTCTGCACAGATAAGAATTACTACAGCTCTGTGGGCTAAATATCTAGATAGGTGGATAGGTTGAAAAGTCAGGCTATTGAACATCAATAAAAAGGGCAAATGCAATTCAATATTTGCCTTTTTAATCCTGGGTTTTCAACTACTATGGTTGATAGAGTTTTATCACAAGCCCCTGAATTAATGAAGAGACTACATTGGTAAACAGAAATGAATTTCATGCTCCACAAAGAGAAATTGAGTCGCTATGGAAAATACACCCCAAAGTAAGAATAAAATTTTATAATTTCTCTTAGAAATGTCGAAAAAACAATTTTAAAAAATGTGACTGGAAACCCTGATGTCCAGAGAAGAGCTAAACATGTGTAAAGGTGCTCCTTCCTCCCAGGAAATCCACTTTCTGCAGCTCAGTTCTTTTAAAATACACAGAGCTCTCTGGATTTCAGGGATGAATACCATTACCTCACAATGTTTGATTTATAAATTTTTACAAATCAAAATACAGATAGATGCTGAGTGACACTGAGATTGTTCAAGACTCTTTTCATTCTAACTATTCATTCTAGGTAGCCTGTTCACAAACAGGCATTGGAATCTTCACCCAGTAATTTATAAAATATAGGTTGATGTCAGAAAGAAAAAAATACTTCAGCATAGAATCTAAACTTCTTTGGATGTAGTTAATTTAAAATTGAAGAATTTTGGAATCTGAAACACACATAATATGTGCACAAATTTGTTTGAAGTACATATGTTTGAGATCTATCCTAATATATGTATATGACACTGATTAATTTTAGGGTGAAAAAAAACTTCACCCTAAGAAAAAATCCTTACATCACACTCATCAATGTTACTCAATGATGGCTACAGTGATGAGTTCCTGTTGTGTTTGAAGTACAGTATATATGCCTCTCAAACTTTCTTCGCTACCCTGACAAGCAAGTGGCATCATCTTCATGTCACTCTTCAGGGAACTAACGTGACTCACCGAAGACCACAGAGCTAGAAGGTGGCAAAGGCAGCTGAAGTTTAAAACCAAATCTGAGGGACTTCAAAACCTGTGCCCTCCTCAAGATGCCTCTCTCCTAAAACACAGCTTCTAATTCTTAACAGACACAACTACTCTATTAATAAATCATTAGCACCATCCCATTGAATGTGAGATGGTGGCGATAGCTAATATCAGAGGCTGATTTCTAAGACTAAAATCCATGTTATCAACAATAACATATATGGCTGCAGCACTAGAAGCCGTCCCAATGTTTGGCAAAACACATCAGCTCTTGTTGGAGTCAGGGTATTTTAAGAAAGTGAAATTATGTCATTTCCAGAGTTATTGAGACCTAGTCAAAATTTCTTTTCCATTTTCCCACAATAATCCAATCACTGGAAAATTTTTCATTGCTTATTGTAAATCATAGGAGGTTTCAGCTGAAATATCAGAGACTCAGAGTATCAGACTATCAGGAAGCTCAGAATCATTAATGACAAATAAGAAGAGATTTCCATCTGAAAGGCTCCGTTTCGGTTTGAGTATATTCAAAGAATATATAACCTAGTATTATCAGCCATGATATATTCTCCAAAAAGAAAACCCTTATTAAAAACAAATTCAGAATTGCATTTGTACTTTAGGCATTTTGCTTTGCATCAGATAAAGATGTAACATGAATCTCTTTTTTTTTTTTTTCATGCACGTATACTTGTACTCTTCCTTTTGAAAATTATTCTATTAGTTTCTCCAGGATTTATACTACTCTTCTTGAAAGTCATTTAATACACAATACCATAACTTTTTAACAGAAATTGGATTGTCTTATGAAGATCTGAAACTCATTCTCTTACGGAGTGCTACAGAAATACAAATTTATTCTATCAATATTAACACTTTACAGGATTTCACATATTTAAAAAGACCAACAGGCAGAATTAACTGTTCTTAGCAGCAAATTATTTACTTTGTTCCTCTCCACATGAGTTTTCCTATATTTTCTATAATACTTCTTAGATATTAGGATTCTACTTATGAAAACATAATAGGGCAGGTGCGGTGGTTCACACCTGTAATCCCAGCACTTTGGGAGGCCGAGGCGGGTGAATCATGAGGTCAAGAGATCGAGACCATCCTGGCCAACATGGTGAAACCCCATCTCTACTAGAAATATAAAAATTAGCTGGGCGTGGTGGTGTGTGCCTGTAGTCCCAGCTACTTGGGAGGCTGAGGCAGGAGAATTGCTTGAACCCGGGAGGCAGAGGTTGCAGTGAGCCAAAATTGCGCCACTGCACTTCAGCCTGATGACACAGTGAGATTCCATGTCAAAAAAAAAAAAAGTAAATAATAAAAAATTAAATTCATTAACATAATATTTGTATATTTTCAAAAACAATTTTATTGATACAAATCAAATATTTGTTTAGAGGGATTTTTTGATTGGTCTGTGCTATGCACTCACAAGACATAATGTAATAGGATATTCATAACAGAAAGTTTTTTTTGTTTTGTTTTTTTTTTTTGAGACAGAGTCTTGCTCTGTTGCCCAGGCTGCAGTGCAGTAGCACGATCTCAGCTCACTGAAATCTCTGCCTCCTGGTTCCAAGCAATCGTCTCCTGTGCCTCAGCCTTCCAAGTAGCTGGGAACTACAGGTGCACACCACCATGCCCGGCTAATTTTTTGTATTTTACTAGAGACGAGGGCTTCACTATATTGCCCAGGCTGGTCTCGAATTTCTGAGCTCAGGCAGTCCGCCTACCTCAGCCTCCCAAAGTGCGAGTGCTAGGATTACAGGTGTAAGCCACTGCACCTGACTTTTTTTTTTTTTTTTTTTCTTTCTTTCCAGAAGAGAAATCATTTGGATTCTTTCTTAAAAATCGGAAAAAAAATGTCTGAGTATTGGAAAATGGAATGCTGGGCTGGGCGCAGTGGCTCACACCTGTAACCAACCCCAGCACTTTGGGAGGCCGAGGTGGGTGGATCACGAGGTCAGGAGATCGAGACCATCCTGGCTAACATGGTGAAATCCTGTCTCTACTAAAAATACAAAAAATTAGCCGGGCTTAGGCATGGATGCCTGTAGTCCCAGCTCACTGGGAGGTCATTGAGGCAGGAGAATGGCTGGAACCCGAGGTGCAGGTGGAGCTTGCAGTGAGCCAGAGATCACAGCACTGCACTCCAGCCTGGGTGGACAGAGCAAGAGTTCATTCCCTCAAAAAAAAAAAAAAAAAAAAAAAAAAAGAAAAAATTAAAAAGAAAACATTTAAAAAAAGAGAAAATGGAATGCTAGCAAATAATTTAACTCTTTTTTTTTTTGCAATGTAACATTGAAGTTGGAAGTACTCGTTTAAGGTCTAAGGCCGGACGGGACAGATAGGAACTTCTGGGTTTTTGGTTGTTTCTTTGGGTTGGCTTAGGAAGAATGCATAGCACTAGATCCTTTAAACCATTCAAAGACTGATAGTAAAAAAGGCCAAACATAGGACTGAAAAATGGAACTGAAGTAGGTACAGAAAGCTACTTTATTCAGATGGAGAGTCGTAAGAGAAAATCAGTACCATTTTCCATTTGTGTTGCCAAGGTGATGCATAGTGCAAAGAACCATATTTATTTTGCCAAGTATAGCGAAAATACTATTATCTGGGCCCCAACTTAATGATTTTCAGATTCACATAATCGCATGGTGCATACACTATGATCATAATCTTTCCATTGTGGGTGGAAATAATTTGTTCAATCCATGTGTATCTATATGAAGCACAATGCCTGAAACAGAGCTGGCGCGTCCCTACCCTCTCATTATGGGACTCACATTGACTTTGATTTCCAAGCATACACCAGAAATTTCAGATTAAATGGCAAGAGATGACCTTTTATGTCTCTTTTCAGAGACAGCTTAGAAAGTTCTCTGGGAGTCAATTCCTCCTGCTTCCTGCCTTCTGCCTTTTAGTTGTTGAGGTGTTGGTTTAAAATCAATCATTTTGTCATTCAAGAAGTGATCATACCTTTCTAACAGGAGAGAAAGTAAGTGGATGAAAAAAGATGACATTTTGCTTTAGATAATGGTAACTAATGCTTATAAAAGAAGGTTGTTTTTTTTTTTTTTTTTTGCTCGGAATTAAAGTAATCATATATAATAAGAGCATTTTGTTTTCCATCCAAACCAAGAATGCTTGCTCAGGCGCCTTTGAGAAATAACACAAGATTACTTATGCTGTTAGATTCTGTGAGCATAAATCTTCCCCAATGGGGATGGGAATGCATTTATTTATTTATTTATTTATTTATTTAGGAAAAATGAAGTCTTTCATATACCATGAGAAGGAGTACTCCTAAATTAACACAATTAAAGGCAGCAGAACTTTTATCCATTTCTACAAATGACTATGTGCACTGCAGAGCATGCCCAACACTGCACATTACATTTCAGTATCTCCTCACTTGGACCAATCTCTGCATATTACCATCACTCATTTATCATCTAATTGAATCATCTGGGCAATAGACTGTTATGGGTTCTGCTACTTCTTGATGTGCCTCAAGGGAAGAAGGATTGTGTTTGGTTTTCCTCCCTGCATCAAGGAGACAATATTGGTTTGACCCACATATAAACTTTTGTGTGTTTTTTTGCCTTTTTGATGCCTTTTTTTGCTGTGCAAGAGGGCATAATGGAGATGGAATAGAGAATCATTTAAAAAACACCCTCTAGTTTTATCTGATATTTCATTTATAGCAACATGAGTTAGGTGTAGATTTCTAGTTTCACATCTGTGTCCAGACACAGGTGCTGTGACCCAGCAGAAAACTACATCACATGAGTTGAGGAGATTCTTCTCATGTCCTCAGTTGCACACATCTACATTTCAACCCCAATACCTGGGAAGGTTGCCTCAAACATGTTCTGTTATTCAAAAATTCTATCATAAATTATATTTTCCAAAAGTATATCCAGGGAGAAGGTATGGGAACTATCACCTTATTTGGTGCTTTTGTTCTTGGCTTTAAAAAGGAGAAAAATTGTTAAAAAGATTAAAAAATATTAAAAGATAAAGCTTTCAATATATTGTGTTTTTCCACTGAATGCTGCCAAGTAGAATTTATTATAATGGAGTTTTAATATGAAGGCACTACTTATTTTTCTACATAAAGTGGCGAATTTAAGACTGCCACATTGTTTATAGAGGTAAGATCTAAATGAAAATCTAGAATTCTGGTCTTCGTATTCTGAAGACCGTGATTTTTATCACCAGCAGCATAATTGTACTAACCTGTCTAAACTTGTTCACTTTGTAAACTGTAAAATAACAACAATAATAAAATTAAAAACTTGTAATGGCCACTTAATTGGTGTCAAGCACTCTGCTAAGCACTTTCTGTATATTGTCTCATTTAATTTTCACCTTATTTATTTCTTTTTTATAACAAATCTTTGAGAGTGAGGTGAGGTGGCTCATGTCTGTAATCCTTGCACTTTGAGAGGCTGAAGTGGGAAGACTGCTTGAGTCCAGGATTTTAAGACCAGCCTGGGCAACATAGTGAGAACCTGTCTCTACATAATTTTTTTTGTAATTGCCAGGCATGGTGGTGCATGCCCCTAGTCCCAGCTACTCAGAGGCTGAGGCAGAAGGATCACATGAGCCCAGGTAATCTCAAAACTTGGAATTTTCTGGAAGTAGAATTGCTATATATATCAGCAGCATGATGGAGAAACAATATTAATGAAACATTACATTTCTATGACAATTGACTTAAGTCATCACATTAACCCATGACATCCTCTGTAGTATTATACTATTTTTAAGATAATAAGAGGTGACCTCATTTGTTCAATGTCACAGAGCTAGAGAGTGGCAGGGCCAGGACTCTTCACCCTGTAGTTGGCATTTTTTCTACTTCATAGTCTTAAAAAAATCTGTATACTCCTTGAGTCTTCATTGGCAGAAATTGAGATAAATTATCAGTAGCTCCTCAGGATTGTGCTGGATTATTCTCAAAAGGCAGGCATTTTTGACCATCTCTCTATCCATGCACAGGACACTGTTGTGTGGGATCCGGCAGAGCAGATTTCTGCTATCATCATGGGTGACTTCAAGACCCAACAACATGGCCCATCAGTTCTTTGCCTGCTTCCAACTCATTCCATGACAGCTATCGACTGCAGTCCATGGGCTCTCCTCTGATTGCAACCCCTTCTATTCCTAACTCCCTTAGAAACTCAGCAACCGTGATGGCTGATGAGACGCAAGAGACTGCAGTCTTACTTGCATGGGCTCTGAAGTCTGACCCTTTAGCTCAATTCCAGCTCTGCTAATTACTAGCTGAGCATGTTTTCATGACATGATAACAGTATGGATCTAAAGATGTTATTAAGATTAAATGAGTTCATATGTAAAGAGCCAAAACAGTCTCTAGCATTTAGCGACCGCCTACGAAATAGCATCTTACTAAGTCATTCAACTCCTCACCTCTCCATTCTCTCTAGTCCTCACCAATGGGTCTACTCAGGAAATGCCCTGAAATTTGCTCACTTAAAAGCTAAAATATATGACTGTGGATATGTAAGAGGAAGACAGGCCCAGGGGAACATGCTGGGCAACTTCCATGATAGTTGTTCCATAACCCGCTGAGGTATGGATTGGGTAGTTTATATACACAGGATGGCAGTGAAGTCCACACCAACTGATGGATTCAGAGTAAGTGTGCCATGAGAAAATTACGAACATGGCAATCCTGGAAAATAGAAGCAGGAATGAGTTGTCCAAAGTCCATTTCCGCATGAGCCTCATGGCTGGGCAACTTTCAGGTGGACCCTTGAGGATGTGCAATCTCCTAATGGAAACTTTAGTGTCTGAGCAGACACAGTTGGGAAGGCAGAGGTGGAAACCAGGAAGACAGCAAATCCTGCATCTCTAGTTCATTATTTTTTCTGAATGAGACCAGGGGAACAGAAGTTCTACAAGATGTTAATAATTGCACCCTGTTGGTTCTTCAGTTCTACTTCCCTCTTGGAGATTCATAAGGCACAACTTTAGCAAAGGTTATGGTGCTGGTCTAACTCAAAGATTTGTTTTTGTTTTATTTTATTTTTTTGAGACGGAGTCTCGCTCTGTTGCCCAGGCTGGAGTGCGATGGCCGGATCTCGGCTCACTGCAAGCTCCGCCTCCCAGGTTCATGCTATTCTCCTGCCTCAGCCTCCCGAGTAGCTGGGCCTACAGGTGCCTGCCACTGTGCCTGGTTAATTTTTTGTATTTTTTTTTTTTTATTAGAGACGGGGTTTCACCGTGTCAGCCAGGATGGTCTCGATCTCCTGACCTCGTGATCCGCCCGTCTCGGCCTCCCAAAGTGCTGGAATTACAGGCGTGAGCCACAGCGCCCGGCCTTGTTTTATTTTTTGAGACAAGGTATCACTGTTGCCCAGGCCGGAGTGCAGTGGTGCAATCATGGCTCACTGCAGCCTGCAGTCCCTGGACTCAAGCAATAGAGCAATAGATCCTCCTGCTTCAGCCTCTGGATTAGCTAGGACTATAGGCACGCACCACCACACTTGTTTCTTTTCTTTTTTTCTTTTTTTTTTTTTTGATAGGGATGGTGTTTTTCCATGTTCCTCACCCTGGTCTTAAACTTCTGGGCTCAGGCAATTTTCCCACCTCAGCCTCCCAAAGTGTTGCAATTACAGGCACGAGCCACCATGCCTGGCCCTCAATGACTTCTTATAAGGAATCAATAAATAAGGTGAAAATTAAATGAGGCAATACACAGAAATTGCTTAGCAGAGTGCTTGACACCAATTAAGTGGCTATTACAAGTTTTTGTTGTTATTGTTGTTATATTGCAGTTTACAGAGTTAAAGAGTTTAAAGGATTTAGTACAACAATGCTGTTGATGATGAAAATCATTCTATCTTTAGAATATGAAGACAAGTGTTCTAGATTTTCATTTAGATCTTACTTCTGTAAACAATGTGGCAGTCTGAAATTTGCCAGTTTATGTAGAAAAATAAGTAGAGTCTTCATATTAAAACCCCAGCATAGGAGACTCTACTCGGAAGAATTCAATGGAAAGGTATTGTTTTGTCTTATTAAATACAATACATTGAAAGATAAAGATAATTGCTATTTCGGCCCCCTTTTAAAGACAAGAACAAAAGCAACACGTAAGGGGACAGACTTAAAGTTGCCTGACTTTTCATGCTGCTAAGTACGTCCGTTCTAAGAATACAAAATGTTTCCAGGTAGTTCCTTTATGTGTCTACCAGACAAAGAAACTATGTCTTCCCTATATATCATGAATTCCAAAAGCCTGCAGAAAGACATTTTAAAATATACTTTATTGAAAACTTTAAAACTAATGACAATGAAACCTTGGTATATTTCTACACGGAAGGAGTTGTGGGTACACTTGGCAGAGTGCATTTAGTCAAGACTGTATTTGTTTAATATTTTACGATTTTATAAGTACATTTAGATCAATGTCAAGTTCTAAGCACCTACAAATGAATTCAGAACCTACATTCTTCTCACGTCTCACGAACTTGTGGTCAACGTACTGATAGTGTCTGATGGTTAATGCCTCAAGTAATCTGATTAAATGACTATTCTTACGTTGCAAAATTCATGCTTAGTATTTTGATGAAGCTGAACCTTTCTCACACAATAATATTTGCCTATCGTGTTGACAAGATCACGTGACTGGAATGGAAAGAGCTCTTAAACCCCTTTGGTAACAGATTTAATGGTCTTGTCTTCAACACATGCTGTCCTCAACAATCCAGTCTACAAATACACTCATAGGGAGCCTCCAACATAGGCGAGACCATGGCAGTGTGTGCCCACAACCCCACAAAAATCTTACATCTCACCCAGATCACGGGACTATTGACAGAGTTCAAACTATCTCAGGAAAAAATTATCCAAGAACAAAGAGAAAACAGATGCCCTATGAGAGAAAGCCAATGGAAGAAATGCAAGGAATAAAGCTTGGAATTAACATGTAATATCTGGCATTGATTGTAATTATCCAGCCAATTTCTAAATTTGATGTATATCTGAATAACCTAAATGCTGAGACACTAGACATCACTCATATTTTAATTCTGAGAAGTGTGTTTACATATGAGGACCAAAAACATGCACCTTCTACTGTTCTCTACTATGCTGTCCCCACTAACTGAGTGATGCTCTACCCCCATTGGGGGCCCCTGTGCATTTCTCTGCTTCTTTTTGGATCTGGCCTTCGCTCAGGCTATTCTAGTCTGGGTGATCTCCTTCTACTAACCCAGCGCCCTTGCGCCAGCCACCCTACTACTTTGCCTGAGATACAGCTCACTCCCTTTCTTCTCCCTAGAGTGCTCTGCTCAAATATCACTTTACCTTAGCTGACTACTGCATATAAAATTGCACGCTGGCCAGGCACCATGGCTCACGCCTGTAATCTCAGTCCTTTGGGAGGCTGAGGTGAGTGGATCACAAGGTCAAGAAATCAAGACCATACTGGCCAACAAGGTGAAACTGGTCTCTACTAAAAATATAAAAATTAGCTGGACGTGGTGGCATGCGTCTGTAGTCCCATCTACTTGGGAGGCTGAGGCAAGAGAATTGCTTTAACTCGGGAGGTGGAGGTTGCAGTGAGCCAAGATCGCACCACTGCATTCTGATGACAAAGCGAGACTCTGTCTGGAAAAATAAATAAATAAATAAATGAACCCGCCCTTCACTTTCCCCCCTAGTCCTGCTTCATTGTTCTTTCTGGTTCTTTATTTTCTGTCTCCCCTCACTAGGTGTGTAACCCTCATGAAGGCAGGGACTTTGTTGTTTTTACTGGTGAATCTTGAGCCTCTAAAAGTTTGTGGAACAAATGTCCTGAACAGATGTGCACTGAAGGGACAGGCACACATAGATAAGTGAAGCACTGTCCCATCTCAGGTGCATGTGGAACTGGAAATGCATGCAGAATGCCGAGAGAACACAGTGCAACTCGGTCCAAACCCAGCCCTTTCACAAGAACCCGAGAGTAAATGTAACTGCAAACCCAGGAAAAGAAAATTAGGCCAGGGAGGATGCAGAGATCTAGTAGAGTTTCATGAACTCTGTGGTAGACCTTTGCTCGTGGTGGTCTAAGGCCAGAGACCCCAGGTGAAGCTTGGTATGGATGTGTCACCTCTGTCCCTTCAGTGTGGTTGACCTAATGCATCTTGAGCATGTTGTAGCTCGAATGAGCAAAAATCATAAACTTACGGACAATTCAAAGCTGGAATGGATTTTAGGCATCGTTCAGCCAACATTTCTGGTAAATAAAGAAACAAAAGAGTGACATTTAAGAAAATTTCAAACGTTTGCACTCACATTCAGGGAAACTACTATCCAATAAGTAATTTAAGATTAGAAAGAAATAAGGATTGAGACACTGATTCTCAGAGATACTGCGCAGCATCTAGGTAAATTCTGGGTAAAGCTTAAAAAATCGACACAAGAATAAAGTTTTGTTCATACTGCAGTTTCACTATTAGATTTTAGTTGGTACTTGATAACCCAGGTTATATTGAGTCTTAGGGTCTGTTCTGAACTGACAAAATACCACTGAGGAGGAAAACAAGGGTAGGAGGTGACTGACACCCCAGGTGGTGACCAGATCACGGTGGTTTCAGGGCCTCCACAGAGGGTTCCTGAGATTTGGTCTCAGTGCTCAGAAATGAATGCCCTCCCCCTCCCCTCACTATCATCCAGGGATATCTAAACACACTTCTGTGGGTTTTGCCCAGCACACCAAGCAGAGGGCATCATTCCTGGCCAAGAGCAAAGACTGAGGATCGGAAAGGTCACAGTTCCCATTTTACGGTCTAGGTTCTTTCTTCTTTGATTTTGATGACCTCGTGGGCACAGGACTTGGAAGAGCTGCCCTCTCTCCTATAGGCCTGGCCTGGCTTTCTGGCCTTCACTGTGGATTCGACCTACTGTAAAGCACTGATACATCCCTGACATCTCCCCTCAACTTGGGCCCTGGCCTTGGTCTCTTCAGCCTCCCTGCCTTTGCTGTTATGGCAGCAGAGAGGAGTCCGATAGTGACATTAGTGGTGTCAGGCTTTAGTCTTAGATATTATGGGTACAGCTATAGAAGAAAGATTCTATTATTGTTTTTTCTCCAGAGTAACAGCAGAATACAGAAACAGGTTATGATGAAGAGAAAGCATCAATAAGAACTCTAAAGCTAAAAAGCATAAAAAATAAAAAGTAATTTTAAAAATATAAATGGGAAATCAATTCCATTAGTTGAGGTCCACGAAAGTAACTTATTTTTATGGTATGTGCTATTGTTGTTGTTTTTAATAATTATAAATGCCAACTAAGAAATGAGCCACTATCATTCTAATCTATGTGTTTCTTAACACCTGTCTGCAGCAAATAAACAACCACCAGGAAAAGAAACAAGAAACAAGACAACAAAATGACCTATCAGAAGCTGTCTCTGCCTCATGTGGACTTGGCACATGTGGACTTGGCACACTTGCCCTCCTGTCCCGCATCTGCAGACTCCTCAGTCTTCATATTGAATGTGGACCATCCATCAATCTTAGTCTTGCATTTAAAACTCATTAAAAATCTGTTTGCCATTCCTCTCAAAGATTAATCACACAAGTCCAACATAATAGCCTTGACAATTTAAATGCTCCCATTTTAGCATTTCATTTCAAGTGTACTGTAATTATATTATATTGCTTCTGGCCAACTTAGAAAATATATTCAAATAATAAGCCTACTTTTGGTATATGATACATTCTTAACACTATTTCTCACATTCATTATGTAGAAAACTAGAAAATGTACTTATAAGTGTCTTCAGAAGTAAGAGTAATCTATTAATCCATCCATCCATCTATCTCTTAAATTGCACAGTTATATAAATACACAAACATTCATACAGGGAGATAATTATTCTTTGAGCACTTTGGATTTTTGTACAATAACCTCTTTATTTTTAGTTTGTGTTTGTATTGAGAAATTTATACCAAAGATGTCAGCCATTTGCTGTCTCAGGCTTATAAGCACATATATGATGGTGATGTGCTTCTCAGTTATGTGGTCATTAAGCAGGACCCTTGTTTGTGGTTACTGGATCCTAGTACATTAGAGAGGAAAATGCTGCCTGCCCTAATATTCCATGCCCCCATGTTCTGGCTTACTCCTTGCCAAGAGTAGGATACGATAAATTCAAAGCACAAACCCTTTTGCATGGATATACAGATACATGAGAGAGCACACATGGGTGTGCTTCGTTAAAAACAAAACAAAACAAAAAACACTTTCAGGATTCTTTTTATCATGATGCAAAAAGCAAACCTACTGACTCAATGTCTTATACAATTTTAATGACTTGGAAAAGCACTGGGCAATGGAGGCAGGAGTCTATGAACTACAGGTCCAGCTAAGCTTTGACAGCTGAGGAAAGTGCACCTTATTTAAAAAAAAAAAAATTCATTTGAAGATGAGAAAGACAAGTTTCTGGTTTCTTTTCCATTCTCAAATGATTAGTGAGGCAGGTTATAGAGACAGCCAAAGTAAGTGTTAGTTTCAAAGCAATTTTCATTGATTATTTTGTGTTAACTTCTGTTAACTGATGTTGAACCAGAACCAAAATTTACTTCCAAGACTTCATCTAAGGGATATGAATAAAAGTTAAATTCTAAGTATGTAGGAGATTTTTTTCATTCATTCATGTGATATTTATTAAGTTCCTACAAGTGCCTAGTCCTCCTTAGGCATTGGGGAATTCAGCTGTGAGCCAAACAGACAAAAATTCTTCCATTTGCAGCTGGGTGAGACAGATAAACGAAATAAATAAGCACATAATTCTGCAGCATGTTAGAAGGTGATGGAAAAGAAAATAGGAACAGAAAGTGTCAAGGGTTCAGCTCTGCATAGGTGGTTTCACTGAGAGGTACTAAGGCATGGTGATCACTGGGAGAGAGTCCCGGGCAGAAAAAAGGGAGCTTGCAATGTTCTCCAGGAAGAAAGCACCCAAGGTTAGAGAGGCTGCAGCCCCGGGGCGCCAGGCAGCAGGACTTAGACTTAGTGGGGGCAACAGGGCTCCAGACAACTAGGGCATGGTCATTGTAAGAGCTTCCATATCTACTCCGAGTATCCTCAGAGGCCTTGGGAAGTAGAAAGTGAAGTGATCAGATTTGTGTTTTTAATCATTATGCTGATGCTTGTGCTGAGAACACTCTGCTGGAGAACTGAAGCCAGAAGGCCAGCCATGACGTAGAGATATCCAGGTGAGAGCGTGGTGGGACCAGGTAGGATAGAAGGTGGTGAGAAGTGGTTGATCCTAACTAGATTATGAAAATGTGGGTGACAAGATTGGCTATCAGGTAGAATATGGGGTTTAAGAGATAAAAAGAGCTAAGCTTGGCTCCCGTACTTTATTAACTAAAATTCTAGCAATGTGCCATGATGGATTTGATGTGGGTTGTTCAATCATTGCGATCATATTTATTTTAAATTCATAACCACATGGAAGAGGAAATGCCTGCCTCAGTTATTGTGAGTACAGGCTGAGATCCCGAAATGATCTCTGCTTGCAGGCTTTGTTTCTCCTAGCTTAAAGGACATTTCTCGCTTCTTCCCCTTCCCCTAGCCCCCAATTTTCCCTTTAGACTTTCTAATCTTCATAACTGATTTCTGTCTTTTGGAAGGCACATTTTCCTTAAACAATCATTTTAAGAATAACCAAGATATTTTACATTTTTGCAGTAATTGTTCACATTGTTAATGATCTGCATAACTTTTCCTATTCTGCAGTATTAAAATACTTTCTGAAAAACTCCAGTCTTTTACCAGGCATACCTATCCAGAGTTTTCCTTGAAATAGCACAGAATATCCAAAACTGAACTTTTTTTTTTTCTGCATTCTCTTCCTGTCCCTATTGTTATTTTCACAAGTTGAGCACAGTTAATGGGTTGCTCCGAATTACTGTGGATAGAGATGCAATGTTTGGGCAACTGGTAAAAATTTGAAACATAATAAATGCAGCAACTGTATACCTGGGCATTCTCACATGACCGATGTCCTAGTTTTGAAATGCTAGAATTAGGCAGACAAACAAAAGTGACTCAACTTTCCTGTCACCTTTATTTTTGCCAGACCGACTCGAATGAAGATCACTATCGACTGTGGTGTTCCTGATGGGTAATTATTTCAGCAGCAGCTACTGAAAAACTCATAGGTATAACTCAACATCTGCTTCCCCTTGCAAAAGGGCTGAGACCCTGAAAATATTAAAACCATCATGGTGACTAAATAATCTCAGCAAGCTGGTCCAGTTTAGAATCTCCAAATATACTGGCAGAAAGATGACCAATTCCAGCTGGAGTTTGCTATTGTTTCTAGGAATTTCATTGTAAAATTGAGGGTGTTGCAGTAATTTACGTGGCTTCCTCACGGCAGAATGCAGCTGAAGACAACAGTCAACTTTCATCTCTAAGGCGCAGATGGCCAGTTCTGGATAACCTTTCCTAATGGCAGACTTCATGGAAACAGACCAGTGGTACAACTAAAAATGAACTTCATGAAATTTTTATTTTCTAACTTAAAAAAATAAAACTATTTCTTGAAGAGATGGGGTTTTCAGTCTGTCACCCAGACTGGAGTACAGTAGTACGATTATAGCTCACTGCAACCTTGTACTCAAGCAAACCTCCCACCTCAGCCTCCCAAGTAGCTGGGACTTTAGGCACATACCACCATGCCTGGCTAATTTTTAAATTCTTTGTAGAGACAGGGGCTTGCTATGTTGCCCAAGTTAGTCTTGAACTCCTAGCCTCAAGTCATCCTCCTGCCTCGGCCTCCCAAAGGACATAAAACCATTTTTAAACACAAGAGACTGTTCCATTGTACAGTCATTCACTTGAAAGGTAGCTCATTTGTAACAACTACTAATCACCACTGAGTTCTAAGCCTTTTATCAGTATCCTGGGACTTATCTGTCAATTTACTAGTAAGTTCCTTCTGATCCATTTTCTTTGAAAAAAAAATGAAAAATATACTAGTGTCCTCCAAATTCTATAATCAAATCCACATTAGACTATGATATATAACAGAGGAACATCTAAAAACTGAATTGTTAATGAAAAACTAATAACAGGAAAATTTAATCTCTTCTCCTTTTTTAAAAAGTTAAATATTGTCAGGAATCCTCTTCCATTCCATTTTAAGTACTTTAAGAAATCATGTCTCTAAAAATGACAGTCAAAAAATTATCAACAGGAGGGCATCCCTCTCCTCTGACTCCTGAGATATTGACAAGATGACATCTCCAAGGCCCACATTAGTGGGGGTTCTGCAGGACCATCAGTGGGAAAGTCACTGTTGCCATCTCGTGCCTTTATCTTCCCCTCCAAGACCAAATCAATTGCTTTTGACAAACTCATTTTCTGGGAAAACGATGTTCTATGTGATGGTCAGTTTTTCACATATGCATGTACTGCGGCAACAACATCACACAGGTACAATTCACCATGAGAGAAATCTGTGCTATGCCAGTCTTCCTAGGGTAACAAGTATTGTGAAGTGTGGGCTGGACACAGCAAAAGCCCTGAGCCAGGACAGATCAGGACATCGAAATACCCAGGCCCAAAGGTGGTATTGCTCACCAGGGCACTCACTGAAGCCATACAAAAAGCTCCTTCCTAAGTCAGTGCACCAGGCTGGCGCCTATACCATCCTCTGTAGGAGATCCATAGTGTGGCCCTGGATGTGCAGAAAGTGTCTGCAGAGCCAGCACAGGCTGTGCACTGGATCAAGGGCCCTGAGAAGCTCAGCTCTCCCAGGCTGGTCCGTTTAATCCCAGATGTGATGGGCAAGCTCCGCTATGCACTCGCTTCATCCCTCCCCTTCCACTTCCTGAGGGTTTCTGCTCATCCTGGCTGTATTTGGAATGGGCTGGCTCTGAGATGCTCTCTGTCCTTCTCCCACACTGGGGCAAGGCTTTGCTTATGTCGGAGGTTGAGAAGGGCCCTGATATTTTTGAGGGTCCTGGAGATGAATGGTTATAATCCAAGTGCCTGCTGTTTACATCAGGCGTGATTCTACCCAGAATATTCAATGAGGGTCAAGAATTTGTGACATGTTCTGGCCTTTGAAATATAATTGTTAGTTTTCTCTAGGGTTGTGTGTGTGTGAGTCAAAATAAGTAGTAGACTTAACAAATAAATATGTTTTTACTACATTTTAAAAGAAAAAGTTGACTTGGGCTTCTGGGGGTATCATTTCACTTACACAAATTTCAATGTCATTTAAGCAGCAGTTTTGGGTATTTATTCCCAGTGATAAGGGTGGAAGTCCAAAAATGAATTATAACCAATTAGCTATGTTGTGCAACTAACATTCCTATTTTTCTTATACATGCAGAACTATTTAAAACTTCCAGTAAATGTATTTAACTAACACATATATAGTACTTTAGGGGGCATAAAGATAAATACAAGTAACTTTCTGCCTTTAAATTTAGTTCAAAAAATAATAGGATAAAATATATGCATTAGCTTTTAGAGATATCGTGCTGTTCTTCTTCTTTTGACTAAAGTGTTTGTAAATTTCTTCTTCTTTTGCTAATTTCAACTGGGGAGTTAAATGTGCATCTGTGTGAAGTCCTAATCTGGAAGCATTACTGTAATCTACATCAAAAACTGCAAAGGTAGCAGGACAAATGAGACTCAAGTACAAATAACAGAAAAAACTGTATTACTGCAGAATTTCCAGGGAGCCAATCCTAAGATTAAAGTAGTCCTTAGCCCATGGAACAGGGAATCATAGAAACTTAAGAGGTAGTAACCCTTGGTATCGCAGTCCTTAAGCATCCAGTCAGTCCTTACGGCCAATGGAGATGAAAGCAAGAGGACAAAAGTGACTTTAAAAACTTTTTGTAATCATAAAACAGAAAATCATTAAGATGAATAGTAAACTCATTTAGGACATTTTTGGTTTTAAAAATGTCAGCTATAGGATACTTTTCAATCAAAGCAAACGTACTCAGGATAAAAATTCAGGGAACCATTTCAAGAGTGCCATGGTGTCAGCCCCCCGAAGCCACAGCCCATCCACAGAGCAGCAGGTTTTCAGATTTCTCTGTAGGTACAGTATCCAATACGTCTGTCAGGTCCTGAAACATCCAAAGGGTGCTCGGACAATACTGGAGATACTCAAACCCTCCTGCGAGGCTTTAACGTTAATGACTATACTTGTTCATTTCTAGAAATTCTATTTTTTCCTTTTTCAAATTTTAGAGTCCCTTATTTTCTCCTTTCATTCAGTTTCCTCTAGTAACTTCAATTCCTGGGTTGTTAATCACTCTGTTTGTTGAAATTGCTGATTCTTCATGGTGACTCACTCATCTTGTCACCTGGAATTTTTAAATCTGAGCTCATTTTCAGTGGGGTTTTCTCTTCCTTCCTGTGGAATTCTTGCATGATCAACTTTGCGGAAGGGCCTGGAGAGAAGTCACATTTGCCTGTGTGGTGGCCCTAAGGGTTTCTACATAAGTCTCCAGTTTAACTTTTTCAGCTTGGGTTTCTGCAGGTCATACATAAATCTGGACTCTACTCTCAAGAAGGTCTGGAGTTTGGGTTTCTCATGGGAGAACATTTTCCTCACCCAAGACCCCTGAGATGGCAAGTTGCTCTGCTGATCTCAAACAAGTGATCAGGGAGTTTCTAGCTCTTTCCACAGCTGGGGCTGCCCTTTGCCTCCAGGCTTTGTGCAGGGATGCCATGCCAACTTCCTCTACATCCAGCCTAAGGATGTAAAACAAAGTTGCATTTGATTTCTCCACGTCTGGTGCCTGGAGATTTCCTTTTTTTCCCCTGGAAATATGTATTAATATTTTTGTGTGCAGGTTGTATGTTATTCCTGATTTCTGAAGAGTTTCTGGTGTGCAGGAAGGTCAGCCAATATCAGTTCAGTCACCCACATTGTTGGGAGTTGCATAAATCGATATGGAAGAGTACACTAAATCCACAATCCTCTTAAAGTCACTTTCAGCCTAGAAAGGTGTACACTGCTGCATTTATTGGAGCACCAGGGCCCTGAAACCTGGATGCACTTTCAGAGAAGTCAGTCCACCACCTGACACTGCTTGTTACAAAAAGATGATGATCACATCACAGGGGTTGACAAAGAAAGGCTCTAAGTATTATCTGCTCAAGACCAGAACACCCACAGCCACACAGTCAAGGCCAGCTTCTCAGAAAATTCTCCACCCTTTTAGATGCTCACTCAACACTTTCTCAACAGAATTTATTTTTCTTAGATAATTTCAAATACTCAAGTCTTTTTCCTTCCTTCTATAAACCTTTACCAATGCTCCATTTTCATCTTGAAAGCCATCATCGTAGACTTTTCCCTCCTTTCACCACCTGGTCCAATTTAATCAGGGATTAAGTGCTATTAACTCCACTGCTTTGCACCTTGCCTCCTACCTCCATTCAGTCTCACTGCTGTTGCCTTCATTCAAGCCCTTGACCATGCCTCCTCTGGCCTGGTCTGAGCCTTCACAGGGCTACTGGAGTGCATATCTTACAACTCAATACTTTAGAGGCTCCAAATATAACTGAAATATGTTTTAAATTGCTTAGTACAGCATATAATAATTCTGTGCTATCCAACTCCACTGTTGCTCTCTTCTTCTTTATTAAACATACTACATTATTAGGATAGTTTTAGATTTATAGAAAAATTGAGAAGATAGGCCAGGCGTGGTGGCTGATGCCTGTAATCCCAGCACTTTGGGAGGCAGAGGCAGGCAGATCACTCCTGAAGTCAGGAGGTTGAGACCAGGCTGACCAACATAAAGAAGCTCCATCTCTACCAAAATACAAACTTAGCCAGGGATGGTGGTACATGTCTGTAATCCCAGCTACTAGAGAGGCTGAGGCAGGAAGATCGCTTGAACTTGGGAGGCAGAGATGTGGTGAGCCGAGATCGCGCCACTGCACTCCAGCCTGGGCAACAAGAATGAAACTCCGTCTCAAAAGAAAAAATAAAAATGGAGAAGATAGTACAGAGAGTTTTGATTGTCCCATACCCAGTTGATGCCCTCTTATAAACATCTTATATTAATATGGTTCATTTGTCACAATTATTCAATCAAGAATATGATCATTGACTAAAGTCCTTGGTTTATTTATATTTCCTTCATTTGTAATCTAATGTCCTTTTTCTGTCCCATGACCCCCTCGAGGATTCCACATTGCATTTGGTCATCCTGTCTCCTTAGTCTCTCCTTGGCTGTGACAGTTCCTCAAGCTTTCCTTATTTTCAATGACCCTGATGGTTTTGATGAGTACGGGTCAAATGTTTTGTAGAATGTCCCACTATTAGGATTCATCTGAGATTTTTCTCATGATCTCATGATTAAACTGGGAGGACAGGATTTGGAGAGGAACACCACAGAAGTGAAATCACATTTTCATCACAATATGGGCAAAGCTGGGTTTCAACCAAGATGTCTAAATATCTAAGTCCTTTTATGTTAACTATTATTTGATACAAAGTTTATAATTTTTTTTTTTTTATTATTTAGATGGAGTCTCACTCTGTCACCTAGGCTGGAGTGCAGTGGCGCGATCTCGGCTCACTGCAACTTTTGCCTCCCAGGTTCAGGCCATTCTCCTGCCTCAGCCTCCCGAGTAGCTGGGACTATAGGTGCCCGTCAACACGCTCAGCTAATTTTTGCATTTTTAGTAGAGACAGGGTTTCTCAGTGTTAGCCAGGATGGTCTCGATCTCCTGACCTCATGATCCACCTGCCTCGGCCTCCCAAAGTGCTGGGATACAGGCCTGAGCCACTGTGCCCGGCCCAAAGTCTATAATCTTAATACATTTTCTATCTTTTAACGCAGCTTTTAATTTTCTTGTTATACATACAGATTTTCTAGTCTGAAAAATGAAAGTAAACACATTTGAATGTTTTTCTTCTGAATTAAAAAACTTTCTTCAATTTTGTTTCTTTAACAAGGAGAATCAAGGACTGATTATGCTCAGAATATACTGTTTCCTACTTTAAAAAAAAAAATCACAGTAGGGGATGTTATCAACGTTTGTAAATAACAAATTCTAGTAACAGAATAATGGTTTTGATAAAGGTATTTACCGACAGTAAATGCTAAACAAATCGAGAGCATATGATCCTAATTAGTGTGTCCTCTCTATCTGACAGTCATATATTGACTATGACTTTTAAGAGCTCGGGAAGTACATTCTATAAAGGCCAAAAAGTGGTCTGTTAAATATCATGACAAAATCATTCTGAGAAAAATTGATACAGAAGCTTGCTGTCCTTGTCAAGACTTCATTTCCAAATAGGAGTTACCAATGCCAAAAAGAATAAAGATCACTCTCCAGAAGAATAGGAATTAGGTTTAATATGGCATTCGTTCCCAGAGTGAAGCCAAAAAGAACTTGAATTTGGTACTTTTAAAATATTACTATTGTTAAAGTGAAGAAATCTATGTCTGGTTTCATTTTGTCTGTAATACAAGCTGGCAAAACTTCTTGTTCTCCCTGTTATCATATATAGAAGAATTCAGCCTTTGTTTTCAGAAGTGAATACTGTCATTTTCAAAGGTATCCTAAAAAACAGTTCAATTTATTGCCTTTAAAATTAAGTATTTAAGAAGCAAGTGGTGTCATCGTATGAGTCTTTTATTTTATATAAGTACTTGTTCATCCTATTTTTAAAATTTTTTGTGAGGGTTTCTCATTGAATCCTTACAACTGTTGGACAACTTTACACATAAAAGAATCTCAACTATTGTAAATTCTTCTTTTATAGTCAATGAGATAACCACGAATATCTTTCAATAAAATTATCTCAAGCCTTGCCATAGCTTTGTATAACATTCCTGGCATCGGTACCATATAGGTCTAATTATTTTATCACTTTACTTTTATAACTGAAAGAATTTTACTTCTCATTAACCTTATCCTAAAATATTTTCATTTCACCCACTGATTTTTCCAGACAAACTTCAGATTAATTTTCTTCCCAGATTCTTGCCTCATCCCTAATTAATTGCCTTTAAATTTGAATTTTATTCAATCTATAAGTGGATTTGGGTAGAACTTTCATCTTTTCAATATTTAGTATTTACATTTTTGTCTTTTTACTCAATTCTGTAAGTTTCTGCATTTCAATCTTAGGAAATTTTCGTTGAAATAACTTCTAAGAATGTTACAGTCTTGAGATCTTTACACTGTTGAGTTCTTAGAACTTATATCATTAAACTTTCTAAAAGGTTCCTATGCATTGTTAGAACTGATATTGATTTTTATATTACAGTATATTTTCTAATTTGAAAAAGACGTATAATATGAAGGTGTTAGACTGATCAGCAATTATGTGACATCAAGTTCAGCACAGAGAGTGAAATGGATAAAACCAAAATGCTTCCTAGTCTCATCTAAGAGGAGAGACCTTTACTAATTAAATTTGAGTAGTGTCATCTGTCTTCAAAAAATTAGCTGGGCATGGTGGTGCATGCCTGTAGTCCTAGCTCAGGAGTCTGAGGCAGGAGAATAGCTTGAACCTGGAGGAGGAAGTTGCAGTGAGCCGAGATCATACCACTGCACTCCAGCTTGGGTGACAGAGCAAAACTCCATCTCAAAGAAAGAAAGAAAAAGAAAATTAGTGCAGGTCCAAATATTCTGTAGAAAATACAAATCGGACTGGTAGTCCTCAAGAGCTAAACTAATGGAATTCATTTTACAGCCAGAAGCTTTGACTATAAGACTTAAGGAGAATGGATGACAATTACATTCTCAAAGATTTAATGGCACCCAACTGAAGAAGGCCAACTGGGAGTGGGGAGAGAGAAAATGCAAAATCAGTAAGATGCAAGTGTGGCTAGCAGCATCTTCTAGCCCACTCCTGGCATTGAACGTTCATATTGTTTATTATTATAAGTATTAGGCTTTCCCTAGGCCAAATAATAAAGACATAAGCAAGACATGGCATATAAGGGCATCCAGTTGGCTGAGAAGGGGATACTGAGTGAGAAGGGAATACTGAATTTTAGATGCAGCAGCACTCTCAATGGTTTCCAGAGCAATAAAAAAGGCCTAAGCAAGTTTTCTCTCACTGGTGCTGAGACGTCACTGAAACACTCAACATACACTCAACAACTACCGGAAATGGCTCCATCACCATTCCCAGAAAAAATGCTCATATCAAGGAAAAGTTAAAAACCCGTTCTAGAGCACACTGAGAGAAGGACACAGCAGGTGTGTCCACAGGCAAAGCACTGCAAACAGACCAACGGGTGAGCCAGGAACTGAGGAGACAGTTAGCAAGGCACCACTGGAAATCCTAGGATAGAATCTGATACCAGAGCATCCGAGAAGAGCTTCTGTAGGACCCCTGCTATTACAATGGGGATGCCAGGCCTAAACTGCAGCGTGCAAAGAAGCTGTGGATCTTAGTTAAATAAGTGTGATGAATTTGAACACTCCCCTTCCTCTCAAATATTTTTAAACTTCTGCATGATCTTGTGACCAAGTTTGGCTGGGATTTAAAGAACTCTTTCTTTCTTAATAAGCAATAATCAAGAGCCTGAAGCATGGCATCTATGCTGTTTGGAAGAGAGGGCCCACAAAAGGAATACCTGTATATGATCATTATTTGGTTTACACTGACATTTGTCTGGAGAAAAACCTCCAACTCTTTTAACCACAGATTTTTGCATTCCACCCATGTGAGATTAGCAAAAAGAATCCAATATGGTTTATACAATTATAACTTCAATTAATTGTTCAAGTAGATAATAATTTATTTATTTAACAACTTAACTAATTGTTCGGCCCACCACCATGCACTGGACAAGGCATTGTGACCCCTTCTCCCAACTCTCCCAAAATGAGCAAGGCTTAGCAAAGACCTTCTAATCTAGCTGGGGGCAACAGAAAAGCACTTAAATATTGTAACACAAAAACAATTTTTTTTAATAAGAATCAAGGTTTAAAAATGATACTATGAGAGCCCAGGGAAAAGATATGATAATAGCTAATTGGAGAAGAGAGAAGCAAACAAGCACATAAGAGAAGGTACTTTGACTCGGGCAGCTTTCAAAAGGCAGAAGGAACTGGGGTTTTCTTTAAGGGTAAATCAGAAAGAGGGCACCAAGACAGAAGCCACCAACGCGGGTGTCTCCTTAGGGACAGCAACAGCCATGGTTTTCCTTGAAGCATCATTGTCAATACTGGATGGGAAAAAATATATTTTTCGCTTATGAAATACTTTTGAAAACCATGATAACTGAAATTTCTCAAGCCTGATGTCATTATATGCATTCAAACTGAGCCCCTTAGATTGAGTCCCATTAGCACAGCAAGTTGGCTCTTGCTATTTTGCAGTGGTTGTCGTCATTATTACCAATTACCTCCCATGGTGCCCTTGAAGTTCTAAGCACCCGCTCTGTGTACACCTGCCCTTCATTGGTTCACTGTGCTAGAGCCATACTTCTGTGACACCTCATGGTCACCCATTTTCACACCTACCCCACAAAGCTGAGGTGTAATCAGCAGAACTGTGCTGCCTCTGCAGAGATAATTTTCTGAACTACCAATCAGACTTTTCTAGAAAGCCCTTTTAGCTAGAGGTTATAAGTCAAGCATGTCTCAGGTATTACCGTCATTCTCTTCATACTGCAGGCAAGTCAATTTGACTCACAAGCTTTATTTCACATTTATAGCCCATGAGCTACACTGAATATTGGCAGAAAGTGAGAGCAATTAGAATTGATGATGGTTGTTTTTGACCAGCAAAATCGAGGGGCTAAATGACTTGTCAAAGCTTGCTCAAGTAGCCAGATTGCTAGGAATTTAATTCAGGATTTTGGATACTCAAGGACCAGTAACTAATTTTTTATCCCTTTTATTCACCTAACTCCCTAAAAGTGAACAATTAATGGCATAAGAGTTAAACATTTCTAGTATGCCATTTCGAATCAGTTTGGGTTCAATAGCATTTATTATATACCTAGTTTGGGTGTGCAAAACACTTCATTAGACTCTTGCTCTCAAGGAACTTAGGGAAGTCACACATATAAAGGATGAACTCTAATCAAGACAAAAGGAATGTCCAAACTTGGATGTGCTGATTGTCCAGTTGTTAGTGAAGTAAATGGTAAACTTGAGACACAGAAGTCAAGTTAGTTTTATATCAGGGTGCAGTTCTCAAAGAGAGTCAGCTGATGTGAGAATGCAGAGACTGGCACAATGAAACCTTTATACGCTACTTTCATATTTAAATATAGGATGACTTTAGATATTTTATGTCCTATATTCACATAAAGAAAAGAAATAGATGACTTCACGTTGGTAAACCCGGATGGACTCTAACCCGATGATTTCTGAGGACCAATTTACTAGTTTTTTTGTTTTTGTTTTTGAGACTGGATCTCACTTGGTAACCCAGGCTGGAGTGTGTGGTCCCATCATCGCTCACTGCAGCCTTGATCTCCCCAGGCTGAGGTGATCTTCCCACCTTAGCCTCCTGAGTAGCTGGGACTACAGGTGTGCACCACCATGCCTGGCTAATTTTTCTATATATATATATATATATAATTTTTTTTTTTTTTTGTAGAGATGGGATTTCACCATGTTGCCCAGGCTGGTCTGGAACTCCTTGACTCAAGGTATCCGCCCACCTCGGCCTCCCAAGGTACTGGGATTACAGGTATGAACCACTGCAGCCGGCCAGGACTAATTAACTCGGAAAATCCACTTAAGAACTTGTAACTCTATGAGTAGACTCACATTATTAATGATTTTTCAGAACCTCTGAGTGTCTTTAAATTCCCACTGTATGATTCTGTGTTCACCCATAATTACCAATGAGGGTTATTACTTGGACAATGTACTAGGTGCCAGGCAACTTGCTAGATGAGTTATATGCATAATTTCACTCAAACCTCTCAGTAACAATGCAAGATAGGTATTATTATTCACATTTGTAGATGAGGAAATGGAGGTCCAGATGGCTTAGGAAAAATTTCAGCGACTGAAATTTTGTAGAGTCAAAAGTTAACACAAACCTGGCTCATTCCATATCACCTTTACATATTAAAAACTCCATACATTCACACACCTAACAATCTTTCCCATACAATCAGCTTCCTACAAGTTTCTCTTGCAGTAATAACAATATTTATTTGCTATTCAGTATGGAAATATGTCCAGAAAAAATTATTTCTGGATAGAGCAAGAATCATATACTAAATGTACATGATTATTAGAATGAAATTAATATATAGCCCAAAACACTTAAAAATGTAAAGTGCTACACAAATGAAAAGTATTTTAACACTCCTTATAAAAAATAATACTTGACAGCTGCGTACTATTGAAATCATGGTTGTGGGATTAGAGTGATTTTTTGTTTCCTGTTTCCCTCCAATTTATTTGTAATATTGCACAGAAAGGGAGTAGGTCTCTGTTTTCTTGGAATTATTTGCCGGAAGTAAAACATCTCCCTTTTTATACAAAGATCCCATTTTAACATAAAAAACTGGGGATTCACAGTTAAGAACACTTGACAAAGAAAATAATAGGCTCTCAGTCATGTTTTTCTGAGTTTACTAGAATAGGCTGAATGTCAAGAAGAATGAGACTGTGCTGAATGTCTATTTTGTGGATTCAGTTCCATAGCTTTACAGGCAGGCGTTTTATAGCTCACTGTTTTATTAGCAGGTCATGATTTATCCCACAATTATCATGGCAATTAACTCCCATGAACTATGTATTATTAACTCTCAATTCTACAGGGCCTATTCTTAGAAAAGCAAGTTTTTTTGGTTTTTGTTTTTTTAACAACCATATAATGGTAATGTTGGACAGAACAGACATATACCTGTCAGGGAGACTCAACCCAAGGAAAAATGTTTATGAACAGACATCGCCTATCTTTTTTTGGTGTTGTTGTTTTTGTTTGGTTTTGTTTAAGATCTAGGATCTTTATCTGTCGCCCCGGTTGAAGTGCGGTGGCTTGATCATGGCTCACTGTAATCTTAAACTCCTTGGCTCAAGTGATCCTCCCACCTCAGCTGCCTGAGTAGCTGGAACTGCAAGTTCACACCACAACACCTGGCTAATTTTTAAATTGTTTATTGTAGACACAGGGTTTCACTATGTTGCCCAGACTGGTCTCAAACTCCTGGGCTGAAGCAATCCTCCTGACTTGGCCTCCAAAAGCTCTGTGGCGTTTGACAACACACTCGACCCACCACCTTGCCCATCTTGACCCTATGACAAAACTACTCTTTCCAAATGTGTCCCTTTGCTATGGTTACAGGAATATATGAGGGGTTCCTTTTCATGGTGATGGCATCCATATCTCCTTAGAAAAGCTGGGTGGTAAAGAAGAGAATGTTGGTATGAATAGTGGACCAATGGAAATGATCTCCTGTACTGTCCATCTGATTTTTAGGGATTTAAGATCAAGCAAGCAAATAAATATGGCTGATGTCAAACAGTGAGAAGTTGTTGGAAGTCATCCAGCTTTGGGTGGTAGAGTTTAACCTCAAATTCACTCAGCCAAAAACAACAACAACATGACTTTGGTAAAAATTCTTTGTTGTTAACCAGTCTACCGGAATCATTTTTCGTCATCTACTAACACTAGACTCTCACTCTAGACTTCTTCTCTCATATATATGCATGGATGGATATATGTATGTGTGTGTGCATACTGTTTCCTCTATTTTATGGGAGACTGCAACTTTTTTTTAAATTTCTCCCACTTTATTTTATTAATTTGTAGCCATTTGATCATGAGCCCACTGCTTTTGCTGTGCTTGGAGGACCTATGAATTTGATATCAATTTTTCCAAAGCAGTTTTTATAACACAGCTGATTGAATGTAAAATCCTGTAGTTTATCTATGGCTCTGAAATTGCTCATGTCCCTTGCACTTTCATAAACTACTTTCATTTCCTGCATGAGATCTGTGAAATCTGGCAGTGTGGCTCTTAGAAGATGGGAATTGCTGGAGCGGTGGCTTTTCAGCCTTTTAAGCACCGTGTCTTTAAAGCACTTTGTCAAAACACATCGTACCAGCCACATCTGTTCATTTATTTGAACCAGAGAAAACAGCTTTTCTTTTAAGATCTTCTTCAATCATGCATATTGCTGCTTAACTATTTCCTAAAGGTAGATGCCACTGTCCCCTTGGCAGCCTGAACTTATCAGTGACCTATAATAATTACGCATTTTATTTCAGCCTTGTGAAATTTGCACTGGTCTTTGAGTATTTTAGCTCCCGAAAGCAATGTTAGTCATCAATGCAATTAATTTTGAACTTGGAACTGCTTCACTCAATCTGGTAAACTTAAATCTGAATATAAAGAAATGCATCGATTAGATTTAAGGTTAAAAGACATTAGATGGCCACTGTACATACCATGTTTACTTCACTTAAAATTTCACTGTTATCAGAACAAATTTAACAATAGCAACATTTAGAAACTACTAGAAAGGGTTCTATTATATTAAATACCAGAGAGGAAAACATAATTGAACTTAAAAATTAGGTTTGGGGTACATGTGCAGGTTTCTTATATAGGTACACTCGTGTCATGGGGGTTTGCTGTTCAGATTATTTTGTTACCCAAGTACTAAGACCTGTACCTATTACTTATTTTTCCTGATCCTCTACCTCCTCCTACCCTTCACCCTCAAGAGTGTCCCAGTGTCCCTTTCTTCCCCTCTTCGAGCCCATGTGTTCTCATCATTTATCTCCCACTTACAAATGAGAACATGTGGTGATTGGTTTTCTGTTACTGCATTAGTTTGTTAAGGATGATGATTTCCAGCTCCATCCATGTTCTGGCAAAGGATATGATCTCGTTCTTTTTTATGGCTGTGTGCTATTCCATGGTATATATGTATCACATTTTCTTTATCCAATGTACCTTTGATGGGCATTTAGGTTGATAACATGTCTTTGTTATTATGAATGGTGCTGCAATGAACATACACATGCATGTATCTTTATGACAGATCAATTTATATTCCTTTGGGTATATACCTAGTAATGAGACTGCTGCATTGAATGGTAGTTCTATTTTTAGCTCTTTGATGAATTGCCACACTGCTTTCCACAATGGCTGAACTAGTTTACATTCCCACCAACAGTGTATAAACATTCCCATTTCTCTAAAACCTGACCAGCATCTGTTATTTTTTGATGGGTTGTTTTTTTTTTTTTTTTTTTTTTTAGACGGAGTCTCACCGTGTCGCCCAGGCTGGAGTGCGGTGGCACCATCTCGGCTCACTGCAAGCTCCGTCTCCCGGGTTCACACCATTCTCCTGCCTCAGCCTCCCGAGTAGCTGGGACTACAGGTGCCCACCACCTCGCCCGGTTAGTTTTTTGTATTTTTTGTAGAGACGAGGTTTCACCGTGTTAGCCAGGATGGTCTCCATCTCCTGACCTCGTGATCCACCCACCTCGGCCTCCCAAAGTGCTGGGATTACAGGCGTGAGCCACCGCACCTGGCCTATTTTTTGATTTTTTAATCATAGCCATCCTGACTGGTGTGAGATGGTATCTCATTGTGGTTTTGATTTGCATTTCTCTACTGATCAGTGATACTGAGCTTTTTTTTTTTTTCATATGGTAGTTGGCTGTATGTATGTATTCTTTTGAAAAGTGTTCATGTCCTTTGCCCACTTTTTAATGTTTTTTCTTATAAATTGGTTTAAGTTCTTATAAACTGGTTAAGTTCTTTATAGATGTTGAATATTAGATCTTTGTCAGGTATGTAATTTGTAAATATTTTCTCCCATTCTATAGGTTATCTGTTTATTCTGCTGATAGCTTCTTTTGCTGTGCAGAAGCTCTTAAGTTTAATTAGACCCCATTTGCCAGTTTTTGTTTTTGTTGATTGCTTTTGGAGTCTTCATCGTGAAACCTTTGCCAGTTCCTATGTCCAGGATGGTATTGCCTAGGTTGTGTTCCACGGTTTTTATTGCTTGGGGTTTACATTTAAGTATTTAATCCATCTCGAGTTGATTTTTGCATGTGGTGTAAGGAAGGGGCCCAGATTCAATCTTCTGCATATGGCTTGCCAGTTATTCCAGCACCAAATATTGAACAGGGAGTCCCTTCCCCAGTGCTTGTTTTTTGTCAGCTTTCATGTTTGAACTTTTAATTCACCAACGCCACTTGGAGCAGCCTTGGGTAATCACCTCTGCATGACTGAAGGTTTCCAGCAGTAAAACACAGACTGCACTAAGTGTGTATCTCCTGTGTGATCATTTTAAGTAGCTCATTATGGGACTTTTTTCTCCCACATGCTTCTCCCATGATGTAAGTTAGGTGCTTAAAGAAGAACACAGATTACTCCCTTCAAACTCCCAGTGTATTCTTGTCTAAGGCTGATTCAGTAATAGCTCTCTGTTCTGAAATTACTTTGACATTTTTCTGTTACCTAACTCCCCCCACCAAACATCCTTAGTCTATGATTTGAAAATATGTGTGTGTGTGTGTGTGTGTGTGTGTGTGTGTGTTTGTAAGTGCATATAATTAGAGGTTATAAAAGAGGTCTTCTTTCTGTAGAAAAAGAGTTGCACAGAGACCCAGGCAGGTGGGTGCAATGTCTAGAAGGCAGGCAGGAAAAAGTGTTGATGTCAGGTGAGCCGCACATGCTGGCAAAACCTACAGGATGTAGAAAGGCCAGGAACCATCTTGTGTTGTTTCTTTCCAGCTGTTACTACGGAAAATGAGTGTAGAGGGTCCTCACCCAAGAGTGCCCTGCCAAGCCCTGCTAGAGCTTGAGACAAAAGGGGAAATGGGCTTCTATGTACACTTATCGAAGCACATGCTGATATTTTGAATCAACTGGAAAAAGTCAAAAAAGAAAAAAGCTCTACAATGAAAAAGCATGATTATATAAAGCCCCACGCAGCCCAAGCTCTCCAAATGTCATCATCAACACTCATAAACCCATTGGCAGGGGACTCACGGCCAATTGTAAACGACACAATAACAAAAAGGTGCACAATAATGTGGGATCATAAAACAAACACATGGATGCCCGTCTTCATTTAAAAATTTGATATCTTGCTCCTCATGGATTGTTTTCCTGAATTTTCATTTTTATAAATATTCCCTAAAAATGTGACTTGATGGACTACAATTTTGGTTCCCACTTAAGTCTTGAGCCTTCAACAAGTTCCACACCATTCTCATTCTAATCCTGGCTCTACCAGCCAGCATTTTAAAAATAGTAATGACAAAATAAAAGAGAACTCAGCCTGGGCAACATGGTGAAACCTGTCTCTACAAAAAATTAGCTGAGTGTGGTGGCACATGCCTGTAGTCACAGCTTCTTGGAAGGCTGAGTTGGGAGGATCACCTGAGTCCAGAAGGTCAAGGCTGCAGTGAGCCAAGGTCCTGCCACTACACTCCAGCCTGGGAAACACAGTGAGATCCTGTCGAGAAAGAGAGAGAGAGAGACAGAGAGAGACAGAGAGAGAGAGAGAGAGAGAGAGAGACAGAGACAGAGAGAGAGACAGAGAGAGACAGAGAGAGAGAGAGAGAGAGAGAGACAGAGACAGAGACAGAGAGAGAGAGAGAGACAGAGAGAGAGAGACAGAGAGAGAAAGAGAGAGAGACAAAGAGAGAGAGACAGAGAGAGAAAAAGAGAGAGAGAGAGAGAGAACCTAAAAGGAATTATCTGGGTGCCTCACACGCAAAAGAAGGTTGAGTATTATTTATTTGTAATAGTCATATTTGTGTGAACTGGGTTGGGAAAGAAAATTGATTCCTCTCTGTAGCTGAAAAACAGAAGGAGTTAGAAAGTCAGTGGCCTAAACAGTCCAAAATCAGACATACGAATTGTCAACACAGGCAGCCTGTGCAGGCCCCAGAAGGCCCCATTTGCGAAGTTTTTAATTTTGCTGTTTCTTTCTTAATTCCTTTGCACAATCTTTTGCAAAGAACAGTACACAGCCTTGGGTTTGGAGGAAGGTGCCTGATTTTCTGCTACTGCCTCTCTGAGTTTTAGGTCCACACCTTTGTACCAGTTCAAAAGGTATTCTAAAGTCTAATTCTCTCCCATCATTGAAGCCGGACTCATATCTGAACTTCATTATGCCCTGGACTCGATGGCACTGACCTCAATACGCAGGAATTGGTGTTTTGCAGTTTCCCAGGGTCCTTCCTAAGCACACTGCCATTCATGGCATCTTTCTGGCAGCTCCCCAGTCTGGAAGGTTTACATCCCCGGTAAATGATGTCTCTATGGATAGGAATCTGGATAGTGAGGTCTCCTGGTGAAGTGCCCTCTACCACCTACACATACAAAATGAATGGCAAATATTCTGTACTCTTCCCCAGAAATATTCAGGATTCAGTGAATGGAGGTCTTCCTGAATGCATTAGTATATTCATTCATTGAACAAAGAATGACTGAGTGCCGTTTATGTGCAGACACTATTCTAGGTGTTGGGAATGAAGCAGTGAATAAAAACATCAAAAATCGCCATCCTCAAGGTGCTAACATTCCAGTGAGGAAGCGGCCAGTAAGCAGACGCCTGAGAAGGACACACAGCACATCAGAGAGCAGCGTGCTAGAGAGGAAAACAAGTGGGAAGGGCAGTAGAGATGGCTGGGAGGAGGGGGATGTGGTTTTAAATTGGTTGGTGGTAAAACATTGTCTCCCTGTGAAGCAGACATTTGAACAAAGACTTGAAGGAGGTGGGGGAGTGAGTCGAGAACCAGGAGAGTGTTCTAGCAAATGAGAAGTCTGTGATGCTGGAACTAGGCTGGAAGGTTCAGTATCAGCAAGGAGACCAAGGTGCTGGTGCAGAACCAGGGTGCAAAGCAGGGAGTGGGAGGAGGGAGCAGGGGGCAAGGAGTAGATGTGAGAGGGTCAGCAGGCAAAGGGGAGGAGAAAGAAGACCGCATGTATGGAGCCTTTTGGGGCACTGAGAGGAACTGGGCTTTTCTCTGAGATGGAAAACCACAGAGAGGCGCTGGTCAGAGCAATAAAATGGTTTTGGTTTTCATTGACACTCTCCTTCTGGCTGCTACTGAGGTGATTTTGCTCTTGTCAAAGGCAGAAGTGGATGGAGGACAGCAGTGGTGGCAGCAGAGGAAGCAGAAGGAATTGGCTGAATTCTGGGTAATTTTTGATGTCGAAGCCAATGGGGTGGATGAATTGAACACACATGTGATAACAGGTGACAGTCAAAGATAATACCTGATTTTCACACCTGAGCACCTGGAAGCTTGGAATTACCATTTCCTGACCCGGAGAAGGCCACCCAGAAAGAAGGATTGGCAGTGGGTGAGGTTGAAAGTTCACTTTTGGCTATGAGGAGTGTGACCTGTCTGTGAGACTTCAGAGCATCCATGTGAGTTGGGTGCTGGATAGGGCTGTGGAGTTCAAAGGAGAATTGTGGGCTACACATCTGGCTTTTGGCAAAGAACAGACGGCCTTTAAAGTTAGAGGGGACCCAACTGGCACAACTGTTTCACATTGTTGCCCAGGGTTTTAAAAGAAGAGATTTCTGTTGTACCTTTAAATGGAGCATATGACCTCCAGTTGTCTACACTGGCCATCGATCTGTTTTGGTTTATTCCTATCCTACTTTACCCACTTGCGATGCCTGCAGTCTTGTAAGCTTTTGGAGAGTAAGGATCGTGAACTTCATGGTTCAGTGATGCGTGTTTTTGGCACCGAGTCTGTTCTCAGAAAGTGACAAACGAATGAATGATTTCTGGTACAGAAAATGCAATGTGCTCAAGAAAGTTGAAAGGAAACTGAACTCCCAGGAGTATACTGGAAGATCAGAGATTGATGCAGGAAACAGACTCAGAAGAAAGAAATGTACCAGAATAATCCTTTTACTGCCACCAGACCCAAGGGATGGAAAAAACTGGATTGGGATAGACAAGTGACTCAGGTACGAGAAACTGAGAATGACAACTGAAAGTAGGCATAGCCATAGATATTAGAATCAGTCCCAGTCAACACAGAGGCACAAATTTGTTGGCATCACAAGCTGGCTTCCCCCAGCCAGGCTGTCTGGCTGCACACCCTCAAGGTTCTAGTAGCCCAAATAAGGACCACTCCACATTGCACGAATGAATGTTCTTTCACACGTCCTTAACTGTGACTGAGCTCTGCTCCAGTACCTGTCTGTCCACTTCAGCCCATGGACTCTCACTCAATATTCAATGATCTAGCCAAGTGTTCTGCTTCTGTAACGCCACCTCCCATCACCACGTCATACAAATGCAGAGTCTGTCCATCATGTTAGGTGTAGTTGAATATGGCTCCAAATCTGCCCTCTGGCTTCTGCAGCACTAGGACAATGCCTAGGTAAGAGCTAATAAATGTGGGTTGTATTTGATGTCGCACAGGATCTAAACACAGAGACCTCACAAATAAGAAAGGGTCATTCTGTCACATAAATGTGCTGCATCCAAATATCCCTTTAGAGACAGCACATTTCTGTACTAAGAAAAACATTTACATTTACTAAGAAAAGTGTTTACATTCATGCACTAAGAAAGGCGGCATCTATATCCCGTGGGAAGCAGCCCCAGCATCCCAAATATACCCCCCATATATACTCAAGACAACTATTTCTTCACAGTTATCAATTAAAATGCTAAGTACTACATTCTGTGATTTTAACTATTCTAGAATATAAAGAATGGCAGAAAGTTTCCATATGCATCGTATGGAACAAGTATGAACTCATTAAGCCATACAATTACCCCATTTATGAAAAGCAAAGCAAAGATTCTACGTAAAACAGCAAACAAGACAGAAGAGTACACAAAAAGAGCTCAGTGTGTGCTGGAGGAATGCTCATAAAGTTGGCAATCTTGACCTGGTGGACCTGCCAAAACTTTCTAAAAGAGGTGAAAGTAAGAAAAATGTAAAACCCTCACTATTTATTTATACCTGATTATACCATATACTTAGGAAAGTCCAAATAATCAACTGAAAAAAAAATTTAAGAGCAAATTTTCAGAAAAAAAAAATGCGGTTTCATGGCAGGTTACATAATATACACTGAAAATCAATAGTTTTTCTGTAAACTGGCAAAAAATGTACAACAGCATTGGGGGAAATTCATGCTAGCATCAAATATTACAATATACCTAGCATAGATTTAACAGAAAAGGTGAAAGAAATATAAAAACAAAATGTAGAATTGTTATTGGAAGAGTGAAAACAAAGGGAAAACATTTTATGCAACTGATGGAAAAAATCATGTTTCTAGATGGGAAGACACAGTATTTTTTAAATGCCACTTCTTAACTCTCTGTGTGTGTGTGTGTGTATGCATGTGCACACATTCAATGAAATCCCCCCAAAATGTCTATTTTAATCTTTTTCGACTTGAAAATTCGAGCCTAAATTAATCTCAAAGAGTACCTGAAGAAAGCCAGTTTTGAAAAAGAAAATCAGCTATCAAAATATACTCTAAAATAAATAGCTTGTTAGTAGTACAGATATAAACAAATATATCAATGGAACACAAGGTGTCCAGATAAACTCATAGGCATATGACAGCTCAGTAAAAACCATTATTTGGTAAACAATAATATTTAATAAATGATGTTAGGAAAATTATGTACTCATTTTGGAAAATATAGGTCTGTGTCTCATATGATACTGTAAACTTTTCCAGCAAGATCAACATATTTGGGAGAAACAAACTCCAAACAAGAAGACGAATAGCTATGAAAGTAGGTAAAACGTATAAGGCCATTGCTTTTATTTTATAATCTTTCATTGAGAAAGGTCTTTCTAAACAAGATGCGAAAGGCGAAAGTTATAAAGAAGACTAAATCACATTAAAATTTCAGTAATCCAAAGATATCATAAACAACTTAAAATACAAAAGGAGCCTGAACAATTTTGCAAAGTATATAATTAAGAGTTGATAAAAAATAGTATAATAAGAAGCCCTGTAAATAAAGAAGAAAAAAACACCCAATTTGTAAAAATGGGCAAAATATATAAGCAGGCAACTCACTAAAGGAGAATTAATACAAACTGCTAAGGGATGGAAGGAAGCAGCCTCCATTTCAGAATGATCAGGGGAATGCACATTGCCAGGAGGATGAGACGGCACTAGGTGATAAAATCCAGTGCTCATCTGCATAGGGCCGGGATGGGGTCTTCTCGCCTACAATACTGGTTCAAGTTGGCAGAAACTTTCAGAAAATCAATTTGCCAGTAACTATTGAAATGGAAAGTGCGTATAGTCTTTTTCCCCCCTCAAAATTCCTTATCCAGGAAGGAAGAAAGAAGGTAAGAAGAAAGAAGGAAGAAACAAAAGGAGGACATTAGAGGGAGAGACAGGGGAAGGAGGGAATCCAGGAGGAATGAAGGAAGAGCAGAGAAGATGGGGGAGAAACAGAGGGAGGAAGAAGGGGAAAAGGAGAGACTGAGAAAAAAGCAATTCAGAAATCATCACTAGTTTATCTTCAGCAAGAATGAAACTAAATAGTCTTCATAGTATTATTACAATGTGAAGCTATCTTTCTTCATCTCTAATTTGGGAACATTTTACCAAAGCTATATACAAAATAATTTAAAATTGATAATATAAATAACCATCTACTGAGTAGTTATGTTTTATCCTACTTGTTGCTGCTGAATAGTTTGAAATATAGTTTATATCACACATAGTATATCTGAAAGCAGCTTACATATATAGTAATAACCAAAGCTTTGGACGTATGTAAAATGTTTATTTTAATGTCTGTACTTATGTTCACATAAAATGATGTTTTACTTGGTTCACTGAAAATGCAAAACGAGTTACGTATTTTTTATTCACTTCTGTGTTAGTAAGATTTTCTTTTCTTTGCCAAAACCTCCATGACCAAATACTCACTAGAAGATATAAATGATCATGTCAGAACTAATTATAAATAGATCAACTAAGGCAAAACTTTTATTTAAATTCCTTCTTACTACACTATTAGTTTCTACTAAACAAAATGCAAAACGAGGTTTCCCTTGCATATTCTGTAACTTAGAGTCTTCTTAATAATACGTACACACAGAGACACAAAGTGGTTATTTAAACAATGCAAATTCTTGGTGTCATGTTTTCCTTTACGTCCAGAAATATACCACCATTTTTACGATAATTTAAAAATCTGACCATATGGTCATTTTTTTTAAACACTACCCTAGTAGAGTTTACATCTTGTAGGGGCAAAAAATATTAAGTTCCAAATCACGTGAATAGCCCAGTGATAACCTGATAACCACAATGCAGGAAATGCACAGAGATCCGTGAAGGTGGCATGTGGCAGTCAGAGTGCAGTGTGCTCGTCAGAGGGCACAGTCATATTTCCAGGGATGTTGTGAGTCTTTAAATGCAGACACTATTAAAAATTAAATTATATATGCTCACAATTAAATCATTCATATTACAAATAAGATAAATATTTTACATTTTACTATGATTTATATTTTTGAGGTGATTTTTACCTTTCGTGTCTATGGTGGAAATACTATAGACTAATGTGTTACTCTGCCTCTCTTTCCAACTCCATGTGACATCATGTTGGTAACTTGAAATTAACCGTGGTGGGAGTATTTCAACCACAGATACAAAGACTACAGATCAGTGGCTTTTTTTTGTCCCAGAGAGCTAGTTGTTAAACATTTTCCAGCACACCGTTGCAAGAGGCTGTATATCAGGGAGCAGAGATCTAACCTGCAGATAGCAGGTATGCCGAGATGAACAGGGAAGACGCAGCAGATGCCGCCAGTTGCCACCCACACTCATTCTCAGCTTGTCCTAACACAGCCACTGTTTTGTTTGTGGTGGCAATTTGCACAGCTACAAAACCTCATATCCCAGCCTACTGCCTATGATCTAAAAAATCTGATTATCTAAGAAAATACTGACTTCCTTAGGATTTCTTATACTTCAATAGATTTCCCATTATTTATATACTTTCAAAAACTGCCTTTAGATTTTTTAATAATGTTTAGAGTTAGCCTACTTTAAAGTAATAATATCCATGAATTTATGGATCAGATGTATTATGAATGGCTTTTAAATACCCACTAAAATATATAATTGCTGAGCCAGGGGCCACTAGCAACCGTGTCATATCTCACTAATTCTCTTGCCCCACTTGAGAAAACACTATCTAAATACAGTTATTATTAAATATCTTTCACATCATAAAGAACATGTTAATCAAAAATGCGGTTCCATTACATATTTTATGTTTTTGAAATTGCTATTGGCTTCATCTTTTTCATGTAAAAGTTTAGCTTCTTAAGCAGTTTAAGTAAAAACATGATTGCAAAGAATGTTTAAAAATTACCAACCGATTTGGTAATTTTGGTATATAGTTTTGTGAATTTTAACACATACATATATTCATGTAACTAGTAGCATAATCAAAATAGAGAAGAGTTCAGTTACCTAAAAACTTCCCTCACGCAATCCTTCAGATACACCCTGCCAGCACCCAAATCCTTAGCAATCTACTGATCTATTGGCCCACTTTCCATCATTACGACTGTTCGCGGACAATGCCATACTAATAAATTGTCATATACTACATAATCTTTTCCAAACATCTTTTCTCACCCAGCATAATGTCTGTGCGATTCCTTGAAGCTGTTGTGTACATCGACAGTTTGTTCTTTTACAATGCCGAGTAGTATTCCAGAACATGGATGTGTAGAGTTTAAGCATTCACTAGTTGAGGTAAATTCAGGTTATTTCCAGTTTTTGGCTATCACAAATAAAGCTAGTATAAATACTTGTGTGCAGTTTTGGTGTAGATATAAGTTTTCATTTCTCTAGGGTTAATACCTAGAAGTTGGATTCTGGGTCACAGGGTAAGTATATGTTTATATGAAATTGCCAAACTGTTTACCACAGTCCATAGTATTTTGCATTCCCTTGAGCCACGTAAAAGAATTCTATTTGCTCCACATTCTCTCCAGAACCTAGTATTGTTGCTGTTTTTAACATTAGCCATTGTGATAAGTATATAGTGATCTCTTTGGGGTTTTCATTTGCATTTCCCCAATGGTTAATGATATTCAACATCCATGTGCTTAGTTGACATCCTTATACCCTCTGAGATTCAGTGTCTATTCAAGTCCTTCCATTTTAAAGCACAGACCTACTTCTTTCTGACCATATTCCTAGATAAAATTTGTAAGACATAAAAATATGGCTGGATTCCACAGTTTGCTAGAATGTCTTATGCTGTCAACTCGTTTTCCTGTCAAAAAATCAATAAATGTGGTCTGAAAATTATTGAATAGGAAAAAAATACATGACTAGAGGAGCTTTCCAACACACAGTTTTACTTCCTTGGTGTGAACTGAAAGCAGAATGGGTTGGGAGATGCATTTTCCTGGATAATGTAACCAAATATGCAGAGAAGTTAATGAGTAATAACACAGTGATTGGCACACAGCTGCCCACATGACATTTACATTCACATAAATTTATTCGCCATGCTTGCTTAATGAGGTATCCTAATTCACATGTGATTGTTATTCATTTTACTTATACTTTTTAAACTAGATTTGTTATTAGGAAAGCATTTATCATCTGCAGGCACAGCTGTGTGTGAAACAACAACTTAGTGAATGCATATGAGATTGTCTCTGTGAATTTCGTTCTAGGTTTATTGTATTTATTCCAATGCCTCTTGCCTCCACCTGCTCCAGTAATCAGATTCATATTCTAGAAAGAGCTCTGCAGCCAGCCCAGTATCTCCCCTACCCCACAATGGCAGAGGGTAAAAGCCCTGATGTGAATTCATGCTGATAGGTGGTGCAGGCAAACCTCAAGATAAAACAAAATCTCAGCTTCTCCTGAGGGTCTAACTTTCTGTCTCTATTGTTTTAACATTTGACTTTTTGCTACACAGAGCTTGCAACCGCATTTTTAAGAACTCCAGTCAATGAGTTTTTTTTTTTAAATTTTCATATGAAAATAACCATGCACATATTTTTGAAGCCAGACTCCAACAGTCGAAGAATCAGAAAATGGTTCACAATTGTGTTTTACCTACTAAAAATGATAATATATTTTGAGATGTATGCTGAGCTTTATCCTTTATGTGCTATTTATAAAACATAATGTTAAAATAAAATTAAAATGTAGTTTCCAAATTTATTTCATCGCTTTTGAATGTAAGTGTATATTTATCACACATTTACTCTTTGGCAAATATGGACTAGGCACTAAATAAAAGATCTAAAAGATCCATGAAATGCCAGGCAGGTGTAATGAGGACTACTCAAGTATCTCAAGCCATTTCATTATGAATTTTATATTCAAATTCTTGTGCCTGACTACAAACGTTGGCCTTAAAAAATAAATAAACAAAGTAACATGCACCTGTTCAGACACATGCACACACACACGCAGAAACACTCTATGTTTTAATTTTGGTTTTTCATTGCTTAGGTAATCTGCTTAGATAATCTGACATTCTTAAATTGTTTTTTTGAGACAGAGTCTTGCTCTGTCACCAGGCTGGAGTGCAGTAGCGCAATCTCGGCTCACTGCAACCTTCAACTCCCTGGTTCGAGCGATTCTCCTGCCTTAGCCTCCCGAGTAGCTGGGATTACAGGCATGTGCAACGGTGCCCAGCTAATTTTTGTATTTTTAGTAGAGATCGGGTTTCACCATGTTGGGCAGGATAGTCTCGATCTCCTGACCTCATGATCCGCCCACCTCAGCCTCCCGAAGTGCTGGGATTACAGGAGTGAGCCACCACGCCCGGCAACATTCTTAAATATTAATGAATATATCAGGATTGACCACAGTTCATCAAAAGCCTTCAGTAATCTATAGTATACTTAAAACTCTCGAATGAGATGAAGTATGCCAAATAATTATTCATCAGAATAAAAGCAGAAGGCTTGGCATGGTGGCTCACACCTGTAATCCCAACGCTTTGGGAGGCTGAGGTGGGAGGATCACTTGAGCTCAGGAGGTTGAGGCTACAGTGAGACATGATTGCACTACCACAGTCTAGCCTGGGTGACACAGCAAGACCTTGTCTAAAAAAATAAAATTAAAAATAATAAACAAAAAAATCACAAGACTGTTTAGGAGGGGAACTGTAACCATAATTAAGAAATAAAAAAGCAAGATGAATGTGACCATCAACTTCCAGATTTTTGAAAAGGCAGAGTGAATTTTCAGAAAGTCTGAAGCTTTCAAAATTCCATGATACTACAGTTATGACACAAATTATTATTATCACCTAGTATCCTCCTGTCCTGGTTCCAGTTGCTTTCCCAGGGACACATATCCACCTCCAGGCTCTCTTGCGGAGGTCTCCATTAATGATGGGGTTTTGGATGTTTACTGGGAAGGCCCATTTATTTTAAGAAGTGCAAACAGTTCAGTAGTGCTTCCATGGTACCACACACTAAGTGTTTTCTTTTTTCCATGTATTATCTCATTCATTCATCTCATTCACACCAACAGGTAGGTACCATTCTTGACATCATCCCCATTTTATAGAAGAGTAAACTAATGTGTTGAGAAGTTAAATCGTTTATTCCGGGTCCCAGTGCTAGGAAGGGGGCACAGCTGGGATTCCAACCCAGGCAGTCTGGCTCCAGAGCTTAAAATCTTAACCCCACCCTACCTCCTGGGAGGACAGAAATGCAGAGCATCTCATATGCAGAGCAGAATGTCAAGTCTACTTCTACAAAGGATGTTCTAGAATGACTGAAGGCTCATGCCCGTCATCAGAGTTACATCTCCTCTGGGCAAGTGCTCTGGTTCCTTGTTGGCGAGTGGGACCCTTGAAGCAGTCATTGATGCCAAAATGAAGAGATGCTAAAGTGACAAGTCTGATTTCTAAGCCGATACCCAGTCAATGTTTTAAATAACATATCTGAGACAGAACCCAGTGACTCAGCAACTACTTGTGACGCATTCTCTCTAATTACCATTGAACATTTGGTTCTCTCTAGACATTCTGCTGTCACCAAAACACTGCTATTTCATGCATGAAAACTTGCTTAGCAAAAATATTTTCAAGAAGAACAAGGACAGCTGTCAAAAATCATCATAACCTTTGCAATGTGAGGAATCATAAAATAAGCTGCTGGGTAATCTTTAAGTGTGAGATGGAAACCGGGTATAGCACTCAAAGCTCGTAACATAGAATACTATCGTGTACGCACCCCATATATCGCTTTATGATGCTAATAAACCACACATGCCCATGTGGCTTCACATGAACTCTGCAACTACCATGTGGGGCAGGTAAACAGGCATTTTACTAGTGTGTTCTCAGAAAAGGTGAAAGCATCAATCCATGGTTACTACCCTGTGGCAAAGGAGCTTTTAGACTGGTGCTCTCGCCTTTACAAGATGGGCAGCATTCTTCATTTCCTGAGGTCTTGATAAAAGGAAGGTTTTATTCAGTGGCGTGGGTGCGTCTTACACATATTTGTAAGTGTGTGTAAATATCAGAAAGTGCATATGTAGATATCTGTACATATGTCTATATATATGCTTTCTGTGAATGATTTTCAGATTATCTCTTTCTACAGCTATATATATATATATATATCTGGACTTTCTCCTACCAGCCATTATTCTATGAAAAAGAAATAAACTAGTACAAAGTAGTAAAATTAAAATGTATATACATATTAATAGATATATATCTTTATTCACTGATATATACATCTTTCATTAATAAAGATATATATCATTAATAAAAATATATATTCATTGATAGATATATACATACCTATATTTATTCATGAAATTATTTTTTATATATGTTAAGAATAGGCTGGGCGTGGTGGCTCACACCTGTAATCCCAGCACTTTGGGAGGCCGAGCGGGGGCAGGTCACTGGAGGCTAGGAGTGTGAGACCAGTATGGCCAGCATGGTGAAACCCCGTCTCTACTAAAAATACAAAAATTAGCTGGGTAGGGTTTCGGGTGCCTATAATCCCAGCTTCTCAGGAGGCTGAGGCATGAGAATCGCTTGAACCTGGGAAGTGGAGGCCAGATCGTGCCACTCCACTCCAGCCTGGATGACAGAGCTGCAGTGAGCCCAGATCGTGCCACCACACTCCAGCCTGGATGACAGAGTGAGACTCTGTCTCAAAATAATAATAATTAATCTTTATTCACGCAATTATTCTAACAATTACTGGGTTTGAATGAGTGACCTGCATGGCCTTGCTTAAATGACCACATCCTGGTCTGCTGTGTGGAAAGCAAAGGGATGGGGTTATAATTACATCAGTACCTTCCAGTCTCATCTGCAGAATCCCTGAGTTTGAAGTATCAGGGATAACTGAGGTAGAGGGGAAGGAACTGAGATTTCAGGCTCCACAACTTCAAGCAACTAAAACTCCATCTCTCTGGGTTAAACTATAGGCTGCACTTCCGACAAATATTTCACTAGGAATTCCCCATCAAAGCAGACACGAAAATCATTGATTCTGAAGGCTCCTTAGGGTCGTACACTTTTGTCATTGAATCACCTTAATGTTTAAATGTAAGCTTATAAAGAATCGCATCTTCTTATCTATACATCTGTGCAAAACACAGGCAAGCACAATATTGCTGCTTTAATGGAGATATATAATTGTCTAGAAGTCATGTATACTGGGCTGTGGTTTACATATCAATGCAAGACTTTGACAAGAGCTGTTGCCCTACTTAGATTAATTTCAGTTAACTGTCAGCACTTCACAACAGTTAAATTCCATTTAGCAGAATTCTAACCTTCAGACTTCATTTTATCAGAATCAATGAGGTTTTACTTAATGTCTTATTCCAGAAGAACATGCTGTTCTTTTAAGAAAAATTTTGAATGTGGCTTTACTAATTTTCTCTGTAAATATTTTCAGCATAGGAAAAAGGTTAAGGATATGAAAAAGGTTAATTTAGTATTATTGCAGATTTGTAGTTGCGATAATTTAGAATTATGAATTAATATTTAAATGTAAATTTTTAGATATATAACATTAAAGAGATGTCAAATATTACAGTGATTTAAAAATCTTTTTATTAAAAAGTGGTAGAATTGGGGCACAAGGAAAATTATTTAGATTTAAAGGATTGTTAATTCAATATCCATCCCTCAGGAACAAAAGATCTATTTGTGGTCCTTAAGAATATAGTAGTTGTCACAATATCCTGACTGGCAGGTTTCTAAACCTTCCAGTGAATAATTATTACAATTACTGCTAATAGATTAGGTGACTTCATGAACATTTTCTCATTCTGATTATAGAGTAAATTTATTGTTATATAATCAAACATGATGGACCATTTGGTCTCACATGACCAAAGAGAAGGACAATTTTCACTGGTAACAGACATTTTTTGAAGTTCAGTTTTACCAATCACTTACTGCACTCGTCTGTTTACAAAGAGCAATTTCTCCTCTATAAATACCTATTATAATATGGCTCAAGTACCAAACATGTGTGAGTGGTATTTGAAAGAAAAAAAAAATTGAAACAAAATAAGTATGAATAATTTTCAAAGAGGTGCTGCCATCTTTTGGTTGAACTTCCCTGAAGCATTCACTCATTTCTGAAAATTTGCAATAAAAATGAGAACTACTTGATGAAAGGACTGTGAAAATATCAGAATACTAAGCAATTCCATTATGTCAGTATTTCTTATTTGGATGGCTCCCAATACTTCTGATAGGTTTCAGAAAAGAATCATTGATATGAAGTGGTTTTCCAGATGTTAATATGGCAGTAGAAAGATCCATTTCAGAAATGGAGAAATGTTCCTCGTTTTATTGAGGTCGGCCATATTAATGCTTTGCCTCTGATACCAATAGAGTCAATAAAAAAGTAATTTTTATTGTACTGAACAAAAGACCACGAAATTAACAACTTAATTTATCTCAGCCTTCCATTCAGACTCAATCTTTCATTTCATCATTTGTTATTTCTCATATCTGTGAATATCTTTTTACCAATGCCATTCTCTAAATATAGGAGGGGTCAAGTTTCTCCTCACTGCTTGACTTATAAGTTCTTTAAAATTGCTTTCCTTCCTAAGGAATCAATTTGCCTTAGTGTTGAAAGAGCAGAAGCCCCTTAGGAAATCATTTTGCCACAGTGTGGCTAATTTAGTTGCCATCTGATAAATAATTACACTAAGAGTGTGTTCCATGATTCTTAACAACTGTATTTAACTGACCCTGACTTGAAATTGGAAGTCTTTTTTGAGTCAATGGTCATCTTTATTATCAAAATGTGTGAAACCAATAGAAAGATTGGTAATCATTTACTAAATGCCAAATATTTAACTTTAAAACCCTGTCTTAAGGAATATTTAGTAGCATCGCTGATACTTACAATATTTCTTCTATCCCCTTTAAAATAATTATTTATTCAAATTAACAACTTAAAAACCAAAAGCTTGCAGTTTCCAAAATGCACCTGTAGCCTAAAAGAATCGAAGCTAACTATGTGAGCCACAGGCTAATTCCAAAGGATTCAAGGCAACTGAGATTTATCCAGTTTTTGTACTGGCATCAACCTTGAACTGCCCTTGAGTCCAGATACAAGCTGAGACCATCACTTCCCCTTGAGATCTGCATATGGGGACTTTGGACTCTTGGCTTATTCTGAGCATCTTCACATTTCAGGAGGCAGAGCAGGGCTTCCATCCATGACTTCTCTTCCTCTTGAACTTCTGCATTCCCACCCCTCCCTCTTTCCTGCCTCTAGCAGAACAAGGCTTGAAGCTCAGCTCTTAAGTGACTTTTGCAACAGAAACTCACCCAAGTTCTGACTCCAGCAGCCCTTGCTGACATCTGAGGAGGGTGGGGACACATAGGATCAATTTCTCAGCTCCTCTCTGTTCCCACTCCCCCCAGTGACTTCTTCACAACCTCTCAACCCAATGGCCTGAAAGATGCTTTTCTCATAAGAGGACCTGTACATCTGGCAGTACCTCAAGTCATTGCTATGATGTTGTTATAATTCCTCTCCTTTCCTCACCCCATGCTGCCTCAGGTCTTTTCCATATTTCCTCGCTTGATATCCTTTAACATGCTTATTCTGAATCGGGCTACACTAAATACAGGTGAACACAATCCCCCCACTACCTTCCCTTTTGTCTCTCCTTACCTGGATAAAACAGTACCATGAATACTCTGCCAAGGCTATTTCTAAAGTGCATTCATCTATTGTTGTTGTAAGGCATGAACAAACAGTAGAACCCATTGAAAGCCTGTGTCTTGACCTTGGAACACTCAGGAATGGGTAGTTTCAGGTGCGCCAGGCCAGGGCTGGAACCTCACTGCCTCTCAGCACGTGCTGTGCAGCTCTGCTACCATTCGGACTGTCACACTGAGAACACATTTGGCTTCCATCCTAAACATCATTTAGGTCATCAATGTCTTATTGTAAGATTTCTTCATGGGACTAGTCCAATTAGAGCTGCTCTTTATGCACGCGATACAGAAAATAGGGGTGTCCAGGGCAGCAGCGCTGGTTATACTGCATTCCATCAGAAAATGTACTTGGGGTTGTGGAGTCCCCTCCACCCTAAGGTAGGAATGTGTATGAAATATTATACTTGTACGTGATGAACTTGGGAAGGTTCTACATAATCAGGGAGGCAAAGAATCCCTCATTACTGTGAGTAAAGGGAATTTGCCACAAACTTGGCAAATTTTGCATCTATTTGCATCTATTGATGCACTATATTCTGAAAGCCCTGCAGTCAGCCAGTTGTTCTGAATTCCAAATTCATTTTCCCATAGAAACAGTGGTATATGTTAGTTCCAAGTTCTGCTCATAAGGTTCTTCAACATCTAAGAACACTACTTGGATTACACTAGGCATAAAGCAGGGCTGGTGATGTGGTGTGAGAGTGGGACGGGGCCTCATATCTGGGAGAAGAAAGAGAGCCAACCCCTCCTGAGTTCCTCAGTTTTGCCTGCCTGATATCAGCATATTACTGGGCTAGGTATTGTGCATCCATTATCTCCTCAAAAATGTGATCATAATTAGGGAGCACAGGGTTAGTAAACAGAAGCTCAGACAAGCTAGGTCCCTTAGAGAAGGAAGAATGAAGGCCTGACCAACCACTAGAGTTGGCGCTCAGACTCATGTGGTCTGTGTGTCTCTAAAGTGAGCAACTCAGTCCATGTGAACAGAGGAAGTTCTTCCTCCAGGGTTCGAATCGTATTCATTCACTCATGTGACTACTGTTTTTTTTTTTTTTTTTTTTTTTTTTCCATACCAGACCAGGTATTTCCAATATAAATGGAAACAAGGATGTCACTTCTGAGTCAATGACATTTGAAGTCTAATGTGAAAGGTGGATGTAATCTACCCACATAAAGAATGAGGCAAATAGAAATTAAGATGGGTGCTGCAGGAAGGAGTAGGGAGCTGTGAGCACAGAGGAGGCTTTGTTAGATTAGGTGGCCATGAAGACCATTTTGAGAGTGGCACTTTAGCTAAGACAGGAATGATATGTTGCCATCCATGAGGCAAAGAATGATGTGCAGAGTGGAGGGGACAATATATGCAAAGGCCCTGAGGCACAAAAGAGCATGATGCCTTTTAAAGAACTGAAATATCTGCTGGGAGATACTACAAGGGAGTGGCGAGAGGAGAATTAGTAGACACAGCCAAAGGTGAAATAAGAAGGCTTATTTTCCAGACATTGACCTGTGTGTGTGAATCATCCACGAATTTAGTGTGTATAAGTCAGAAATTACTCATAAACTGGGCAAGAAAAATTCAGAAGATAATTATATGATGTAGGGAAATGGTTTTGTGATGAACTGTACTATCATGTAGCAAATCTGTACTCCTCCCTGGCCCACTGCCATGGAACAGGCTTCGTGCCCCCCTAATTGTGGACTTTGCCAGGTAATGTGATTCAGCCAATGGGATGCGAGAGGATGTGATGCGAGGCATCAGATTTTCTAGCCAGGCAGCACATACTCCTTTATCCTGGGCCCAGAACAACCGCACATCAAAGGGGCCTGAACCATCTGCAAAGTGGAGTCAAACCCAGTGAATGAAGTGCCTGAAATCAGGACTCTACAGCCAAGAACTGGCAAATTGGAGCTCAGGAACAATGTGCATGATTCTGAGTGTGCAAATAAGTGTCTGGCATTATAGGCTCCTGAGTTTTGGGGTGGTTTCTTGCCCAATTTTATTGCCACAACAACAGACTAATGAAAAATTTTAACATTAAAACTGGTAATCATGCTCCCCTTACCTGTCAAACACACATACATATATGCATTTGCAAACAAGCACACACACATATCGACTCTGCCCAGCTCATCACCAGGTTCGACAAAACAACAGGAAAATGATGATTAGGAGTCAATGCAGCACAGGAACCTTGATCATGAACTTTAACACCACTAGAAGATGGCTTGTTAGGCCATGACCTTTTAATTGAATGAAAACTAGGCTGCTACTACCAATGACACTGCTCTAGACTTCCTCATAAACCAATTATTCAGAATATTTTCAATGGTCTGTAAAATTATTTCACTTACAACAACGAAGGGTACAAGCAAAACATGATGGCAAAAAAGACCTTCATTAACCAGCTACCATATCCATGAGCTCAGGTTTCAGCTTATGGATGCTTCCATCTTTTCTAGCACCTTTCCTTCCATACAACCAATAAAATGCTGGCAGTTAAAGCTGCTGCTTTGGCCCTTTGCTTATAGCTAGAGCATTTTTGTGTTGCAAAAATGCTTCCCACTTCTTAAGTGTTTTTTTTTCCTTTGCTTGAAACAAATCTTTCAAAGCACACCTTTTAACAGTGAGGTTTTCCTACATAGACTCTAGGATGACAATGAAGGGCATCTAAGAGAAAGAAAATTGCATTGATATATTTGGTCATTGTGTAAGTGGCTCAAGCAGTCTAAGATCTAGATGTGATTTTTAAAAAATGCATTTGATGGCTTTTGAACATTCTCATCTCCTAAGAATCTGAACACATTAAAATGCAGACTTCATGAGATCTGGAATCCTTTCTACCGTGCAGGGTGTTTTAAAAATAGGACAATTACATTTCTTGTTCTTAGATATATAGGTTTATAGAATTTTCCAGCTAAAGAGGCTTCAGAACTCCTGTGTTCTACTATATCTCAAGTTCTATACCTTTGAAAATCTAGTAAAGCCTATGAACTACCTGAACAGAAAAAATTTCAAGTTAAAATTTGGTATATATTTACAGGGAGCAAAGCCCTCCTGAAACTCATCTATGGATATGTTACCAGTTCATGATCCTCTGAAAAATAGCTCTGATCTTGTCCACATTCTAGATGAGAATCACTTTTCCTGTCCTGTCCATCTAATTCAGCATTGCCCTATAGACTTAGTGGCAGCCAAAAGCCTGATAAGAAGCCAGACAATGGCATGATTACTGTCTGCCAACTTGCTTCTGGTTTATCTGAAGCATTTCATGAATATAAAGAGAATTACCGAACTTTGGTATATCAATTACCAGGCACCAATATTTGTTAACATTTTTGCCACCTTGTTTCAACTATCCTCCATTTTTGGCTGAAGTATTTTAAAACAAATCCAAGGCATCCTGCCATTTCATTCATGCATACTGCAGTGTGTATTCCCAAATGATAAGAATATGCCATTATCCCAATTAATAGCAATTCTCAGGCCAATTAACATAAACCGTTCTATCACCTGATTTCAAATTCACATAAAAATTTCTCTTGTCTCAAAGATTTTTTTAATAGTTGGTTTGTTTAAGTCAGAATCCAAAAAAAAAAAAAAAAATCTCTTTTACTTAATAGTACCTTCCTAAATTCTCTTTTTATTGATTTGTTCTAAAAAGAATTATTTTTTTTTTCTTGAAGAATCTCCCACATTCTGGGTTTGGCCAATTACTTCCTTGTACTTTCATTTAGTTTGTTTCTTCATCCCATGACTGCCCTAAAATTTGGCAGGTAGAGATAAGTGATCTTTATTTTTTGCTCAATTCTATTTAATATAAAAAGGGAGTGAGGGCCTGTGAGAATCCCCTTATGAAAAGTATCATCAATGAAGGGCATGTTTTTATGTTTCAATCTGAATTTCCCTCATCTCTGCTGTAAGATGCTGTTTCACTAATTCTCTGATAAGAAACAGGCCTTTCCTGATATAGACACCCTCTCTGCCTGCATATTATCCTATTCTGAAAAGCAGGTAGGCTGTAATAAAACATATTCCAAATCTTGCACTGAGACAATATGCATGGGAGTGTCTGGCACAATCCCTAACACATGGCAAGCTCTTAAATGTTAGCTGAAGCTTAAAATAAAGCTCATTTCTCACTCAAAATAACTATACATCAGTTATTAAAATAAATAATCCCTTTCTGAATTGAGGTAAAGAAAGTTCTTCACAACCCATCATAATATAAATCAAGATGTTCTCTGCATTGAAATGGAATAAGAATACCTCTTCCTATTCACCATCACGGATGACGTTGACTTCTAGCCAATTTTGTGCTTATCTGATATCCAAAGACTGATAATCAAAACAAACTAACGACAGCCCCAAAAATACCTAATCAAAAGGCAGCAGACCCAGAATATAACTTAGGAAGGCAAAATCAGTATCTTAGCCGGCTTACATATTATTGTTGCCGAAAAATGAATATTCCAGGTAATCGTCACCACTGTCATTCCATACATTGACCAGTTTATTACTCCAAGAGCTACATATTCTAAAATACATATACTGAACACCACATTGTGAAGTATGCATGCTAAATGTATCTCAGAGTAGATTATGACTTTATGTAAAGAATATAAATAGAATTGATTTGTTTGTATTCTTTCAGAATCAAAATCTGCTGCTCAGAAAAAAACTAAGGATTATTATTACTATATAGATGAAACCTAATGAACCCTGATGTAAAGACTGCATTAGCCAGAACATTAGCATGTCAACTATAAATATCTCTTAATTTGCAATTAATCAAAAACTGCTTTATAGTATCTCTTTTATTGAATTTTTGTGATGTTTAACTTTTTGTGCATCTCAAGCATATTTTAACCCTCCTTGAAAACAGAGACTACTCTAGTGGAGTCACTTAAAGAGGACAGGGTTTATCTAATTGTTCATTCTCTCATTAGATAGCTTGTAAAAACAATATGGTTATAAACTCAGCAAATGCTAGAGAAATAAACAAAAAGGCACGGTTGTTGTCTTCAACAGACTTACTTCTTTGAATCTCTCTTCCGCCCATTCCTAGGAGCCAAGGGGGAAGCCCCAGAGTTTCACATGCTCCAAGAACACGACATGAGCCTTCAGGATTATCTCTCTCCAGATATGACCCCATACTCCCCTAAGAATGAGAATGACATTCCAGAACTGTGTACTCCTGGCAAGAGTTCCCATACTACAAATGGGAAGTAACTACTGGGTCTCTCACCTGACCAGTGACCACCCAAGCTCAACAAAAGCAGAAGCCACTGAAACCCTGCATCTCAACACTGGGAGGTCCTTATAACATAAATGGAAAGTCAGTGTTCAATCCACTTCAACAAATACTTATTGCAATGGACTGCATGTTTATGTTGTCCCTCCCCAAATTCATCTCTTGAAACCCTAATCCCAATGTGACAGTTATTGGAGGTGGGAACATTCGGAGATAATTAGGTCATGAGGGTGGAGCCCTCATGAATGGGATTAGTGTCCTTATAAGAAGGGGCAGGAGTTCGTTCTTTTTGCATGTGAGGACACAACAAGAAGGCAGCTGTCTATAAACCAGGAAAAGAGTTTACCAAGAACTCATTCCTGCCAGCACTGACGTCACCCTTCAAACCTCCAGAACTGTGAGAAATAAATGTTTGTTGTTGAAGCCACCCATTTTGTGAACATTTGCTATAGAAGTCCAAGCTGACTAAGGCATTTATTATACAACCACTATGTGCTGTGCGTTTTTCTAGGTACCGGCTGTATAGCAGATATACAAGATGTTACCTTTCTTCATGGAAATTCAATTCAAGGAGTGTAGTGTGGAAAACAGAATCCTACATAATCCTTACGATTTGTACCTGCTGATGGTTGCTTCGAGTTGGGAGATAAAAGACTGGTCAAGGAATTTAATATCAGCACATGGTTGAGACCATTCACGTCTGTGAATTAATTATAAATAAAAAAGATACTTAAATTATTAATATATGTGTATACAGTGAGACTCTTGGAAAACATCTTCCACAGCAGCCCTCACCACCACCATCTGTCTTGAGCTCCTTGAGCATAACTTCTCTGTGCTTTTTATCCCTGTTCATATCAATCACCACAAAGAGCACAGGAACGCTGGGTACCCCAGACTATCATCCTCATAGGTTTTGCACATCCCTTTGTCTAAGATTTTCCACCCTCACCAACTCCTGAAACCCTTCCCCTGTGTCTTCATGGAAAGATGAAGGAGGAAGCTGTCAACACCAAAAGAATTTATTAAAGAAAACACTGTGAAAGAAGGGACCTAGAAATACATGTAAAAATTGAGGCCAAGTGTACTTCACACTATGAGAATACAATAAGCAGAGTAGAGGAAATGTAAGTACGTATACAAGGATATGATTTGTATTTACCATCAAATAGGAGTTCTAATGAAAGCTTTCACGATATCCACGATCAGCACATACAAATTAAATTGATGTGTGGATTATAATATTCACATTAGAAACTATCAATGAATGAAACTGTATGTAGCAACAGAAATAAGGCTAAACATTGCAGTGATGGAGTCTTGATTTCATAGGGGCCAGCTTGCATCTGCCCTTTCCACATCTTCAGATTGCATCTATCCCCTTCGCAGCCACATGAAGACAGCCTGTAAACACATTTGTCATGCAGGGGATACACAGCTTATCAAAGCTCCTTCACTATTAAGTGTCTGAACAAAGTAAGGGTATGTTGTTACGCTTAGTGAGGGCTGAAAGTCTTAGTTTCTTTTCATATACTGCTTGGACGAAAACAAACTATGACTCTGAACTCTTACATCTTCTAGGCTATTATATTTCGCTTGGGAATCTTGTTTTCAATTGAAAGATCAACAGTGTATGTGACCCTCAAATGTCTCCGTTGACTAAGGTTTTCTTATTATTTAAACTTCTGCTTTCAGCTTTTATTTTGAAAGAATTCCGCGAGCTGTCAATTATGTGGTAATAAGCTTTAATCAATTAATCAATCAATGCATCTTCATAAGGAGGTATCTTATGATATTGTTGGTATCTAAAAGTAGTGGGTTTGTGTAGGTTTATTACCATTGCCTAAGGACAACTTTAGTCATGATGGTGCAAACACATCACACATTCACTCAAACTCCTGAGTGATTTAAAGGGCGCCATGAATTTTGCCATTGGATTGGGCATTATAATCTTTTCTTTCTGTAAACTGGTTTGTTCATACTTCTATACATTACGATGCCTTGTACATACCTTGTGATGATTACTTACGGAACAAAATAAGGATGTTATAAAGAAGAAGAGGTAGCAGAAAACATCTAAACCTAAGTATATTGTCCTATGCCTCCTTTCCTATCTCTGATCTTGGAAGAATGAGCCATTCAGAATGAAGGACAACATAGAAATCATTCACAAAGAAAAAAACTCTGCATGAAATATATTAAATCAGTATTTCCATTTAAATGGCTTTACTGCTACCTCACTCTGAAAGATAATTATCAAAGTACAAAAGACAGAGAGCGCTAAAGAATTGTTATATTTATCATCGACATTCTCTGGAAGCTAGACTGAATTTGGCCATTATTTGTAGCTTTTACACGTGAATAAGATAACTGTGAAGAGTGCAGACAGGCAACTTGATCCTCCTCTCCTAACCCCACCCTCTCTGGGGAACCAAATCTACTCCCTGGATAAAGGCACGGTCAGGTCTAATGCTGCTGCTGCTGCTGCTGCTGACTCAGCATAATTTTAGAAACAATTGTTAATCATAAAAGCAAGATAATTTCAGTAACTAAAATGTTGGGTTTTTTAAGAGTTAAGAGCTCAGTCTTTAAAAAAATTGTATTTGTATATAAAATTTCATCATGTCCCTGCACCAGCTAGGACCTGCTTCAGTTGAGAATCCTCCTCTGGTAATTAAGAGGCATGGATGGTTTCCAGTTGATTTCCCTACCTGACAATTCTTTCCCTTCACACCCTGAGCTGGCATCCATGAGGGCTTCCCACTCCTTCAGGGCCAAGGTGGCTGGGGCCAGGCCAGCGATTGGGCATGGAAAAGTCTTCCTGGAGGAACAGCGTCACGGCCCCGCCTTGGTGCTCTCCAGTGTGGATGGCTGTGGGGAGCTGATGTTTCCGTTTTTTGGATACATATCATGGGTTTCCTTGAGAGGCCCCACAGGCACCATCTGACAGCCACTGCCTGAGCCTGAGACTAGGGCAACACCTCTCTGTTATTCCTTCCCCAAGTCCCACTCCCGAGTGCAGCTTTAGCATGTTGAAAGTGGCCCTGTAGCCTTCCTTGCTGAAGATTCCTGCTATTGGCAGGTCTCTTGAATCGGCTCCTTTTCCTGACAACTTGGTAAGCCTCCCATCCACAGAGCCCCCGCATGGCCTCCTTTTTGTCCTGGAGTCTGAAGAGCCATTCTCTCCCCTGGGGCCCTCTGTTGCATATCCACATCAGCTAGTCTCCTGTCTGGAGGCTGCTGCTGGCATGAGTCATAGCGTGAACTGGTGAAATATTTCTGTTAAAAGAGTTGGTGCTTTCATAAAAACTAGTTCTAATGCTTTGGAAAGGCACTATCAAAAACTGTTAACATTTAAGAAAAAATACAACAAATGATGAGTAAAATCATTAAAAAAATTTTCAGGAAAATCTCTGATGCAAATTGCTTCACAAGTTAACTCCAAGAAACCCTGCTCTTTAAAGAAGCCAAAACTAGAAATGGCTGAGGCCATATCATGGGTGCAGTTTGCCTAGGAGAGAAGGTGAGAAAACGCAGTCAGCAGGGCCACATGCTTAGAAAAGGCACGGGCTCCTCAGCAAAATGCTGGTAAATAAATCAACACACTTACAGGGTTTATGTTGAAGTAAATCGCTTATATGTTTGCATGTAACACATTTATAATTTTGTCTGAAACAAGTTTTCCAGCTAATTGACAGGCTACCCACCATTCCTCCCTCTATAAGAACAAGCGCTTCTGTTTTATCGTGTTGTCTCCTACTGTCAGGTTGTAGAGCCAGAAAACAAAAAGGAAAACCAAAACTCCTAAGGCAGAAAACAAAAAAACAGCCCCCTCCTCCATTTGGTTTCTCCCATCTGCCCGTATCTGTTTTTTCATTCGCACCCCAAGTTCTAAATATCTTAGTCTACTTATAGCTCCATGCTTGCACTTCAAAATCCCTCAAAATGTCACTAGAGGCCAGTTTCCACGAAGCTAATAAATTATCCCCCAAATTATACAACTCAGCAGCTCATCACGATCCTCTTTGACTGACTTATTTTCTGGAGTAATGACACAGGCCCCCATCATTTTCCCATGGTTCCTGTGCTAGCTGCATTGGGTTTTCCTCTCTTCAATGGCATCCATTCATTGCTAAATCACAAGATCCTTCCCTGAAGCCTCTTCTCTTCCTCTTGCTCATAACACCTTGATTAAAGACCACTGTTTCAACTCACATTTCTAGGGTGGTACTCATGGTGTCTGTGTGCATGGTATCATGGCTTGGGGCACTGCACTTGGCCACTGACAGAGGCTCGGGAAAGGTTTGTAGGATAAATTGTGAACTTCCCAACCTATATTGTTAGCCTTGACTCCTCCCTAAGCTCCAGACCTACATATTAGGGGGCTATCATAGGGGAGTGGCCAATAGGGCAGGCTACAGCATCAGACCACCTCAGTTCACACTCTGTCTCCAGCACTAGCAAATTGGAAGGCTTTGGGAAAGTTACTCAACCTAAGATACTTTTTCTTACCTATGATACAGGGATAATAAAATAGAGATTAAAAAAATAAGCAGTATATTGTTTTGTTTACTTTTTATGCCAAAAGCTTTATTATTATTAATATTCATAGCAATCCTTCAACACCGGTCAGAGGATACAAAATAGCCAAAATGTAGGAAGAACAAGTCTGAAGAGGACAGCATGAGGACTATGATGTATATAAATTATACTATATTTGGAATTTTTGCTAAATGAGTACATTTTAGCTGCTCTTGCTACAAAAAATAAAGGTAACTATGTGAGATGAGGCATGTGTATTGGTTCCACTATAATAACCATTTTAGTATGCATATGTGTCCCATAACATCATGTTGTATACCTTAAACATACACAATTCATTTTTTTAAAAGATAAACATTTACTGTAAACAATCTGAGGCATGCGCAGGGCTTGGCAAAGTGCCTGATGGCCAGCAAGCCTTCCATAAAAGGCTGCTTTTCTTAACCACTTGCTAGATACCAGTTCACTCATATCACTCTAACATCTCAAATGTGTCCAAAACTTAATCCATCACCTTAAAATCAAACAGCATCTTCCCTTCCTTCACTAATAAAATCAACCCAGCTTTAGCCATGCGACTGGTAATCAATTTTTGAATCATTTTCTACTTCCCCCTCAACCCTTACATCGAATCAGTTGTCAAGCTTTACCTCTCCACATACTCTCCCATATCTACATATTAAATCTTATACCTGATCCTTTCTTTTCATAGTCTCCGACATACTTTAGACCTCATCACCTTTCATAGCGACCATTACAATAGGCTTGTACCTGGGACAGTACACAAGGATTACCTGTAAAGTGCTTGCTCATAATACTTCTCTTTTACCTGCAAATACATCCTTAGTATGGCTAAGGATGTTCCTACATAATAATGGCTTTAAATGGCGGAGAAACATTCAATGGCTCTTTACGGCATGAAGAATCAAGTCCAGGCTTTTAGTCCCATGTGGAGTAAGCTAAGAGAACAGGCCAAATGGAAAATACCACCATGCATGATGATGGTCTTGTTTAAGCCATACAATCAAGAGCATACCTTGTAGAGATAAGGCAGAGAACGCCTTCTGAGAGAAGTAAATGCCCCTCCTCCATCACCCAGAGGCAGAAAGGAACTGGGCTTTTGAGTGGGGAAGGGATTTTCTCCTTCCTCCATTGCATAAGGTTAGTATCATGTGGGCTTCTAGGTGTGGTGATGAAACACAAGGGGCCCTCACCATCAGGCTGCTGAGAAGTCTGGAATGGGATCATGAGCAGCAAGCAGTCAGCTCTGAGAGCAGGTGTAAGCCATTTCCTCTACGGGTTTCCTCCTGGTTTTTGTAACACCCAGCTTTTAGTGATCTGTGCTGTGGGAAACCAGACGGTGCAGGGTCCTGTCCCACAGCCTGCAGTTGGAGGACAACTGGCTATGAACAGCAGAAGAAATACGGTTGTGTACAGATCACAGCAGGAGCAGCCACAGATGGCTGGGGACCCAAGGAGTCTAAGGACAAAAATGGAGTGGCATGTGCCACAGTCCTGGCGAGGAGGCCCCAGCCACAATGCTCCAAAATGCTCAGTTGGAAAACTCTTTGAATGGGCTGAACTCCAGCAAATAAGGACAAAAAAGGCTCATGTTGTGAGGCTTTGGATATACAAAGAAGTGGAATTTTTTTTTTTTTTTTTTTTTTGGTTGGCATTAGCTACAGAGAAAGACAGCAGTTACATGATTCACTATATATTGCATCTTTGTCCTAAGGTCTGGGATTTTACGCTGTGGTTGTTAGGATTAGAATTACTTTAATGAAACAATGTTCTATTTCTAAGGAATTATTCAATAGAAATAATTCGGCTACTGTAAACAGCTGATCTCTTCTCTGGCCAAAATAATTTTGCTTGTAAATATTTCCTTTTCTTATGGACAAAACCAGAAATCTCTTTTGTAGTAAAGGTTCTCTCTTCAACACACTGCATTTGAAGACAATGTTTCAGGCTGACGTGGGATCTGACTTTTTCCCTTGCTGTTCTGATGATGTTCTGCTGAGCCAACAATTGCCATGTTCCCGAGATTTCAGGTTAAAACAATAGATGTAGAGGTAGAGAGGCGAAGTGTCTTCCTTCTGCTTCTCACATGATAATGCAAATGAGAAAATTCATTTCCTTTAATGTACCCCCAAACCCATATATCAACACATTATCAAGCGAGATAATCTCTTTTGTGTTACACTCTGAAAAACTCCTAATATTCATGTGAAGATAATACTTGGAGTTAGAAAAAAAAAATGTAACATAGAAAATATTCCCAGGGCCGGGCGCAGTGGCTCACACCTGTAATCCCAGCACTATGAGAGGCCAAGGCAGGTGAATTACCTGAGATCAGGAGTACCAGACCAGACTGGCCAATACGGTGAAACCCCGTCTCTACTAAAAATACAAAATTAGCCAGGTGTGGTGGCAAATGCCTGTAATCTCAGCTACTCAGGAGGCTGAAGCAGGAGAGTCACTTGAACCCAGGAAGCAGAGGTTGCGGTGAGCTGAGATCGCACCACTGCACTCCAGCCTGGGCAATAGAATGAGACTCCATTTTCAAAAAAAAAAAAAAAAATTCCCAGGAAACAACACAGTTTTCAAGTCATCAAATTACAGAGCAGGTAATATTAATGTTTGCATGGAAGAGAATAAGTAGACTTACAATTAAGTTGCAGGGACTTTAATAAGATGTTAACATGATTTAACTTTGAAATAGGTAACTTTTTGATACGTTTGAATTTTGTAAGGACAAAACCCAATCAACTGCTTTAAAACACAGAAGAGTACTATGAAGAGCATATAACCAAGTTTTAATAAAAAGGAACATATTTCCAGAAATGCTAAGGTCTAGCATTCTTGCAGTTCCCCTAAGGCATTGCATCAGTGAACAGATTTGGGTTTTATTGGCTAAAGGGAACAATTCTCTGTAAATACAGGCATTTAGACTTATAAGAGGTGCTTATAAAACAGATAGAAGATGCTGGAAATTATACACATTGTGGAACTATAAAAAAACTATTTAAAAGCCATCCCATAGGATGTTTTATAACGTTTATCTAGTTCAAAACAGCTTTATATTTCCCATTTTTCCTGTATAATAGTAGACTTTTAGGGCAACAAAGGAAAACAAAGTGAATAATGAAAAAAAGGAAAGTAGGAGGGTTAAAGAGTGGATCACATAAGAGAAGCTTGAAAGCAGGAGAATATTTACATTTATAGGATACAGAAATTGAGCATTAGGGAAGAGACCACAAAGTAAAACAAGTGAGAAATTTAAACAAATAAATAAAAGGTAAATAAGAAATGAGTATTCTTTTTTTATATATGTATAACTCATAAAATCTCTGAACTAGGAAATATCTTGAAACTGGATCTAGTCTCTTTACTTCTCTTTAGGCAGAAATGTGGTTAAATTTTAACACAGACACAGCTGTGCCAAACAGGTGCCGTGGAGGAATGCGTTCGGATTTCTTACCTTTTCTAGAGAGAGTTTCCCCTCCCCACAAAGGCAGAAATGCTTATTGTAACTTTCAGGAACAGAATCAAAGCTTCACAAGGCAGATAAAAGCAAAAAACCAAATAATTATTTTTTTTTAGAGACAGGGTCTTGCTCTGTTGCTCAGGCTGGAGGACAATGGTGCAGTCATGGCTCCCTGAAATCTCAACCTCCTGGGCTCAAGCGATCCTCCCTCCTCAGCCTCTGAGTAGCTGGGACTACAGACACATGCCAGCACACTTGGCAAATTTTTTATTTCATTTTTTTTTGTAGAGATGATATCTCCCTAATTTGCCCAGGGTGGTCTTGAACTCCTGGCCTCAGGCAAAAATCCTCCTGCCTTGGCCTCCCAAACTGTTGGGATTACAGGAATGAGCCACTGAACCATACGCATTTTAAGCCCTAAATTTTACCCTAAGATCTAAACTCTTGGCAATTAAAAAACAGGATCTTTGATTACAGAAATAAAGGCATCACCTAAAATCTTGTTAAATTATGGAATCTCGGGCCCCTTCCCAAGCTACTCAGCCCAAATCTGCATTTAACAAGATTTCTTATTCCTACACTTCTTAAATTTTGAGAAGTACAGTGAGTTTGTTTAGGTATCACTTCTGGCAACGTCTACCTTGTGGTTTTATTTGTGCAACTGAATAACCTTAATTTATACCTTTCTTTTATTAACTATTACTAGGACTCTCTATAATTACACATATTTGTAGGTGGCATTAAAATTACATAAGAAACACAATTCAAAGTAACAAAAAAGCAAACACACTCAAATTTTAAATGAATTTGAGTCAGGCACAATGGCTCATGCCTATAATTCCAGCACTTTGGGAGGCCAAGGCGGGTGGATCACTTGAGGCCAGGAGTTCAAGACCAGCCTGGCCAACATGGTGAAACCCCATCTCTACAAAAATACAAAAAATTAGCTGGGTATTGTGGCACACGCATGTAGTCCCAGCTACCTGGGAGGCTGAGACACGAGTATTGCTTGAACCCAAGAGGTGGAGGTTGCAGTGAGCTGAGATTGAGCTACTGCACCCTAGCCTGGGCAACAGCGAGAGACTCTGTCTCAAAAAAAAAAAAAAAATGAGTTTGAATAGAAATTATTTCTCTAGCTGTCATCACCGTATTCTGAAAGAGGTACATACAGCAAAGACTCTACATGACAAAATAGGAAACTTCCATAATGCGGTACTATGTCCAAGATTTTGAACTGTATGCTAATGAGGCCTTGCACAGTAAAAGCCCTGTGGCATTTCACATTGTCTTGCTGAGAGCCGATTGGGGTAATTCTTTCAAGGAATCATTACTCTCAGCATTTCTGTCATGTTTTCTCAGAAAATGTTAAAGGTCATTTCATTTTCTTAAGAAAAAAATATCTAACATTTAATGAGTCACAGACATATCATTCTATTTGGTTTCTATCTGTAGTAGGCAAAGATCAAAATCAAAGTTTTAACCCGGGATGTGTCCAGAAATTAGAGTAATTGATCCAGAGTCCTGGCTCTGGGGAGGATGAGAGATGGCAGGGATCCATCTGCCTTGGTAGTAACAAAGAGGAAGCCAGGGCTGGGAGGGGAGAAGGATATGGCCAAGGTTAGTGAATGGGCCAAGGTTTGTCCTGGCTCAGGACAAAACCCAGGACCCCTCACATCAACCATTCCCATTCCATTTCCCCCTCATTTGAGAGTGATATGCCCATTTTGGGACATATGGTGAATGGATCATCTAATTTCTAGCTATGCATTGAAAACATGCATCTTATCCCAAAAAATTATTTTCTCTTTTATTTTATCCTATCTGTTAATTTCCCCTTTATATGTCAAGCTCTGAACTTGAGGCAGGAATATTGAGAAGAAAAGACATCTGAAGAAATCCTGCCCCATTCTGAATTCTGCTGTTCCACAGGTTTCTGTCCGTGGCTGCCTTTACTCTCAATCTATATCCTCACACAGTTTTCGCTCAGGTGTCATATACCACCTATACACTGCAAACACTCACCTTGGTATTTCAAGATCTTGCCTCTCTTTTGTGCTCCAGATTCATATTTCTGACTGCCCTTGGATATTACCAAAGAATTTTTTTTCAGCTAAAAATCATCAGAACAAATCTATTTTGCACTCTCATGAACCAGATTTTCTTTCTGAATTCCATTCTCATGCAAAGGGACAAAGACTCCTTTATTCATTCAAATTCATTCAAATATAAACACAGAAGGATCCTCGATTGATCTCACCTCTCCCTCATTCCCCAACCAATATAGCTTCTTGGGCATATGACCTGCGCAGTCTCAATGGGCCCCACACTTAGAAGAAAAACACGGTGTTTGCTTTAATGTTCTGCTGTCCCCATCTTGAAATTCCTAATATTTTTGAACAAAGGGCTCCACAATATTCATTTTGAACTAGACCCTGCAAATTGTATGACTGGTTCAGTCTTCAAATCCTATAAATTGTTCTGTTAGTCCTGCTTCTCTATAATCTGTCCCTACACATTGCTGCTAGAATTCTTCTAAATCTAGGCAGTTAGGACGTCCATTAACAAAATTTGTTAAAGGCAAAAATTCTGTGGCTTATCAATTTCCCACAAAGTGTTTTTGAGCCTTCACTGCAATGAATTTTCCAGCATAAATTCCCATACATCTTGATTTTCACCTGTAAAGGGTAGCCTGCCCTGGTTATCATGTATTTGTGCCAATATTACAAGGACTGAAAGTCACCACCTCCTTTCTATATCTGACACACTCTATTCATCCTTCAAGCTTCAATTTCCCCAATGTGGCGTATAACTCTTCTCTGCCTTCCATCACTCTCCTAGGTAGGTCCATCACCTGTGGTCAACAGTATTAGCATAGTAAGTGATTTCTAGCTGATTTACATAGGGCTCCAGGGGAATGAGGGAAGACCTCCTTTCAGTCCAGGATTTCTTCTGGCAACTTCTTCGATAGGGGAACAGCTGAGACAATATGCGTGTGTGACTGCATGGTACATTCATTACACTGGCTTTGAGCAAAGTCTGCAGGAGAAAAGACAGATGCTCCCAAACTACACATCCACTCAAGTATACATGTTCAAGTTAGTTTTTCATACAAATCCCAAGTCCTTCCTTTGTTGACTTGATTCCTTCTCTGCACCATGAAACTCGCCCATACTCCTTTCCATATCTCCATGAAGGTGGTAGGAATTCACTTCAAATCACAGCTGACTTCACTTTCATTGCTGTTTTTCTTCAAAAACATGTTAGTCTGCATCAGAGCCCCACTGCCAGGCACCCAGGAGTGGGTACATGGGGCACATGCAGACCAGGGTCAGGAGTAGCCCAGGCCCATTCAGCTGCATTCCAGCTGTGTGCAGAATTCAATGCATCCCTTCCATGAGCTGCGAGACTGTGCAAGGGTCACGAGTACCTCTCCTTGTTTTGCTTTTCTCTCTAAGAAATCAGGGATCTGAATTCCTGGCCTAATACCATGCTTGTTTTGCAAACCTTCTCAACTAATAATAAACAATGTTGTCCTTGACAGGAGGACCATTATTGCTGTTTCCAAATACCCTCAAGATCCTCCCACATCCGTTTCATTAGACAGGCTGCAAAAGGTTTGATCAATGTGATCAAGAAAGGATTAGCATTTACTTCTATTCTCAGGTTCCTATTCTCACCTAATTTTTCTTCATTTCTCCATTTCACTTTACAAATTGTGATTTTCACTAATAAAAATTATTTCTATTATAGAAAAATAGAAGATGGGCAAAAATATGTAATTGAAGAACCCTAAATATGTACTGATGACTTAAATATATTTTTGAATTTGATTTGCTAGCAATTCAGTTGTGCGGTTGTTAAAAAAAAAATCTCTTTAAATATGTCTTAATTTGCAAATGTGCCTAACTACAAGTGAACCACTCATTTGACAGATATTTAATGAGTCTATACTATATAGTATTTGTGGTCTAGAGACACACAGCCACACCTCAATAATCTAATGAGAGAGAAAGAAAATATTGACACATATTTGTATAACAATAGAAAGTATGTATAAGTATCAAATGCACTGAAGACAAACATGCCTTTGACTCTGCAATTCCATTTCCATATATTTATAATTAAAAAAAAAATGTAACTTAAGAAATGGGCCAGCCTGGGCAACATAGTGAGACTTCGTCTCTACAAAAATTAAAAAAAAGAATTAGCCAAATATTGTGGCATGTGGCTGTGGTCCTCCCAGCTACTCAGGAGGCTGAGCAGGGAGGACTGCTTGAGCCCAGGCAGTTGAGGCTTCAGTGAGCTAGGACCATGCCACTGCATTGCAGCCTGGGCAACAGAGCAAGACCCTATCTCAAAAAAGAAAATAAAAATTAAAAAAATGTATGAACATTTAAGCGCAATAGTTTCAATATATGCATATATATCTCCATATATATGACATTTATATGCACTATATAAATAAAGATTTAAAATAAAGCCTAATACCTGGCTAAATATCCAAGGTAATCCAGGTTTTAAAAAATAATGTTTTATAAATATATGTCATATTCTGGAAAGAAGCTAGTTGTGTTCTTTTCCTGACAGCTGACTGTATTCACTTGATGGATTTCGAGTTACTAATATGTTTAAGAGCATGAATGTAATACAAATATTTAAAAATCATTTTCTCTATGTATAATTGCACAACACATTTCATGGGTGATCAGCCGTCAAGCTTATTTTACTGTGTCCTTTAAGCTGTCCAAAATATAAAAATTTCTTCATCTTTAAATGTCATAGTGTGACCTCAAAAAGCAACGCTGCATGAATGTGCAGTGACAGTTGACACACAGGAGTTGGCATTTTAGGCATCTGCACAGGAAGTACAAAAACATACCTTTAAAGTACCCATTTGGTTAGACTTGGAACTTTTCCATAAGATGCAAATATGCATGTGCATGCACCCCATTCCCCCCAAAAATCACACGCAGTGATATTTCTTTTTTGAGACTTAGTCCCGCTCTGTCGCCCAAGCTGGAGTGCAGTGGTGCGATCTCGGCTTACTGCACCTTCCAACTCCCAGGTTCAGGCAGTTGTCTTGCCTCAGTCTCTTAAGTAGCTGGGATTACAGGTGCACACCACATTTCTATAAAAACATGCAAGTACTTTTTTGCATCACAATAATGAAAAGAATGTGTTCTAATGTTTGTGTCACATAGTGGGAACATGAAATGGAATCAATCAAATATTCTTAAAGGCAGGGCAAACAAACCAACCAAAACACGCATCCCATCAATGCACACCAAAAAGAAAAAAAAAAATGAATTTCCTAATGAATGGGAGACGCTTTTCTTTGCAGAAGCATCATGGTCATCAGACGCTGAGTGTGTATTTTCGCACGGTGAATACTGCAGTGATTCTCCTCAAATATTAGTCCATTCATTTCCCTCTATAATAAAAGTGACACTGGAAGGTTAATGATGTGAAACTCTGCAGACAAAATGAAGCTACTATCCTCTTTCTGCTGACAAGACCACAGTAATGCAATGTGACAAATTAGAAAGAGAGGAATAGAATCTTAGGTGGAAATTCTGTTTAGGATGTATTTTTCCCAGCAGTGCCTCCACTTGACTAGGTAGTATGTAAATGTGCATAAACTTTTTAAATTGGTTAAGAAGGTTCACAATGTTATAATCAAGGGACAAACTGGGTCGAGTTATAACATTCTATACCATCCCATAGCATGTCCTTCTTGAGTTTCTTTGTATTTAGTAATCTTTGAAATGGAAGCAAATCACAAAGTATGTGATTACATGATTTTTGCAACACTACAAAGTATTCTTTCTATGAACCTCAACATAGCACCACATTAGGCTTTAAAATAGCACTCATGTTTGAATTTCAGCAGAAGTTCATAGAAAATTTAAATATTCAAAGGTACAATTTTCTGTTAAAAGGCTCAAAAACAGTTATAAAATCTTTCATAAAGTCTTTAATGTAGTTAATGAAAAATGTGTTAATAGTTCAATTCAGTCAAAAAATATTTACCTCTTTGGGAAGCTGAGGGAGGAAGATTGTTTAAGCTCAGGAGTTCAAAACCAGCCTGGGCAACATGGCAAGAACCCATCTCTACTAAAAAGAAAATTTAAAAAATTAGCCAGGCATGGTAGTATGCACCTGCAGTCCTAGCTATTGGGGAGGCTGCGTTGAGCTTGGGAGATTGAGGCTGCAGTGTGCCATTAATGCACACTGCACTCCAGCCTGGGCAACAGAGCAAAACACTGCCTCAAAAAAATGTACTTAGCTTAAGTGCAATAATTGCATTATTATCAAATATGAAATAGGGCAAGAGTAACTAAATTGTCAGAGTCACCACAAGTTTTTTTTTTTTATTATTATTACCTAATTATAAGAAATAACATCTTGAAACAAATCATAGCAATTAAGATTGAGAATAAGACAAGGATGTCCACTCTCAACACTTCTACTCAACAGGGTGAAGGAAGTCCTGGACAAGGCAATTAGGCAAAATGAATAAATAAATAAAAATAAAAGGCATCCATATAGGAAATGAAAAGTAAGACAATCTCTATTTGCAGATGATATGATCTTACATATAGAAATTGCTGAGAATTCAGAAAACAATTTGTTGAACTGATAATCAACTTAAGTAAAATTGCAAGGTACAAGATCACTATTTTAAAAATTGTTTGCATTTGTATATACTAGAAATAGACAATCCAAAAATGAAATTAAGAATACAATTTCACTTACAATAGCATCAAAAATTAATCAAAGCAAAATAAATGCACAATGCATGTCATGAAAATAAAGAAAAAGAAGGAAATTTTAAAGCTCTAAATAAATATAAAAATGGTATATGTGCTCTCGGCTTTCGGCTCGGAGGGGGCGAAGGTGCAACTTTCTTCGGTCGTCCCGAATCCGGGTTCATCCGACACCAGCCGCCTCCACCATGCCGCCGAAGTTCGACCCCAACGAGATCAAAGTCGTATACCTGAGGTGCACCGGAGGTGAAGTCGGTGCCACTTCTGCGCTGGCCCCCAAGATCGGCCCCCTGGGTCTGTCTCCGAAAAAGGTTGGTGATGACATTGCCAAGGCAACGGGTGACTGGAAGGGCCTGAGGATTACAGTGAAACTGACCATTCAGAACAGACAGGCCCAGATTGAGGTGGTGCCTTCTGCCTCTGCCCTGATCATCAAAGCCCTCAAGGAACCACCAAGAGACAGAAAGAAACAGAAAAACATTAAACACAGTGGGAACATCACTTTTGATGAGATCATCAACATTGCTCGACAGATGCGGCACCGATCCTTAGCCAGAGAACTCTCTGGAACCATTAAAGAGATCCTGGGGACTGCCCAGTCTGTGGGCTGTAATGTTGATGGCCGCCACCCTCATGACATCATAGATGACATCAACAGTGGTGCTGTGGAATGCCCAGCCAGTTAAGCACAAAGGAAAGTATTTCAATAAAGGATCATTTGACAACTGAAAAAAAAAAAAAAAAAAAAAAAAAAAAAAAATGGTATATGTTCATGGACAGGAAAACTTAATATTGTTAAGATGGCAATACTTGCCCAATTAATCTACAGATTTAATATGATCTCTATCAAGATCTCAGGTGTACTTTTGTTGGTTTGTTTGTTTGCAGAAGTTAACACACTTATCCAAAAATTCATTTGGAAATGCAAGGACCTGGAAAAGCTTAACAATCTTAAAAAAGACTAAATTTTGAGAACTCATACTTCTCAATTTCAAAATTTATAGTTGTTTATGTGGTTACTACCATATAAATTGAATTCTGCATACAAAATACGTATTTCTTAGGCAAACATATTACAGAATTACTTTCCAATATCAATATACATTCCAATATTCCAGATTTCAGGAAGTTCTAGTTGCTGAATAAGCAACACGTAACCATTGTGCTTATGTTCCATATGTGATATGCGAAATACACACTGCTAAATACCAAGCACAAAAAACACTCGAATCATGCAAGTATCCTCTTATCTCTTAAATCACTGGCTTAATTTGGCCTTCCATAATTTTACATCTATTTTAACTACTCTGCTACAACTTACACTTATTAATTAATGTAAGAGAAAATATTAAAAAGCCAAGTTTTAATATCTGTCCCCAACAAAATCACATTACTTGCATACAGAAAGGTTAAGGTAATTCTCAAACTGTCTAAATTCTTCTCTCTACAATAGGGTAACACTAATTCAATGCTTCTGCTACTTAAGTAATTTTTAACAGCTTTGTTAAAGTATAATTGAAAACTAAAAATTGTACATATTTAAGGTATACCATGTGATGCTTCGATGTATGTATACACTGTGAAATGACCACTGTAAACTAACATATCCATCACCTGACATAGTTAACATTTTCTTATTTCTTAAGAACATCACACACCGGGGCTGTCGGGGGTGTGGGGGGTAAGGGGAGGGAGAACATCAGGACAAATATCTAATGTATGTGGAGCATAAAACCTAGATGGCAGGTTGATAGATGCGGCAAACCACCATGGCACATGTATACCTATGTAACAAACCTGCACATTCTGCATATGTATCCCAGAACTTAAAGTAAAATAAAAATAAAATAATAAAATAAACAAATAAAAATGAAATACATGAGGAGAAAAGATCTCTCCTTTTAGCAAAGTTGAAGTACACGATGCAGTATTATTAACTATAGTCGTCATGCTATCTATTAGATCTTCAGACACAGACAAATACTGCAAGATGATGCTTATATGTGGAATCTAAAAGAGTCAAATTTATAGAAGCAGAGAGTAGAAAGGTGGTTACCGGGCACTGGTGGAACCGGGCAATGGGGTGATATTGCTAAAGGGTACAAAGTTTTAGTTACAGTCACGTGATGTCACATAACATTTTGGTTAACAATGGGCTGCATATAAGATGGTGGTCCCATAGGATTGTAATGAAGCTGAAAATGTCCTGTCGCCTTGTGATGTCGCCTTCTCGATCCTGACCCTATGTAGGCCTAGGCTAATAATGGGTGTGTTTGTGCCTTAGTTTTTAATGAAAACATTTTAAAGGTTTAAAAAAATTAAAAGAAAATAGCTTATAGAATAAGGATAGAAAGAAATATTTTTGTACTGCTGTACAGTGTGTGTTTTAAACTAAGTGCTATTAGAAAAGAGTCAAAAAGTGAAAATTAAACATTTCTAAAGTAAAAAGTTACACTAGGCTTAATTACAGTAACATTAATTATTGAAGAAAGTTTTTTCAATTAATTGAGTGTAGCCTAAGTATACAGGGTTTCCTGAGTCTATAGTAGTGCACAGTAATGTCCTAGGCCTTCACATTCACTCACCACTCATTGACTCACCCAAGGCGACTTCCAGTCCTGCAAGCTCCATTCATGGTAAGTGTCCTATACAGGTGTACCTTTTAAAAAAATCTTTTATACTGTATTTTTACTATACCTCTACTATGTTTAGATACACAAAAACTTACGACTGTGTTACGACTGCCTAAAGTATTCAGTACAGTAACCTGCTGTATAGGTTTATAGCCGAGGTGCAGTAGACTATACCATATAACCCAGTGTGTAGTTGGCTAGACCACTAGGTTTGTGTAGGTACACTCTATGATGTTCACACAATGACAGAATTGCCTAAGGATGCATTTCTCAGAACTCAGGACCGATCTCTGTCATTGAGTGACACATGACTATACTTAAGTAATGCAAAGGTAATAGAATTTCAACACAAGTACGTCCCCTGGCTCTTCTTTTTTTCCCTAGTCCCTCTCCCTATCTCAAAACACACACACACAAGTTTAAGTATATGGAAGAAAAAATGAAAGAAAAAAATTGCTCCATGTGTTCTCCCTTAACTGTATTGCTAAAATCATCATTGCATGGATGAAGTTAATGGAGGTGCAGTAAGGTTAAGTGACTAGTTCATCTCAACATGGCTAGCAAACAAAGAATTCAAACTCAGCCTAATTTTGTAGACTACACACTTGACCATTCTTAATAGCAACAATTTACAGCTTCTTTTCAAAGCAAAACTTTTCAAGAAAGCTTTCACTTCTTTGAGGACCATTTACCTACTTTAATTGGACTTTTGATCCCTTCATTTCATTGAAATTGACTTTGCTAAAGTCAATAATGGCTTCCATGTTAGCACTTCCAATACGTATTAGTCTTGATTCATCTTACACATCTTCAAAGCAGCACTGAACCCAGCCGACAGCCTTATCTTTGAAGTTCTCTATTCCCAGCCACTGTGACTTAAAGGCTCTACGGTTTACTTTTCATTCTCTCTTGTGGGGTTTGGTGTTTTTTTTTTTTTTTTTTTTTTTTTTTTTTTTTGGTCAACTGCCAAATATTAGAGTGCTTTAGGCCTAGACAATCGGCATCTTGTCTTCTGCATCTCTAGTTTCCAAAACAAAACAAGATACTGTTTAATAATATCTGGATTTTATTTCCTTATTCATTGGTTTATTTATTTTTTATCTCCTCACACTAGTGTATAAATTTTATGAGTCACAACAGATAGGAAGTATTTAATAAGAGTCTGTTGGATGGATAAATGGAAAGAAGGAAGGAAGGAAGGAAGGAAGATAAATTTTTATCCCTCCTTTCCAAGAAAACTGTGATTTGACCCAATAAGGAGTGACTGTTGAAAATATCTCTATCTGGCCAGGTGTGGTGGCTCACGCCTGTAATCCCAGCACTTTGGGAGGCCAACACAGGTGGATCACCTAAGGTCAGGAGTTCAAGACCAGCCTGGCCAACATAGTGAAACCCAATCTCTACTAAAAGTACAAAAAAAAAAAAAATAGCTGGGCATGGTGGTGGGCACCTGTAATCCCAGCTACTCAGGAGGCTGAGGCAGGAGAATCACTTGAATCCAGGAGGCAGAGGTTGCAGTGAGCCGAGATTGTGCCATTGCACTCTAGCCTGGGAAACAAGACTGAAACTCTGTCTTGGAAAAAAAAAAAAAAAAGACAGAAAAAAAAGAAAAAGAAAATATCTCTATCTTAGGGCTCTCTTTTCCAGTAAGGCTTAGGTCTGCTTTGTCTGCATGCTGCACTCCTCAGTATTCCACATCCTAGGCCAACTGCATCAGAATGGTTGACTCCAAGTTATTATCATGGCCCTGCCACCATGAAATCCTAAAATCAACCTAGATTAAAGAGAAAGGCCTGGTCAGCTGTGATACTTGCTATGAGTGCAAATGTTCCATAGAGGAACTAGGTCATGCTGGATTCAGGCACTCTCTCACTGAGCAGGAATGCCAAAACTCATGGGGGCAGAGTGAGGTGTGTACCAGGCCTAAAGTGATTGCGTTCTCAGTAGAGGATCCCTTTTACGAGTGTTTCTGAGAAGCCCACTGTTTAGCATCAGACTTTGATCTCAATCACTGCAACTTGTTGCCCATGAGACAAGCCCAGCCCTCATCTCATTTCTTGTGAGTCCTCTAGGATGCTGTCTAGATTGGCCTTGAATTGTGGCCCTCATCCAGGTATTTGGCTGCCTTCACCCAGTACCAGCCCATCACCTGTCATGCCTCCTGCTTTCCCCAGCCAGATGGGCAGCCCCAATTTCTTAGCAGCTCTTGTGGGGAAGCTGTGTTATTTCAACAACCATATGCCAGAGCTTAGCACCTAGCAGTTTGTGATAAATAGACTTAATATAGTCAGGATCTCTGTTTAAGGAAAATGCTAATGATGATAAAGATTTACATTTTGCGATGCAACAATGTGATTATATAAACCTAAGGAAACAAATGAAAATAAATTACTTGGTGCTATTTGTTTTATAGTTTACTTGATACAATTTTCATTGTTTTCCAATTTTCTCTATTTTGTATTTTAAGTCATAGGAAAGTAGAGGGGTAATTTGAATTTTCAAGTTGAAGATGCACTTATTACCATTTTAGAAATACAATCAACATTCATATCAAAGGGAAATTTGGCGTCTCAGAAAAATGACACAAAATTTTTGTTTCGAAATTTGGCCATATATTTCTTAATATTACTTACCTTTTAATAGCACCTTCAATTCTACCTTCTCCCCCAGCAATCACAAAGTCAAAAACATCCTACTGTAACACCAAGGCACATATCTGAGGACTCTTCTCTCTTACTAGGCCTTCTTTATTATTCTTGGGCAAATTATTTAATTTATTTTAGCCTCTTTTCTCATCATCCTTCTCAAAAAAGGTCAGTGATAGCTCTTACATTAGAGAGCTGTTCTGAAAACTGATTGAAATAAACCAGGTGAAATATTTAGCTGCTTGGTTAGCGAATGCTCAAGGCATGTTTGTCATCATCATTCTCACCACCATCATTAAACATATGTACACAGTCAACATTTAACTTGGAATTTTCTTAGCATTCTTCAAAATAGTTTACCATACATATTAGTATTCTGGTTCTAAAATAGTATCAGGCACAAATTAGGCATTTAGTAAATGTATATTAAGTGCTGGTCACATATTATCTTCTTTTGTAGCTTCACTGAGGCAAAGACCATGTTGCATTCCATCTGAGGCTAGACAAAGTATCAGGAGCAGCAAACACAATGGATGCTCCTTGAGTGAATGGTGCCTAGCCGATGTTAAACATCCATTAGGAAATAACACAGAGAGCTTTGCATTCCATTACAATGACAAGTAACAATGGATGCACTCCCGACGAGAACATTTTATAACCTCTCCTTTCTTGCCTTTTGCTGATAACTGATTACATATTTGAAGATCATTGCTGCAATCTATAGAGTCTATCCAGCTGTATGAGATCAGCCTCACAGAGCAAACTCAAAGCATAGTGAAGGGAGAGATCTCTCCTAAATGAAGCAGACACAGTGCATGATTATTGGCTATTAATTCTGTGGACACGCAGTGTGAGAATTGAAAATCATAAACATTAAATAGACAGGTAACTGTTAAATAGAGAGCAACTTATTTAATGTGGTCACTTAACATACTTTCTGAATCTCTATGTGTTAGAAGAAATATTGTAAATTTTCCACGACAAATGTGATCGAAGTATAATTTATTTCTCAATTTCTGTACTGTGTGGTTTAGTAGAAAGGGCTTGGGCTGGAAGACCCAGGAATACAGTCATAGCCTTGCCTCTGCAATTTTCACAAGTCACCTTACATTACGGCTTTAGTTTTCAACTGAAACCTGTCAGTTCCCTTCCAGCTGTAAAACCCTAAGTTTCTAATAATAACCCCATCATCAAAATCTGGTGTTCTGTTAGTATCATTCTCCCAAAGCAATGCCGCGGACTACAATCAACTCTATTATCCATGTTAGATTTTAACATTATACCCAGGCTCTATCTACAGGGAGACAATATCAAATCAGTGCTCACACTGATGATTTGCTATACCCAGCCAACTCTTTCTCCATGCGAATGAGACTTTCTCTGTGCAAATTGAAATTGCACATAGTCCAGAGATATCATCAGCGAGTATTTCCCATTCATTCTAATCACAGTCGACTCATGACAAGATGGCAGACAGGGCCATAGTAGGTATCAGACTGCATTACTCGGGACCAATTCAGCCCAGTTATTCCATATAGACACAGGTTTTTTTCTTGGATTATGAAGAGGAAGACAGAAATTTTTGGCCACAGAAAAATTTACTATGATAAAGACTGCCTCAACAAGCTACACATACACATGTATTTTTGTAGAGAAGCACACATGCATTTGAATTACTGTTAAAGTCAAGTTGCTGTGTGAAAACTGGGACATTTTCAGCATACATTCTCCAACATTTCTGATATCAAGTTACGGTGGAGCTATTTGGCATGGTTGGATGCGATGGGCTGGCTTCCCTATGCCATATGCTATTGAATATGTAGGTTTTTCTTCAAAAGGTTCCATAACTGATACTAATTTCACACTTAATCTACATATACTAGCTATGCTGGAAGTTTAATCCATAATATAATTACGGAGGAAACAATCAGGCTTTTTCCAAGGCTTGTTCCAGCCCTAAAGCAAATCATTCTACATTATCTGTGGTAATATGTGGAAGTACAATAATCTTATTTTCAAGTAACATGAGTTTTGTTTTTTTTTTTTTAAGATTCTACGGTTTCTGATATGGAGTTGTTTTTATGCTTTTAAAAACTTCATATTTTTAACACAAAAACACAAATGTAACATAAGTTTATGGTATCATATGTATCAAATGTAACATAAGGTATGGTATATTGAGGCACACTTGCATAACCATCAAGTCGCTCAACAATGAATGATCCTAAATGCCTGTACTCAGAACAGAAACCTCCAATGACATCTTTGTATTTTATGATTCTACACTGGAATAATCACAAACCTACAAAGGGGCATTTCTCAGTTGTGCACAGGTTTGGTGGTTCAGTGCAGAGTCCTAGATGCTGGAGTCCACGTTTCTTGAGAGAAGAACTTTTGATGAATTTACTACAGTGACAATCTCAGGTCATCTCCAAGTAGAACATAACAAGAAAGACAAGTCCATTCACTGGGGTATGAAAAGATCTAATGCACTGGGGACTTCCTGTACCTGCTCTTATGGTTCTTTTTTCTCTGGTTGGATTGCCTCCTCTTCCCTTATTAAAACCCCAACCCCTTCTCAGCCAGGCCTACTCACTGGTGCCCTTGACCAGGCTGCCCTGGCCAGGGCTGGCAAGAATGAGTCCACGTTGCTGGGAAGGGGGTGCAGGTGGTCTGCGCGTCTTACTCTCTCCATCTATGGCCTTCAGTCCTGGTGCTTTATCTGTGTTGCTGTCACAGTGATTCCTCAGCTAATTAATCCCCTGGTTATACAAACCCAACCATGTTTAAAAAGTGATCCTCATAAATCATCATGGGCAGAAACGCTTGTTAAGGAAAAAGGTCCTTCTAGGGCCAGCTCCTTTTGGAACTGTCTCAGATAAAGGTAAGAGGGTGGGCAGGAGGTGGGCTGTGAGGCCCTAAAGCCTGGGGCTGGAATCTCTGATCCCTTCACTACACCTCGCACGTACCCCACCTGTGACCTCCACCTTCCCACGTCCCCTCCACAGGACTCTTCAGCCTTCGCAGACACTAGGACAGCGTGTGCCCTTTCACCTCCTAACAAAACAGTCATCTGAATTGTTTCCCTGACTTATGATACCCTGACTCAAACACAATCACACACTAACGCATGAAATTCGAAAGTACTTTTGTTGTAAGTTGCAGAATGAAATGCTTTTGTTCTTTGGCTAATGGAATTTCAAGCATCAGCAAACAGTGGATTTTTATTGTTCTTTTGTGTCTAGAAGGACCAATGAAGAGACCCTCCAGTCCTCCCTGGGTTAATGGAGTCCCAGTGAGGATGCTCCCGGTGACACAGGGAACCCTGCACTAACACAGTTTCTTTCCCCAACAAAGCCCTGCTCAAAAGAATTTTAGGCAATTTGAAAATGGATGCTAGAGGCCTAAGGAAGGAGACAAGCTTCTGTCTGTTCCCTTCCATAAGTTCCTGTCTAAAAGAGCCCACCTTTCCTTGTTTTAACAAAGTACCTACATACTTTAACAAAATGATTGCCATAACAAAATTAATGCAGTTGCAATGTTTACTGGTGATAATATACACTAGAGTTTGTAACATATATCAAACTGTGTACGCATAATCACTTTGTTTTGCAAAACTTATTTTGTTTCTCATCATGCAAAGAAAGCAAACCTTAAAAAAAAAAAAAAGACTACAATGTTATCCTTTTACTTGACATAGCAGATAAAAATATGCCATGTTCATCGATCCATAGCTTACGCACAATTCTCAAAATTCTTTGTCTGATAGATTTGACAAGGAATTTAAATGGAATATTTAACTAACTTTTACTAATTTAGAAAAGCAGGCTGTCTGAAGAAGCCGAAAGTCGTTTTTGTGTTTATTGTAAGATAACCTTTCCCCAGCGGCAGCGAGCAACACGTCTGCATTCCTAACTTCCTCATGACACACACACTATGGAGAGCTCTAGGGCTTTTTAGCTACAGCCAAACATCCACGCTTGAGTTACATATCAAAGGAGATTTTTCATCCTTAGCCCAGCTCACAGCACTTAGAGCACAATGTGCTGAATTCTTAACAGGAAACCGCCTCTTTGTGTAGTCCCTTCCCCAGGAGGCTCTTGTCAAAACATGCAATATTTCAGAGCTAAACTTCCCGGCTGCACAAACTGATACATTGTCTTTTTGTACTATGAGTAACATTTTCAAATTAAAAACACATAATCATATTTCATGTCCTCAAAGAATTTAGGAAGAGGTTAAATTTAAACATTTTGATTCAGCTCTCAGTCTTTGTAAATAAGGATCCATGACATTCCATCACCTACCTATGAGACCAAAGAAATATCAAAAGCTAGGACAAGAACAGCAGTACTGTGAACCACACACTGGTAAAAAGCGTTGATTGTTCAACACCACAAGTAAGTTCAGCAGTTCTCATATAGCGTCCATCCCTGTCCACGACCGCTGTGTGTGTGTCTTCCCATTCTCCGCAGGTCTGCAGAATCCTAAAAATGTGCACATGAGGTCAGCTGCCACACCTACACAGTCATAGTGTGTGTGTGGGTGGTTGTGTGTGAGTGGCCCAGCAATGGGATGGCGCCCTGTTCAGGGCTTGGTGGCCACCTGGTACCCCAAGCTGCTGGGATAGGCTCTGGGCCACCCAAGTCCTTGAACAGAAATAAGTAGGTAAATCAATATCTTACTTGTTTTTTGTTTGTTTGTTCATTTTGAGGCAGAGTCTCGCTCTGTCACCCAGGCTGGAGTATAGTGGCACGATCTTGGCCCACTACAACCTCCGCCTCCCAGGTTCAAGGATTCTCTTGCCTCAGCCTCCCATGTAGCTGGAATTGCAGGTGCGTGCCACCACACATGACTAATTTTTGTATTTTGGGTAGACACAGGGTTTCACCATGTTGGCCAGGTTGGTCTTTAACTCCTGGTCTCAAGTGATGGACTTGCCTCGGCTTCCCAAAGTGCTGGGATTACTGACATGAGCCATCATGCCCGGTCTATCTTATTTGTTTTTATTAAACTTTCTTAAATGTATGGATAACACATATTCATTTCGTGTTTAATATTAGAAGTGTTTTGGTCTTTATTCACAAGTTCGGTGATGATTTTGTGACCAGAAGCTGCCATACAAACTTAACTCTTATTTATACCAATTTGTCTATGGTGAAATTGGTTTTGTTATACATTGTTTTGCTTCAAGTCGCAGTTTCCAGGAACCTATCGATGATGTTAAGTGAGCACCTGCTGTGCATGCTGCCTTGTTTTAGGCAGTGCTGATCCTCAGGCCTCATCTCCAGGTGCTGGCCGAGCTGGCTGAGGACAGGGGCAGCTGGTGCTTTTGGTAAAATCACGTCAGCCACCACTTGCTAGAGTTTGCCACATGCCAGCCCTCTTCTAAACATGACTAAGCATTTTGTTATGTATTAACACTTAATCTTCACAATACCTCTGTGTTTTGAGAACTGTCAGCATCCCCATTTTATACATAAGAAAACTAAGGTGCAAAATTAAAAACAAAATTACCATTTGATCCAGCCATTCCACTCCTAGGTACACACCCAGGAGAACTGAAACAGGGACTCACACTGACACTTGTACGCCAGTTTTCACTGTGGCCCAAAGCGGAAGGTCCCAAGTGTCCATCAACAGAGGAATGGAAGAAGAAAATGTGGTCTGTCCATACTGTGGAATATTATTTAAAGTGAAAAAGGAATAAAATTCTGATACATGCTACAACATAGATGAATCTTCACGACATGCTAAGTGAAGTAAGCCAGACACAGAAGGACAAATAGTGTGTGAATCTACTTACATAATGTACCTAGAGTAGCCAAATTCATAGAGACTAAAGAAGAAGTAGGTTGGGTTTGGGGAGGGCAGTTGGGGAGTTAAGAGTTTATAGTTTCAGTTTTGGAATATGAAAAAGTTCTGGAAATGGATAGAGTGATGGTTGCACACCATTGTAAATATATTTAATACTGAATTTTATACTTAAAAATTATTAAAATGGTACATTTTAGGTATTTTTTACCACAATAAAAAAAAGAAAAAAACTAAGATGCAAAGAAGTGGAATACAGTCCTCCAAATGATCAGGCCTACAAATGGCAGAGTGTGGCTTAGAACTCAGGCAGGCTGGCGCCAGAGGTCTCGTCCTTCCCTACACATGCAGAGACACACTGTGCCCCATGGTACCTCTTCCAAGTCTCTACTGCATCCTGCACAAGGCCTTCTGGGAGCCTGCCCTGGAATTCTAACCCCTGTACCCTTCCCACCCATCCACCTCGAGGTAGGACTCAGGCTCAAGGCCTCCCCACCTTTGCTCCATCTTGGCCACTTCCCTTTATCTCCAAGCTCCAAAGCTCCCCTTAGAAGCAAAGGTGGAGTCAATGGCAGTTCCAGGCATCTCTGAGACTTTTCATCAGTTGTTCCTCTAGTGATAGTTTCTCACCAAGAGCTCGGTCATAGGATGACACTCCTCTAAGCTGCTGTGTCATTATATTTAATATTTCATATAAACCTGTCTTCTAAATTTTACTGTCTACTCTTAACGAGAAAGGGTGATCTTATGCTTTATGTTTCCCTGGGCACTTAACAGAGAACAACGGACATATAGGCGTGCAATAAACATTGCGTAATAAATGTCTTCCTAACAGGTTACCCTAGGGTGTCGTCAACATAATGGCAATGGTTTATGACTTGGATACTGGCCTGCATTAAGGGTGTTTTTCCAAACAGATTTAAATAGATTTCTTTGGAAAAGTAAATAAACTAGAATAATATCATAATAACATAACAATATTAAGAGAGTCAATTTAAAAAACCCATGCAGTATGAGCACTCATATAAAGAGAGCCACATTTAAAAGCTCACGGGGGACTTATCAATCAATGTCATTTTCACAATAGGTCCCTAAGCCTGGGAATCTCATACAGGGTTCAGAAAGAATGAACATATTGTTACTATTGCAATTGTACTTGGTGTCAAATGACAAGATCATCCATCAAGGAGGCGTCACTGTAACTTGGAGCCAGGCCGCACAGGTCACAGGCACAGAGGCCTTTGGAATTGAGATAATTTTCACAGTCTTGAAGCTGTGCTCTTAAATAATGGCTTTCTGGCTTTTCATTTGTATACTCACTTTGTGTCAACAAGCAAAACACAGCAACTCATGAAATGAAGAGTTCTTATTCCCAGTAGTTCACATAAAAAAAAAAAAATTGAAATTTCTTATTAGATATATTCAGGAGTTCGTCCTCCATGTCACGGAGTTTTCAAAAGTCAAAGTAATTGAAATGTATCAGAGGGACTGGGACAGCCTTGAACACAGTGGGAAACAACATCCCTTGGAAAATACCAAAAGGAAGGTGCAGAGTTTGGGGCTGGTGTCAGGTCCTCAGGGGACTCTACCTCCAATGTCCAGCTTCACACTGGTGCCAAGCCCTGCCCAACCCAGTGTAAGCCTGCATCAGAGAGTATGGCCTTGGGGAGTTGGCCACGCTGGCCATTCTGAGATGCACACCTTAGACCCTGGAGTCTGAACCAGGGGCCACAAAGGAAACGAGCAGCGACCTAGCTCTGAACAGAAGGCGGCCTTCCAGTGGGGCAGGCACCTGCCCTGACCTCAGCGGACTCTTTAGATTCCCCTTTTCATCAGTGGCCAGGTGGCCCCAGAGGCTGCTGGGATGAAGCAGAGCTGTCTGGGCTTGGCAATTCATGTTGTCGGCTTCAAGAGACACATTTGAGTATCTGATCTGCTGACAGGGGTCGGCGTTGACAGCAATGGAGTGATGAAAATATTTGGAAAGAGAACCCCAGGATCGCAGTGTGCTAACCAGGACAGACTGGTGCTGGCAGGAAACAGCAATGCGGAAAACAGGGACACAAAACGATATTTTTCCATCAATGGCTGTGAAGATCTAGGAAATAAGGGTTGCTTGCCACTGACCAAAAGGAAACTGAAATGAAGTCTTGACCGAAAGGCAGCACTGTCTCCATCCTACTTAGCATAATGCTCTATTAGCTGTGCAAAAACCTGGCAAAAAAGGAAAAGAAGAAAAGAAAAGAAAAAAAAACAGACACATTTTGTTCAGGAATGATACTAAATGGATTATTTAATTTCCGTTAAAAAATTCAAATGCTTTAAAAAGCCAGAGCCTCTTCCAATGAAGTACATTTTATTTGCAGATATTCAGAAAAGGAAACAAAATTCTTCCATAGTTCATAAATAAGAAATACACACCATGGTTCTATATAATTTGAGCCATCTTTGATCTATTTTTAACTCTGCTTTGGCACTGAAGAAAAACTCACAGGGAAAAAAATGATTCAATAAAAAGCAATATCCTCATGGGAAGATAATCAAATAAAGCTCAGTTTGGAAACTGGTTTTGTAGTTTCCTAAATACAAAGCATGCAGTGGATTTACTAGATCTTTAGTATAACTATGAATATGAATGGGGTCTCCAGAGCTAACCCAAGATTATGTAGATAGTTTAAGCTTTACTCCAGGCAAAATTTCAACTAGATTTAGAAATATTTTCATAAAAAAGGGCTGTAAAGAGATTAATGGTATTTTCAAACAATCTAAAATCATGGATTTGAGAGATCTTGCCTTGGTTTATTGTCTTTAAAATTACCCAGAACAATATGCACTTGGGTATCTAAAACAGAATAATCAAAATCCTTTTGTACCAATAACCCCATAATTCCTGTATTATTTAGAAAAAGTAATTTATCTTGAAAATTACATACTATATGCTATAAGATGCTATAAGATTGCTTTTTAAAGCTGGACTTTTTCTGAGCTTCAAGCAATACCGTACCCTGCAGTAAGCTTAGTTTCTGATACCAAAAATATTTCTATGGACTTGGCATCCTAGATTCTCCTTGACTGCAATAGTTTCTTTGATTTTAACTCCGTAAGTGCTCACCTCGAAGTTTTCATTATCAAAACAGTTGGCACAACACTACTGGGGAAGCAAGGATATGATGAGGATTCCAGGATGACTCACAATATCTCAATATATTATATTGAGTATATATGTATATAGTATACCAACTGAAAGCTCCCTTTAGTAAATAGCAATAATGTCAGATGGTTAGAAATGGGTAGGAGTTGAATAATCTGGCCCCTATAACCATCACGTGGCTTCAAAGAATGGACTTACAGATCCAGTTTGGCCTCCCAATCAATTATTCATTACCCAGCAAATACAAAAGGTCACATGGCCTGTGTGTGTGATTTGGGGAAGTCCCCCTCCCTGTTTTCCAGCCTGGGACATCTCCTTAGTCACTTTTCAGGAGGGAGAAGAGGCTCACTCCAAGGTGGATGTGGCAGTGTTTTGGGGACAGGCACTGCCAGTCTTCAAGTCAGTTCAGGACACCAAGTCCTTTGGCATTGGGGTGTTGTGGCACCCATAGGGCTTCAGACCTCCAGGCCTCAGCACTGCACTCAAAATACAAGCATGTGGTATTTTCTGGAATCTGACATTCCAGTCACATAAGAAAGACAGAGCCTTAACAATATTTCTGATCACATATGTACCTTGACACCACTCGTTTCATCAACAACTACGTGTTTCTAGCTTCCCTTTTGCACTTAGCAAACGTAATGGTGTGGATTTTGGTACAAATTTTTGAAGGGCCCAGGGATCATACTTAGATTATGAACTCTTGACTGGGGTTTTTTAACTGCTGATTATCCAAGCCTACAGTAAAAAATAATGTGAACTTACAAACGCACACATAAAGCAGCACCCTGTTTACACTGTAGTATCTTTAAAGTCAGTTGCTCTGCTGACAATATAACACATAGCTTTCTCTCCTGCAAGAAATGAAAATAACATCCTGCAGACATAACTGTCATTAGAGGTTTACTCCATTGGCAAGAGAGGAAGTAATGAAAATGTTGATAACCTTGTTGGAACTGATCATTCTGAATTTACAAAAGGTGTGCTCAGGTAAGGGTGGCGGGTGCAAGTGTCTCCAGAAAAGGATGCCTGGCCAAGGAACATGGGAATACGACCATGAAAATATGTCAAATAGAGGAATAAAAGCCAGCAGCAAATAACTAAAGAACCCTACACAAGTGAGGGAAGAGGGAGTCAGGGATGGGAAGGAAACATGGCCCCCACACAGTGAGCTAAAAAAGACAGCTGGGCACAGTGGCTCAGACCTGTAATTCCAGCAATTTGGGAGGTGGAGGAGGGTGGATAACCTGAGATCAGGACTTCGAGGCCAGCCTGGCCAACATGGTAAAACCCCAACTCTACTAAAAATACAAAAATTAGCCATGTGTGGTGGCAGGCACCTGTAGTCCCAGCTACCCAGGAGGCTAAGGCAGGAGAATCACTTGAACCTGGAAGGTAGAGATTGCAGTGAGCTGAGATCATGCCACTGCACTGCAGCGTAGAGGACAGAGCAAGATTCTGTCAAAAAAAAAAAAAAGACAGGGAAAGCCACTGCCATGGAGGATTGTTATCGTAAGATAATAAACATTAATTACTTAGACAGCTCAGGAAAGAGTAAAGGATGAAATAAAAACACTCAAAGGTAAGACTCACCATTTTGATATATGCTTTTTCAGCCTTCCTTTCTATGAATACTTCACGGGTGATATGCTGCACATAGAAATTTACATTCTGCTGTCTTCACCAAACATTACAATTAATATCACATAAAAGCACTTTTTAGATTTTATTTGGCTTATCTACCAAATAAAGTCTGGTCACATTATTTCAAGATACATTAACCGCAGTGCGCACTGCCACGTGCCTCCCAAACTGTTCCCCCAGCTGCTGGGTGTGCAGCTGCCTCTGGACAACACTCAGCTGTCAACCGCTTCAGGAAGAGCCAGACATTATGCTCCCCTCCAGGAATGGCTGACATCTGTAATTGGCTGGCTGTGGACATAGAAAGGTGCAGCTCCTTTGCACCACCTCCAAACAATCCTGAAGGGCTCTCCCAGCTCCAGAGCCTCCCTACAGGACCACTGTGGCCTTGGCTGTGACTACACCACAGCCCAACTTCTCCCTCTGCCAGGTTTGCAAGCTCTTTCCCTCCCCATGCCTCACCCCTCTCCCTCTTCTCCCTCCTTTTTCTCCAAACCCTCCCCCACCCCTCCTCCAGTGTTGGCCTCAAGAACATCCCCACTAAACTATTCTCCATATATTAGTCAGTTTCCCAGGGAACTTGAATAACGTTTATTGGAAACATAAGATATTTAATTTTCAACATTTTTGAGAGAACATTCTTCAAGCCAACTTCAATTCCAAAATTTTAAAATACTCTCTCAATAACCAAAAGGATATTAAAGACCTTTGAACTATAAAGGAACTTTTTATTGAGCTATTGGGCACCTACTGTAGTTCATCCACCTTGCCAGGGGCTGAAAATTTATGAATAAATCAGGCAACTCACCAACTAAGAGTGGTGGAATTAACAGAAAGTAAGAAAACGGTGTACAAAAATAGTTTGTTCTGTCATTTCAAATTATTTCTATAGGTTCAAAATCGCAAAACAAAATCAAGAAGGGGCTTAAAGAAAAAGGACATTTGCTAGTCAGGAAATAGACTTTAATCAATATTTCACTGAATAAATTTTTACATGATCGAGGATCCGGATCAGATGTTACAGCAAGTGGCTTCCTA